>NC_140278.1:8545066-8713710 GCF_964030765.1 Micromesistius poutassou
AAAATAAATATCCTTGACAAAAACTGACAACAATATTGTTTGTTTTCTAATTGACATTTCTGAGCAGCAAGTATGTTGCTGACTCTGGTATTGTCCGAGGGTCTTTTTCCCTTTGTGTTTCTTGGCGTATGGCAGGGTTTCAGCACACTATGAATTCCAGACTTGGCGGCCTAAGCCTGTACAATCACAGTTAGTCTCTCTTCCGATCGGGACTATGGCTGTTTATTCAGAGGGCCGTCGTGGTTGGAGAGGGTCAGGGGAAGAGCACACATGTGTGATGTTGCAATAGGCTTGTTGTCGTCTGTGTGTGCTGTGTGTGTATGTGCTGTGTCTGCTCTGTGTGTGTCTGTTGTGTGGGGGTTTTATACGTGGAAAGGGCTTTCTGGTAAACAAATACTAGCGTGTTCGTCTTTAATGAAATGGGTGGTAAAAAAAACACTTTCACTCAGAAGGAGCCATTAAGAGGGACCTATAAAATACAACAGAAACAAACTATGAGGCTATTAACTTGTGTGTGTGTGTGTGTGTGTGTGTGTGTGTGTGTGTGTGTGGGGGGGTGTGTGTGTGTGTGTGTGTGTGTGTGTGTGTGTATGTGTGTGTGTGTGTGTGTGTGTGTGTGTGTGTGTGTGTGTGTGAGCACGTTAAGGGAGCATGCGTGTGTGCTTTGTAGTAAGTTTGCCATTTTGTTTCGCTAAACATTTCACACAGCAGCGACGTTACTTTCAGAATAAACACTTTGGTTCTCGGAAATAGCCTGGTTGCAACTAGTTAAATAGCCTGGTCCCAATGCTAGCTGTTAGCGATGGAAGCAGCCCGTCCCATTTGCTATAAAGTTGAACGCCAAATGTCATAGCAGGTCAATTGCTGAGGGCCCAAGTTGTCAAGGGTGAAGGTGTTTGGATGAGAGGTTCTCGAGTAAATGCCGGAGGCCAAGTCATCGGCCTGTTCTGAGTTTTGAACAATGTGTTTGATTCTTTTATTAAATGACAGATTGCAGACAGACTGAGAAACAACATAGCCCACCCAACCACTGACTCACCCTGACGCGCACACACACACCGACACCAAAGCCAACATGGAATCCTGTTCCTCGGAACGTCCAGCCGGGTCAGACCGGTCCTAAAGCCGCCAAGGGTGGCCTCAGCACGAGGAGCCAGCGCTGTGTGTGTGTGTGTGTGTGTGTGTGTGTGTGTGTGTAACATCACACGCCACAGGTTCTGTGGCGCCCCCCCCCCCCCCCGCCCCCCCCAACCCCAACCCCCCCACACCCATCCCTTCTCCATGTGTGATTACCCAGCTGCCCCGACTCCACGGAGCTAATGATCTGCTGCGGCGCGTCTTCCCCTGACTGTTTATGTTCTGCACACGCTACGGGTTCACTGGTCCGACCTCAGGGACCCCCCCACCCCACTAATCCCCAGCCCCCCCCCCCCCCCCCCCCCCGACACAGATACATCCTCTGGTCCTCCTTCTCTTTCCCTGCCTTACGCAACACACTCACACACACACACACACACGCACACGCACGCACACACGCACACACACACACACACACGCACGCACACACGCACACCGTCCTGCCTTTTGAAGATGATACCGGCTCATTTGTCCCGGGATCGACCCGCTGCTCACCTCCCTCATTGAGCCAGATTGTGTGTGTGCACACACACACACACACACACATAGAATCCATCACACACCCAAACACATTGCACACATTCCCACATACAATGACCGACACACAGACATACACACATCAATAAGTTCACACACACACCCACACTGTCCACACACAGAAAACACATACACACACACAATGTCCACACATAGACACACAGTGTGCCAACATAGACAAACAACAGACACACACATACAGTATACTGTCCGAGGGGGTGTGTTAACGTATATTTTTTATATACTTTTATATACTTTTTTTTAGATCTTCCAAGAAATTGACACACAAAAGAAATGTCCACACATAGACAAACCACACAAACAAACACGCACACACACACACAAACACACAGATACATAATGTCCACAGAAAAATAAAACAGATAGACACATGCATGCACACAGGAGCCCACACAAACACACACACACACACACACACACACACACACACACACAATGGCCACTAACCCGCACAGACTGGCACACACACGCTCGCATTCTCACAAGCACACACTTATCACATAGACACCCGGTCTCCCCTCCCGGCCTAATCTCGCCCTTCTGCTGATAATCACAGGGTTGTCTCCCCACGTGTCGCGTGGGGTTCGCACGGCGATCGAGGCCAGTGTCCCCCAGTTGACATGCAGGGCTCGGAACAAGCAAGGGAAAGGAAACAAAGGAACGTTTTTAAACTGTACGCGGCGGGGCCAATCGTAAACATTTGCATGGAAACCAATGCTATGGAGTCGGGGGGGGCAACAGAGCCAAACACTTTGGGGTCAAATGGCAGCAGCGGGATCCCCCTGGCAGGGAGCGTGACATCACCTGGTTCCAATGAGCTGCTCCTCGCAGTTTGGTTCACATGTTTGCTTGTTGTTTTTAAGTGGATGCAGATATCGCCTGGGATCTGGGATCGTAGTAGGATTCAGTTTGTGGGCGGTGCGACCGTGATGCCTCTCTGCTCTTCCCACATTAGTGATGTTTTCACGTCTGATTATGAACATCATTTATTGAATGCAAAGTCGTCAAACTTTGAAATTTAACCAATTAATTGATGACGTCATCCGTATCAGTCTCTTACTACCTAGTTGTCTTACCAACTGCCACATTCACAGTGGGTAACAATGACTGGCTTTCGATCAGGGACACTTTGTCAACACACAGTTTACAGCGTCCATCTGAAATTTCTCCCAACCTACAAAATGTAAGACGGTTAGATAAACAAATGTCAATCCCCCACAAACAGCCTGGGATTATGTTTCCCTTTTTGGAGTTACAACAGAAGATGGGAGAAAAAAAGGAAAAGGCAGCAGAAAATACAGTATGACTAATCCATTGATCTTGTAAATAGTTCTAGTGTCAGGCTAGAACAGACAATGTGAGGGCTGCATGGGGGGGGAGGACTTCCTGTGTTTACAGAAGTGCAAGAGAGACTCAATGAGTTAATCTACTGGAATACACTATCCATCCATATGTCAATCCCTTTCATCATTTAGGAAATCTACTTTTACGTCCATTCATGAGTTCAACTATACCACAGGCTTGGACATTTAGTAATCTGGGACCCAGCAGTCCATTTATGTTCAAATATAGCAGAACTTCTGGGGGGAGACGGTCGGCAAACCGAAAACTCACTGGGTGGAGTTACACCTTGTTTCCTATTTCGTTAGAGATGTTCTCCCAAAGAAGAATTGATTCGCGCAAATAGACGAAGCGTTCAGAGGAGGCGTTCTGAGTGACGGAAACCTTTGTGTTCGCTGTTCAGAACCCCCCGTTTAGACAGATTTGACAACTGATTTGTATAGACATTTAGCAATGTGTGTGTGTGTGTGTGTGTGTGTGTGTGTTGGTGTGTCTGTCTTAGTGTCTCATAAATTCTTATTTCATAATTTATTATTTTTAGTCCGGGGTCCATTACAGCTCGTGGCAGGGAGCTGATAAAAGTGTGTTGGCTAAAGGCCCGGTATCACTCCAAGTGGACCCAGTGCATAAACCACACTGGATTTTGCAGGAATGTATGGGTCATCGTCCTGGTCCAACCAGGGAACTAGAGGGGGGGGGGGGGGGGGGGGAGTTATTAATGAACAGGGAGGAAAACAGAGGTGGGGGTCGGGGAGGCATGGAACAGACAGTGGAGAGAAAGAAGTGGGGGGGCGATGGGGGGATGTCTATCTCTTTCTCTCTTTATCTCTCTAGCCCTCTCCCTCTGTCTGTGCCTACTGCCTACTTCAGCAGTTTCAAAATCCCTGTTCGGGCCAAGCAAGGTCGTACTAGTCCTCTCTCGCTCTAAACACACACACACACACACACACACATATACACGCATGCACGCACGCACGCACGCACGCACGCACACACACACACACACACACACACACACACACACACACACACACACACACACACACACACACACACACACACACACACACACAGTATTAGCGGCAGTGCAACAACAGGAAAGGGCCCCTGGTTACACCAGGAAGATCTGTCTCCTCTCTCCCTGGGGGCGGATCTTGTTATTATCATTAATAACTTCAGCTTTGGCAGATAAATCTCCAGCATTCCTTAACCCTTTTGTTTTGTTTATGAAATGGTGTTGCAAGAGAGCAGATACGTTGTGGGGTTTATTTAAAGGCTTTCTATTTTGGACAAAGCCTGCACATCACAGGAGAGAACAGCTGAAGGGCTGACAGGCTTGGTAGGGCTGGGATCTGTGGGCGAAGACTGACACCTAGTGATCAGAATGTAGAAATGCATTCGCCTATTAAATGACCATCCATATGGACCATTATATTGTATCTCAGAGCAGGTGTAGGGCTTACATTATGTCTGGCTGCGTTCAAATATTCCTTCTTTTGGGATTCTACTGGAGCCCCCCTGCCCAAATTATATTATATATACTTTATATATATTTAAAAATAAAAAATGAAATATATAGGCCTATATGTCATTCATAATAATCATTCATTAACTTCATCAATCAAGTCTAGATGTGTACTTTATATTAAACTAAGTAGATTCTCGGTCATGTAAGCCTCCTTTCACACACCATCTGTTTGTGTCTGAATAATAGAATGGCAGGCAGACATAGAAACTACACAACCTTCCTTCTCTTCGCAGGCCTTGGAAGAAAGCCGGAATGCGAGAGGCGAAGCCGCAACAACCACAGAGAGAAGGAAAACCAGGAGGGTCGGCGGGAGCGGAAGAAAGAGCGGGAGCGGGAGCGGGAGAGGGAGCGGGAGCGGGACCCGGACCGTGACGGTCTCGAGACCCAGAACAAGACAGAGCACCGGCGCCGCAGGGGCCACGGGACAGACCTGGCGTTACCTAGGGGCAGCCCCCCTACAGCAGTCTGACGACCCCTCTCAAACCAAACCCCCTTTTATTAACGAGAAAAACCCATGGACCCCTCACTGCAGGGGTGCTGCTGCTATGTCTGTATGGTTGGAATATACTGTTGATGTATATACTATATATTTAGCGGGCGGAGTTCGGCTAAAAGGCTTGGTTCGCAATGGACTTCCGATAAAGAAATAAAAAAGAAATACTAAATATGTAACTTTTTGTACTCTCCTCCCCCCCCCCCCCATCCTTCACTCCTTTTACACTTGAGTGAAAAATGCATCCTCCCTCCCCCCCCCCCCCACCCCACCCCGCCAGAAAGCATCAGAGACACTAAGACTGTTGTTGGGACGAACCAAAAAGAGGAGCCATGGGGCAGGATCTGTCATTGTGTGAGGACTGGCAGACGCATAGTGGGAGAACAATTAGGTTGTATTAGCTTTTTGTTGGTATGGTTATTTAATGGGGCATAGGTACAATCTTGTGCATCTTTCCTTATGTAGATTATTTGACTATGTAGAATTGTTTGTTGGTTTTGCTTTGTTTTTAGATCTGCCCTTTTGTTTCTTTGTTTCAGAATGTTTCTTGCCACTCACAAATATCCAAGTCTCACCGCAGGGGCTAACAAATATTCAGATTTGGTCACATCATTTGTTCCGTTACATCTGGGTCAAATTTATTTTATTCCTCTCCAAATATTTGCGAAATGTAACATATCACTTTGTTTTTCTATTGTTATTTCTCTGCTCATTGGTGTAAACAGAATCTTTGCTCAACAGAAATTGTGGAGCATAAACCATAAGCAATCGCTGTACGTCAAATAAAACTATATTGAGTTTGTCGACACGTGTTTCTTCTATGTCCCTGATCACATGGATCAATTGATTTCATGTCCTCCAGTGTGATTTCATGTTGATAGTTAGTGTTTGAATAAGATGGGTCAAATCCAAATCCAAACAGTGGTTGAAATGTTTCACTTATTGGGTTTGAGCTTTATTATCAGCCATCAACACATTGAAAGGTAATTGTTCAACATTGATCTTTTTCTGTTGATGTGATGTATACAAATGTTTTAACAGTAAACTCCCGTAGCAGGAAGATTGAAAATGTTACCTTTTTATAGCTCTGCAACCGTGTAATTAACTAATGCAATTGAGACCCTTTCAGTAATCCATTGCCAGACAAATCTGGAAGGCTTAAGGAAATTCTAAGCAGGTTAAGGACTTATGTAACCTTCTATAAAGAGTAGGGAAAGTTGAAAGTATGCATATTATTAAATGTTTACTTGCAGCATAGTTAGCATAGATTAATTTGTAATGGAAGAAAAAGTTTTGGTTTCAAGAGTTTTATTTGATATTGATGTGAGAAACATCCAATTATTGTCAACAGGCATGGTGACAAGTGTTTGCTCAAGAGTCAAATGAGGACCCAGGCAGAGATGACAGAAACTATCGCCTGTATGATGAAATACAACTTTGATATTTACACAGACCAAAATATACCTCAGTTATATTACAGTGTTTACATCACAGTATGCATGGAATCAAGCAACTCAGGGCACTGGTTTACACTACACTAAGCTGGAAGGGAAAGATATTGCAAATTTAAAGAATAGAGGACAAACTCAGGGTCAAGACGAACTCGAGATGACACCTGAAGAACGACAGACGTCGCCGGACATACTACAGACGTCATCCGACCCCACTCTCCCTCCCAAGCCTAATTTAATCGTACATTTGAAATAAACAAACTGATGTTGATGTTGTCAGCCCACTGTATGACCTCGCCCTCACTATAGCACCCAATGTCCCGATCACTTCATGTTGGCAGCGAAGTCCTCTCCCTTCTTGATGGAGCCCTTGAGCTCTCCCAGGGCCTCGGCCACCAGCTTCTCCTCAAAGGCGGACAGCTTGCCCAGGCCCAGGTTCTTCTCGATGCCGCTCTTTCCCAGCAGCAGCGGGGTGGAGAAGTACTTGCAGTCTGTCTCCTCGGAGCGGACGTAGGCGCACTCCACCACGCCCTCCTTGCCGTTCATTGCGTCCAGGACGGAGAAGGTGAAGCGGGCCCCGGCGTACGCCATGGAGAGGGTGGCTGAGCCGGCCCCGGCCTTGGCCTTGACCACCTCTGTGCCGGCCTCCTGAATGCGGGCGGTGAGCGCCGCCAGCTGGTCGGCCGGGAACTCCACCTTGGGGGTGCAGTGGGAGATGAGAGGGATGATGGTCTTGCCAGCGTGACCTCCGATAACGGGGACATTGACGCGGGCAGGGTCAAGACCTTTGAGCTCGGCCACGAAGGCGTTGGCGCGGACAATGTCCAAGGTGGTGACGCCAAACACTCTGTTGGGGTTGTAAACGCCGTGCTTCTTCATGATCTCGGACAGAATGGGGATGGTGGAGTTGACGGGGTTGGCGATCACGCAAATCATAGCCTCGGGGCAGTTGCGGGCACAGGCGTCGGCCAAGGTGGCCACGATCGTGGCGTTGGTGTTGAAGAGATCATCACGGGTCATACCTGGCTTCCTAGGGACACCCGCGGGAATTACCACTACGTCGCAACCTTGAAGCGCAGCATCCAGTTGATCGGCTCCCATGTGCCCGGTGACCTGGGCGCGGGTCTCGATGTGGCTGAGGTCGGCGGCGACGCCGGGAGTGTGGGCAATGTCATACAGAGAGAGTTGGCTCACCAGAGGACTGTTCTTCAACAGCAGAGAGAGCGGCTGGCCTATGCCTCCTGAAGCCCCCAGTACGGCAACCTTGGCGTTGTTCACGGTGCTGGTGCTCAAGCCTCTGGTCAGGCTGATCGTCGGTCTCACGGCTCGGGAAAACATGGTGTAGTGCTGAGTTGTTCTTGTGTTTCGATTAAAAAGAAATAAGGCCGATCTGCTCTGTATGACACCAGTGTCCTCTAGCTTACGACGGAACGGAAGAGCGTGTGATTTCCGCACTTCCAGAAATATAATGCAAACCGGTTATAGCGTCAGCCTACGTCACTGCGTCACCGGTTACGCCACTGCGTCCTTTTCTTTCGTCTCGGTTCGTGTCTTTTTTTATCAAAGGAAAACAAAGTCCGTCAGCGTTTGAATCGCAGGTTAATTAGCATAGAAGAAACTTCACTTCCTCGAATCGCGAATTGAATCTTAACCAGGAGAGAGACTCTAACGCCACGGTAAGAAGACATGAGCCATATCGGTTGGATTGTAAATAAATATGACATCAAAATAGGACGCTTTTGGTGTGGTATCGCTTAACCTCGATCCAGGCGTTCGCTCTCATGACGGTACTCCTAGAACGGGATGCTCTGAATGAGCGTTATTGGCGAGAGAGGGCGGGACTTTAAGTTGCGTGGGTTTAGCGGCTAGAAAGAGATATCCGTTTCCGTTGCATGTTTTGGATATGGATGTGTCTTATTTGTCGTGAAAAGTCCACATTTATTCTCCAGGTCCTTGTAGTACTTGTCATGTTCTTATACTTCTCTCTATTGCGACTGATTCCTGCTGTACACCGTTTATAGAAACTAAGAGACCGGAAATTTCCGTTTCTGCACACCGGGATAACGCTACAATTCAGGATCCGCTCTCAGGCTAGGTATAGCCTAGCTAAGCTACGCTGTCAAACTCCGTCTATTTGCTGGAGCAGTCTATTCAAGTGACGGCTAGCTTCGCTATCACAACAACAGCTCGTATTGTTATCATTTATCTCTGCCAGTCACGAGAAACCTCCATTTTACCTTGACTCTGTGTCTGTGGCGAAACTTATGCCTTTAGTAATGGCACTGGACAAGATGTCTCGTATCATAACATCCTTTTAAACATATAATTAATTGGGCAAATAAAAGCTAGCGTTTCGATGCTATCGATGGGTAACACAACCGGGTAGCTGGTATGCTATTGGTTAGCTCAGTTGGCTAGCCCAGTCCAAAGAATGATATAATACAAAAAACCTGCACGCTTATTTGCATCGTCGTCAACGGAACAAGAATTTATATCTAACGTTATACATCTATATAGATATATCTATATCTCTTGATTTAATGTTTGTTTTGCATGACATGACTTGATCGACCTACAAACAAAGGTTTGCACTGTTAACTTGTAGCCTACATTTTGTTACATCAACATGGTTGCTTTTACTAATTTTGACAGTCTCATAATGTAATTTATACTTCAAGCTTGAATAACATTTTAACATTTCTCCTTTCGCAGAGGCAGGTTTAACAACTCTCCTAATGCTGCACAAGCATTGACGATCCTTCTTGTAAGTAACAGCATCCATGTGTCTCCTTATCTGTATAGAGTGACGGTCTGTAATGATGTTCTAGTCAATGTTAGATGAAATATCTGACGAAATAGTTTTTTTATGATTTAAATATATATCTTTTTATGTTATTAATGACTTGTTCCATTCATTTGTGGTCAATGTTGTTAGCATTTCTTTAGGGGTTTTCTACAGGGAATCGGAAGAAACAGTGTTACATACTCTTACAATACTCCCCCATGCTCATCGTATCCCCATCGTTGCCCCACTGCAGTACTCCTTAAGGATGGCTAGCTGCGGCGAGGTGGACCACTCTATGAGCTCGCACCCATCCAGCAGAAAGGGCGGCGGTGGTGGTGGCGGCGGCGGCGGCGGCGGCGGCAGCGGCAACGGTGGCGGCGAGTCGTCTTGCTCGGCCTCCAGCGGCCCACCGCCCGCCCTGCCGGTGCCTGAGTGCGCCATCTGTCTGCAGAGCTGCGTCCACCCGGTGCAGCTGCCCTGCCGCCACGTCTTCTGCTTCCTGTGCGTGAAGGGCGCATCCTGGCAGAGCAAGCGCTGCGCCCTCTGCCGGCAGGAGGTCCCCGAGGACTTCCTGGAGAGACCCACCCTCCTCTCCCCCGAGGAGCTGAAGGCGTCGGCGGGGGGGCGGGGCGGGGCGGCGGGCGACCACGCCTGGTACTACGAGGGCCGCAACGGCTGGTGGCAGTACGACGAGCGCACCAGCCGCGAGCTGGAGGACGCCTTCTCCAAGGGCAAGAAGACGGCCGAGATGCTGATCGCCGGCTTCCTGTACGTGGCCGACCTGGAGAACATGGTGCAGTACCGGCGCAACGAGCACGGCCGCCGGCGCAAGATCAAGAGGGACGTGGTGGACATCCCCAAGAAAGGGGTGGCGGGACTGCGCTTGGATGCCGAGGGCGGCTTGAGCGGCCGTGAGAGCTCCGCCGACGGCGCGGACATGGCGGCGGCGGCGGCGGCTGCGGCAGTGGCGGTCGCACAGCCACAGGGAGCGGGGCTTCCCGCTAGACTGCCTGCCTCTCTCGGGAGCCGGCCAGGCAGGGGGACCCCCTCCCTGGCAGACGCCCTGGCCCAGCTCCAGATCAGCCCCGGACCAGAACCTCCCCAGGAGAGGGTTGAATCTGGGGAGGGGGAGGAGGAGGATGAAGAGGAAGAGGCCTCGCCCTCCGGGTCATCGGACCGGCACACCTCCGTGGACGAGTCCGGCTCCGCAGACTGGAGCGACGACGACGACGACAACAACGACGACGAGGAAGGTGGTGCTGAGGAGGACGCGGGGGGTGTCCGGAGGCATAGACTGAGCCCGGAAGATAGAGCTCCTCCTGGGGCCGAGTCAGCCGCCTCCCCGCCCTCCTCTGCCAGCAGCGGCGGTAGATCCAGGATGCCTGACGGTCAGTGCACAGTGACTGAAGTGTAATATGAACTGGGCTCATCCTTACTGGCTGTGTTTCATTCCATTAATTTATTGCCGGGTGGCCTGTTACGGTTTGGTTTGGTTTGGTTTGGTTTGGTAGTTGTGTTTTTTGACTCTCAGATATGATGGGACGGGTTGTTTGTTGACAAGTAATGGGGCACGTTGCTCTGGCACAATGAATAACCTATTTATTTGATTCATCGTTCATTTTAGGGGTTTTATGCCTGCGCTGCCATATTGTGGATTCAATTTGTATGTGAGTTATGGATAATTTCGATGGTCAGCTCAGTCGTTCTCAGTGACATTCCTATCTAGGCTTGTCGTAGGAGGGAGGGAGGGGGTTAACAAGGCAAGCATGCAGCAAATGATGACCAGGTCCATCATAGTAAAATGCAGTTTCAAACCTTTAAACCTGTTGGGCTTGATGGTTTTCCTGGAGGAAAACTCTTGTGATCTTTTTCCAGTGTTTATCAGGCAAAACAATCTTTGAATACACAGTTAACTATAGCCAATGCTCCTGGGAATGCCATAGCAGTTTGGTGATATGCAAGGAAGACCCTAAAGGAGATGGAACGCTTGCTCTCCCAGAGACGTTCTCATGAATGTTTATTCATAGTTTAACTCCATTAACATAGGGTTGGGACCCTAACTCTGGGGTTCAGGCGTAAGGTCAACTCGTTTGTAAGGTCAACCCCTTCTTATAATTGTCAAATGATTGAAGCCTTATTTGATTTAAAATGGGATTGGGGTGGAGGGGCTCATCCAAACCATTGTGGAATGAACTTGTTGATCTGTTGACATGTAAGCTCCCACTTTACATGTTTCATGGTGCCGAGTTGTGTTCTCTGAAAAACCCAACACATGGTCATTTTGTGTTTCTGTCTTGGATTTGATTTTGAATTAACATGTTTTATTTGTATGTCTTTCATAAGATCCATTGATTATATTGTAACTAAATGCTCACCATGGGAATGCAATGCATATTCCTTTTTCAGATTCCTGGTGAATAGTTTTCATTGGGAACATTCAAAGATATGATCTTGCCTCAATGTGATTACTGTCCCGACGACACGTATTGATGTATGTCACGAGTTGAATGTCTTTTGAGTGGTCTCTCTTATCATGTGGAAGGACAGTGGCCCTCGGCCTTTGTTCTGTTAGACACTGAGGGTTTTTTAACTGCGCAAGGCTGGATGATATCATGCATTCGTATTTCACGGTTCAGTCTAAATAATGTATTTTTTGTGTGTGTATGAGTGTGTTTGTTTTGTCTTTTCGTTTATAAATGCTATTGTGTCCAAATCAGTAAGTGAACAGATATTTCCAATTGAAAGCCACTTGCGGAAGTTTTAACATTATTTTTATATTTGTCTCTGCATTACACATTCTCATTTTGCTTTAGACTTCTGTTTGAAAAAAATAAAGTATACTAAACCCTCTCCAGCTTTTGTTTTTACTTGGAAATCTTACATGGTATGTAATTTCATTAAGGGTAATTTCATCAACTGAAGCCACATAATAAGGTATTGCTCTGTTTCTAGTAGTAGTAGTAGTAGTAGTAGTAGTAGTAGTACCTAGGTACCCAGGTGTGCCTTTATACTCATGCTCATTTATTATTACTAATATATGGGGTAAGGTTAGGTCTGTTTATAGGGCTAGATTCTAGGGTTATGGTTGGGTTTGGGCTGTTTTTGGTTTCAGAATAAAATCTAGAAAAAAAGAGTGATAGGCAAATGATGGAGAGAATACAAAATATAGAAAAAATAGGGAAAGAAGAGAATGGAGGGAATAAATAATTAAAGGGGATGAGAAAATTCATGGAGAGAATAAGTTGTGAAAAAAAAGTGATAGAAAAATGATGGAGAATTAAGAATCAAAAAAAAATAATAATAATGGGGAGTTCGAGAAATCGTGCAAATCATGCACAAGAGTGAGGGGAAAAAGAGAGAAATAAGAGAATAGAAAATCACCAAAAAGAGAAAATATCAAGAGAATAACAACTCTTGAAAAAGAGGACAAGAAAAGTAAATATAAAAGAGTAAATAAAATAAAAAGAAAAATGATGAGAAAATTATGTCTCGTTTATTCTGTGACTCTTTCTTGTTTGTATTATATTTAAGAGATCCAGTTATCTTTTTTCAAAAGATGAAGGAATACAAAGGAGAAAGGAGAGTAGCGCACCTGTGGCCAGCAGCCGGCAGAAGGGGGCATCAGAGAGGGAGTATACGGTCAGTAAAACGTATTTCATAAGATAAGTTTTTTGGTTTAATGTTAAGCAAAGGTGGGATGATTAGTACACCTGCATGAAAACTAATCTCTCTCGTTTCAGGGAATTATAGGAGGTCCAGAAAATGTTTATATATTATATTTTCTACAGGTAACTATAATAAAAATAATAAAGAAAATAAAAATAAAAAATAATAACAATACTACTACTTCTACAACTACTACTCATTTTTAAATGAGTAGTAATTTAAATTTGTCAGTTTTACCAATATACTTCAAGTGCACATGAAGTGAAAGAATTCATATGCTATTCTTCTTCCTGCCACATGCTGTAGCTCTAATGTATTATTTCCCTCACACTTGGTTTTGAAACATCACGTGCTGTAGCTCTTATGTATCATTCCCTCAAATTTGATTATGAAACATCTCATGCTGTAGCTCTCAAACATCACTCCCCTAACACTTTGATACAGAATATCACCGGCTGCAGTTGTCATGTATCACTCCCCTCACACTTTATTACCGCACATAACATGCTGTAGCTGTCATGTGTCCCTCCCCTCACACTTGGTAACTGTGTTGGTGGAACTTGTTTTTCCATAAACAAATAACATAATTTAGAACTCCTGAATTCATTTAATTGTTCTACTTGTTTTGTTACAAATAAATCCACTGTGTCCAACATAGAGACATAGCCTGAGAAAGTTCACTCATAAATACTTACTAGCTCATTACATCTCAGGACAAAATACATTTTAAATTAACTCAACATGTTTAGTAATTTCCATCAATCCTCAAAAGTAATCCTACGAAGGATTTCCATTTATCCGTCTTTTTATGCGTGTAATGTGTTAATATGTCATATGTGATTAACACCATCAGTGTACTCTTTCCAGTAAGCAAGTTATTTCAGAGAAGGTTTAACCCATGAGGTAAACACATGTCTCCAAACTAAACACATCTGTGCACATCTCCCTGGATCCGGTGAGTCAATACTCAGTAACAAACCCAAGTGGCTTTTCAGTGACCGTACAGGCGACCTCCTTAACACTCCTCTTCCTCTGTGATGAAGAACGCTCTCTATCACGCTTCCTGTGAGCTAGGGGTAGGATGTTAGGGGCTAGGACACAGGGGGTAGGATGTTAGGGATAGGATGTTTTAGGGGTAGGATGTTAGGGAGTAGGATGTTAGGGAGTAGTAAGATAGGGAGTAGGATGTTAGGGGGTAGAACAGCAGGGGGTAGGATGTTAGGGGGTAGGAGTTAGGGGGTAGGATGTTAGGGGGTAGGATGTTAGGGGTAGGATGTTAGGGGGTAGGATGTTAGGGGGTAGGACATTAGGGGCTAGGATGTAAGGGGTAGGATGTTAGGGGCTAGGATGTTAGGGGCAGGGGCTAGGATGTTCGAGATATAATGCTACGGAGAAGGATGTAAGGGGTACAATGTTGGGGAGTAGGATGTTAGGGAGCAACATCATTTATTACCTATTTCATACCTCATATTTCATATACCTTTTGAGAACTATGTGTGTGTGTGTGTGTGTGTGTGTGTGTCTGTGTGTGTGTGTGTGTGTGTGTGTGTGTGTGTGTGTGTGCATGCGTGCGTGCATGCGTGTGTATGTGTGTGTGTGTGTGTGCATGCATGTGTGGGAGGGAGGGAATTTGTGTTAACCTTTTAAGTTGATCTGGTTGAAATATTTATATAATGAAAAAGAAGGCTGTGTATCTGGAGTGTGTGTTAGTGTATCTATCTGGCAGTATTCATCCCAGCATCAATAGTAATGGATCATTCTCTACTCGTAGCAGATGTCTCTTGTTCTTTCGTTTTGCCCATTCACTGCCGACTGGCTGATATCCAGCCAAGGACAAGAGCAGGTGTGAATGACATATGAACCAATGCATGACATATGAACCCGACCACCATACCCCCCACCACCACCACCACCCCCCAACCTTAACCCTTACCCTAACCCTTTCCCCAGAACAATGATGTCATTCTCTGCTGCTGCTGCTGCTGCCCCGGCCCAGTGTGTCGGTGCTCTGCGGGGCTGGGGGTTGGGGTTGGGTTCGGGATGCGGAGCACTAGAGACTCCACCTCTGGATGAACATCATTATAACGGGGTGAAGGGTGAGAGGGGGCCGGAGGCTTCAGGAACAGAGGGACTGGGTCAGTCAGGCTAGTCAGGCGTGCCAGAGTCCTCGGCCTCCCGTGGTGAGTAAACTCACTCACAGCCTCCCAGCCTCCACACACAGCCTCCTCACACAGCCTCCTCACACAGCCTCCTCACACAGCCTCCTCACACAGCCTCCACACAGCCACCACAGACAGCCTCCACAGACAGCCTCCTTACACAGCCTCCTCACACAGACTCCACAGAAAGCCTACTCACACAGCCTCCACAGACAGCATCCCAGCCTCCTGAGCTTCCCAGCCTCCACACACAGCTTTCACACACACACTTCCAGCCTCCTCACACAGCCTCCACACACAGCCTCAGTTCAGCTGACTGTGAAGTTAGGAGTGTTTGCCAGCGGGCTATAATGCCAGGAATGCTCAGGCTCCGGCTACCTCTTTTGGTGTGTGTGTGTGTGTGTGTGTGTGTGTGTGTGTGTATGCGTGCCACTTTGCCAGCTCCTCATCCTCCTTCAAACTCACACACTCTCCCTCTCTCCCTCTCTCTCTCTCTCTCTCTCTCTCTCTCTCTCTCTCTCTCTCTCTCTCTCTCAGGGTCCTCCTAAACCCTGCCTCTGCCAGTGGGCTATTTCGGTGCCTCATCTGCCCCTACCACCAGCCCCCACCATGGCAGTGCGGAGAGAGGAAACTGGGACACCGCGGCACATTCCCCAGCGCTGGTATTCTCCAGCACGCTACATTAGCCTCCATGAGATCACTTTCCATCGACACGCCAGCAACCACTCATACACAAATAGTCTTGCACAAATAGATCTACCATTCTGTGAGGGGGAGACGTGAGTGATCTCAGCGTTTTCTGTAATTCGAGTGTCAAAATCAAATCCTTGTGTTTTGTCTTTTTTGATTCATGGAATATAAACATATGTTCTTTGCACTTTGTAATTGAAAAACTGGAGCCAAACTCATGATCCTGTTTTGGGATTCAGCCGAACCCTTACGTCCACCAACGCACAATCCCGAAGCAGCGTCCGGAAATAGAGAGAGAGCTCAAACAGAGCC
Organism: Micromesistius poutassou; assembly: GCF_964030765.1. NCBI lineage: Eukaryota > Metazoa > Chordata > Actinopteri > Gadiformes > Gadidae > Micromesistius > Micromesistius poutassou. Next base: position 8,561,187 of record NC_140278.1, read on the forward strand.
ATGCTGTTTCACAAAGATCTCCTGCTGAACCAGGATCGACCCAGATGGTCACTACGTCCTCTGAGTCCAGTCCAACAAGTGGAGTGACTCCATATGTTTCCTCTTATCGCGACCAGGATGTTATCGCTTTCGCACACACACACACACACACACACACACACACACACACACACACACACACACACACACACACACACACACACACATCCTCAGGTCTGCATCAGTTGGATGGAGTCTTGGTTGGACTCGAATGTGAAGGCCTGTGAAGGCCTGCACCCAAAGCTGACACCCAAAAGAGAAACTTTCCACAGATAGCGGGTGGCAGTAGGGTGTAATCAGCCCTTGGGGGGTTGAATAAATCCTTTTTTCCGACGGCTTCATGGTACAGACACCAGAGTGGGACACATCAGAGAATGATTGTGGCCACAAACGGTTTAATCTCTGTCATTAGTGTGTCTCTCTATCCTGTCATCAAGCTACCTCAGCCGACACAAAGACTCACCTGTTGCAACTCACCTGTGCAGCTTACTTCATGAGTGATCATTTTATAACACCCTGCTGGAATTGAATGAGCTAAATTTTCGTTTTGGGTTCCGTTATAGTGCTTACACGACTGCTACTGTAAACTGTATCCAAGGCTTCACTCTTTGTTGTGAATGATTATTCATAGATAGGGTAAGACAAAGTTTTGTTTGGTTTTCCTTCATGATTGAAGTGCGGCTGAATGTCACACAGTCTCTATGTCAACATTTACTTTTACATTTACATTTACATGTAGGGCATTTAGCAGATGCTTTTATCCAAAGCGACTTACAATAAGTACATTTGTCATAAGAAATTAAACAATATATCGCTGTTGGTACAGTAAAGATGTTCATAGAACCAAGTGCAAGTACTGACAATGGCCAGGCTAACCCATTCCCCGTATACAGCAGTGATAGCTAGCTACACAATTAAATACAATGAATGAATACAACATACATTAAGTGCGTTCATTAAGTGCCAGGACGTACAGACAACAGCCCTTTCTCTCCCACTTCTCATTCTCACAACTTGCAGAATATGTACTGTACAATAGCGGCTCCAAAAAAGCAGCTGTGGCAGGCATGGCGGGGTGACCTTTCGGAGGGACACCCTGCCCTGACAAGCATTTTGACCAATCACTTGTTTGCTTCTTTAAGGCATTGAACTTGACATGACATCAAATGATATGAAGTATAAACTAAGAGGGGTGACCTTTATTTATTTAAGAATAAGGTAACTCTTATTCTTGAGTGTTCTTGAGTTTTCTTGAGTATGACAGTCACTTGAGACTGTCACTTAAAGATAATTTCATTGCAGTAAAAGCATTACGACAACTGGGATTGTATAACGATCCACTTAAATTACATTTATTGAGATTGATTCAAAATGAACAATAGTTATTTTAAAATAAACAATTGTTATTTTGACCAAATAAGTCCTGTAAACTGTTTTTCAACATATTCCATGAGGGGAATGAAAGGTCTTTAATGGGGTCCCCACCATGAATCCATTTAATCTGTGTCGTACTCGAGTTTTGCTTGTAAATAAACATTTGGCAATCCCAGCCCACTGGACAGGTTGACACAAGCCAACATGTCACAGATGTGATCTGTGTGTCTTTCTAGGAACCCCGCGTTGGCTTTTGATTGGGCAGTATGGGTGGGAGAGAACAGACCTGTCTTTGTTTGAGAACTTGGGTATCATGGAAGTGGGAGAGAGAGGCCATTGTACTTTGGAGAGAAGCCTACGATCCGTCGGTGTCTTTGGATCGTCGTAACGGATCCTCTGCCCCGTTTTCACCAGCGGAACTCACTCCAAAGTGACGCCATATTCATTACAAGTGCCCTAGTAAATGGAAAGGGGCTCCGGATTTTCACCGTCAAAATAAGAGATATTGGACACCCTGCAAACCCATTCCATCACCTTCAGACCACAACCATCTATAGAAAAGCCTATCACTATCAGTCAGAGTTGTGAATGCATACATTTATATATAGAAAAATAACGGTAATGCTTTCTTTCCTGTACTTATTGGCTTGGAGTGCATGTTGAATAGAATAATACACAATACAAGATTGCTTTATGGGTTGTTTTTTTTTAATCGCACAAAATTCCTCTTTTTTAGTTCCGTCTAGAAAATATAATCCATCATGAAAGCATAGTTTGCACATTAGAGATATTGAATACATCAGGTTTTAGTTGGAGGCACTTGGAATAACAGCAACATTCTGATATAACATGTTCAGAAATTAGGGTTAGCTTAATGGAGGCCACACACACACACACACACACACACACACACACACACACACACACACACACACACACACACACACACACACACACACACACACACACACACACAGTTCAAATCCTGTTGTACACCCCCCACCCAAACCAAAAAAGGACCAAATCAAATGACAATCCCTCACTTATCTTGTGAAAGTTCAAAGTTGTCAAAGTGAAATGGTTTCTGTTCATTGTCACGATGCCCCAATAAGTGAACAGTTTTTTTTGTGTGAACACAGTAAAATACGTCTTTGGTCATATTGGACATTTTACCGAAATAACAAGCTCCAAGGTTGGCTTGTTTTGCTTATTTGAGATCTGAGACCTACATTTTCTTCTTAAATAAGACATCAGACAGTTGAACAGCAATCTTACAAACGTTTTAAGCGAGAATACTTGGCTGTCCATATTGGATGCACAGCAGTACAAGATAGTCAAGTCACATTTGGAAAAAAAAAATAAAAACATGGATTCCTTATTTATTTTTTTCCTTCCACTTTTTTATTTTTAGAAACAGACGGTTGGCGAGGCCGGGGGGCGGTGGGGGCGGGGGGGGTTCAGTTACACGGCAGCCACGTCTGGTATGAGGAACTGCACGGGGACGCCAGCAGTGGCGGCGGCGGTGGCGGCTGCGCGTGCGCTATGTAATAATTACTGAAGTTGATGTCCTGCACATAGGCGGCGGGCTGGTAGTAACACGTGACGTTGCAGACGTTGGGGATGGCGTTCTGCTCCGCCAGCACCCTGATTGCCAGCGCCGAGATGAGGCCAAGCGCCTGCCGCCGCTCGTGGCCCATGAGGCACACGGTGCTCTCGTCCACCACGCGGTGCAGCGTGGTCAGGCACTCGTAGCGCTTGTGCTCCATGCCCGCAAAGTGGTTCCGCAGGTAGGCCTCCAGCTTGCGGTGCTGCTCGCCCAGATCGGGGAAGTCGATGAAGAAGCGCGAGCACATGTAGCGCTGCATCTGCTTCATGTCCGCCTCCGACTCGGCCCGGAAGCCCCGTGCCAGCAGGTGGCAGTACTTGAGCAGGCCGCCGCCGCGGATCTCCTCGGGGGAGCGCGTGGCGATGGTCCGGTGGCGGAGGTGCGACACCGCCTCCTCAAAGTCCCCGTACACGCTCTCACCGACCACGCTCGGGTGGAAGCTGGGCGACATGCACGTCTGCGAGCAGCGGTCGAACAGCAGCAGCGAGTCCAGGCAGATCTGGAAGGAGTCCACGCTGAACTCGAACTGGCGCCGCAGCGAGTCCACAAACTTCAGCTCCACGTTCTTGCCCGTGTTGTTGCATAGCGAGATCAGGCTCCAGCAGTCCGTGTCGGTGCGCACCTTGACCAGCTTCTGTACGTACGCCTCCTTGAGGGTGAGCGGCGAGATGCGCTCCTTGCAGACCCCCGCCGGCAGGAAGTCCAGCAGGCAGTCCAGCACCACGTCCTTCACCAGGCGGAAGGCCTGCTCATCCCCCAGGGACACGGCGAAGATCAGGTCCAGGTCCTTGTAGCCCAGGCCCGCGTCCTGGTGGAGCACGTGGCTGGCCGCCGAGCCGTTGAGCTTGACGTTCCTCACGCACACGCCCCTCTCCTCCAGCCGCGCCCGTACCACCTGGTCAGGACATGGACACACACACACACACACACACACACACACACACACACACACACACACACACACACACACACGTCATTCATCTCCCCGCTCTGTAGAACCGCACCTATACACTAAAACAACTTCCTCACGTGACGCCTCTCCCATAATGTAAAAAATCCAACCTACGCATTTTGTGTGTACAATCAGTAGATTAGATGGATCAGTTTCATCAGTCTGAACAATAATTAATCAGAGAGCATTGGAGCATGTGTGTGTGCTTGCATGTGTGTTCATGTGTGTGTTAGAGAAAGTGTAAACATGTCTCCAAGGTTGATTGTATACTACAGGAGAATAAAGACTAAACATCTGCCTCGCTCGCGAGTTCTTTAGTTTAGCTTTCCCAGCGACAGTGGTGCACCTCTTATACACACACACAATATAATAATGCACCATCATGTGAGGTCTAGCAGCGCAACAAGAATGTACCCTGCACTCTTGTTTGGCTACACAGAGCTAGCATGCATACGTCAGGGCCCTCCGACAATGACATCACAGATAAGCATCCTGCGCATATGTCATATGGGGGGGGGGGGGGAGAATAGGCCACACGAAAGGCAGCTCTTAGTTTTTATAAGGGATCAGACAGGTTCTATCAATGCACAATTTACACAAAGGGCAGTGATAACAGATGCTGGCTTGTTTCAATATTAACATTGTTATTAGATGTGCTATAACAACAAATGGTAAACCAGGAAGCAAAGCGGACACACACACACTTAGCAGGTATTTACAAAGGTTTAGCAGTTACAGGGCCATTTGACCAAAATCTCATCTGAATGTTCAGAGATAGAGTAAGTCCTTGGACTAAGGAATCCACGAGGTTACAATGGAGGTCTGTGGAAAAACTTCTGAAACTCCCACTGACCCATAGCGGCACAGGTCAGTGTATGTAGCCAGTGGTGTGTAGATTGGATAGTAACAAACCAAAAGGAAACGTAGACGGCAAGCCTCAAAACACATTTGTTGTTGTGATATTAAATATGTTTTAGGTCTATAGATAGTCAAGTCGTGTCATATCATATGCCTGTGGGAGTGGGCATGCGCTCAAGTGCAGAGGGTTCCAAGAGAAGACACTACAAGTCTGCCGAATTCTGTTAGGCAGATTCAGAGAGTTACACTGTACGTGTTCACCAGAAAGCCACATAATGTACGTAGAGTAGCTTACATGACAGGCGCTGCCATGGTTCTGACTGATCCGAAAGCACAAATAGCATTCACAAACGTCTGATCTTTTCCTGATTAAGTTGCTTTCTAACTAACGAAGGGATTCTCGCATTAGGGATTAACTGGTGATTCATATGGTTAGGATATGTGCTGATAATATGTAGTTAGAAGTTTAATTACATTGGAAACCACTTATACTACAACAAAGTAGGACTTCCAAGTGCAGTCCCATAGCGCAGTGGTCCATATCCTGGAAACAAGCAGAAACGATTTGTATTTCTATAACTCCAAACATTGAAATTGGGTCAGTGTTTGGTTGTAGTATTTTATAACGGACCCACATTTGTAGGTCTACTTTTTGTTTTTACCTGAACTAGCAGCCGGGGTTGTACGGACAGTGTTGGGAAGTTTCCACGTCCATGAATGGGAATAGTTTCTCCCAGGATCGAGTCCAGACGCTGCACCTGGTCCCAAGGCAACACGCAGAACCGACGACTCTGATCAGACACATCGTCGCAAGACATTGCAATGTAGCTCTCCAAAAAAATCAGCGAAATGGCAATTAATCCCTTCCGATATATTTCGAGGTCCTAAATTAAAAAACGATATTGATGAAACCAGCAAAAAAAAACAACCGAAGAATGAAATGTCTCAGCGGTAGTGCGGCTACGATCAACTCGCAATGAACCAATTCATAAGGTTGGTTCAAAGAGTTTAAAGCCACCTCATTAGCATAACGTCTCTGATTGGCTGTCAGGGTGACAGCGTCCAGCCCCCGTTACTCAATCAAGTACGATTTCATGTCAAGACATGAATTGTAATGAACTGTAATGCTCCAACATTACAATTCCCTTTTAGCATGTATTTGCCAATTAAAATATAACTTTGAAGAATGACAAGCTGACAGACTGTCACTAATAATCTCCTCACAAATAAAAGGACACATAATAGAACTGTCCATGATCTCACAGTCCCTACCCACTGCAGGGTTTTGAATGCCATGCCAGCTAGCTATAAGATGTTTAAAATGTAATAACAATGCACACAGAGGGAGCGGAACACCTGTGTAGATTTCATATTGTCCACCACATAGTATTTCCATTTAGATATGAAAAACGGGCCCCTCGCTCCCTACCGTATTATCACATATTTGTATTGCCTCTTATCGTAATTAATGAATTACTATTTGTGAAAAGTAGAGGTTATCTTTGTTTTGTTTTTCCAGGCGACTAATGGAAATTAAATCTTGCAACCACAACAACATGAACGTGTTAAAGGGTAACACTATAATTTGATCAGTGTTAAGGCTTGATAACCCCTGATAACCATTCTGCGTTTTGTACATGCTGCACAGGTATTCAGATACTGCCATGTAATTTCCATTTCTGCTTATCAACGGAACCACAACCACTCTTATTGCTAGATTAAACGCAGATATGAAGAAATAGGTTTGTCCGAATAAACTCTTTGAAAACAATCCATATACACAAAGCATAACTCAGTGGCGTGATGTGAATCTAGTTTCATGAAAACACATTTAATGGCTTTTTGTTCAACACTGCATCCTTTCATTGTTCCCTGTTGAAAGCAGCTCCATTATTATTACGAGAAGTATTACGTTGTAGTCAGACTTGAATTTGCATTGGAGATACAAACCTGACTTGTGGTTCGTAAGATAAACATTGAGGTTTTAAAACTGCCATTGTTTTTATTACTCTTGCTGAGATAGTGGCCAAACATCCTACATTACCATGAGTGGCTGCATTGGGAGTCGGTTCACATACGTCATACGGCCACAGCCGGCCAAACATTCAGTGCTGCTACCTTTATTTCACAGGTTACCTTGTTTCTGGGCCGTAAAATGGAACAAAAGAAAACAGACGATGCAAAGAGGGACGCTCTCAAGGGCAGGCAGGGAGGTAGAGAGACAGACAAGTAGGCAGGCAGATAGACAGAAGTACAGGTGCATGCGCGCGCGCGCACACACACACACACACACACACACACACACACACACACACACACACACACACACACACACACACACACACACACACACACACACACACACACACACACAGAAGACAGACAGAAAAACATATGGACAGGCAGACAAAGATAAGCAGACAGACGGTCAATAATGAGAGACAGACGCATGTGCACCCACACCAACACACAGCAGTGAGACATTGGAATGTAGCATTGTAAAACAGTATTATACTGGGCCTTAAAGGCCCAAATTGCAGGAGAGTGACTGGTTGCTCCTCACGTATAATTTGAGCTGGAAATAATATCATGCGGGTGGAGCATGGAGCATGATGGTGAGAACCTAGGATGTAAATGTAATCCTGTTCCCATAGCAACCGCATCCACGGTTGTCGAGGCAGCTGGGCCAAGGCATCTCCAGCAATAGCCCTCTGCAGGCCCTGCTGGGAGACGTCTGTGTCATCGTTGGTAGCTACCACATGGTAGCTGTGGATAATTTCCCCCAGACAAGGGAACCATGGAGGGGGAAGAAGACCCAGAAGCTCCCACATGACTTTTTGGGGTCATGTGGGAGCAAAAAATGTATCTTTACCTTTCAGTTTGGCTAAGTCTACACACCAATCCTTTGCTTGAGCTAGCATCGATGGCCCACACCTACACTTACACGACTGTGAGTCTTGTAGGTGGGGTAATAGAGCTTGTGTTTGGTCACACCTTAAATAAATGATGTACAAATCCTGTTCAATCCCTAATCAAACATCCAGCCGTTGCCATGACGTAGCCCTTTACTCAGAAGAAGCTACTTAACTGAACCACTGAAAATATTATTGAAAATAAATCTGATGGAAAGCCATATTTAGTAGCCTATTCAAAGTATTTTTGGGGACTCTAGAAAGTCAAGAAGCCCAGGAGTCATTTCTCCGCATCAGCAACCACAGGGATCACAGGAATCAACTTTGCTTTTATTTAGTTGTAGCCTACGTCAGAGCACGCAGTAAAGCATGGCTGTAAATCAATTGGCCAATAACTGAGCTGTCACAATGAATAGGCCTACCAGATAACACACACACAGAATAAGTCTGCTGTCACGGTCAGGAAAACAAACACCAACACACAAACAAAGCTATTTAAATATTGTATTATATTTAAATATATTGTAATATTAGTTAAAATATTTGCATTTTGCACTTTTAGAAGTAAATAAAGTTGGGTTGTTTTGTATGTCCATCGAAGTGGCTTCGTCACATATGTGAAGATAATAAGACCAACAGTCTATTGAGTCTGCTGACCTTATTCAGAATCAAAATTAGCCGACCCCAGTTTCTTTGTGATTATGTCAGCCGACCGTGTTTATCGACGTCTTGGGGGAAACAAGCGAGGACTGCCGCTAAGCGCCAGCTGCGCTCAATGTCAGGGAATTTGGCTTTACCTGGTCGGGTTGGCTCGTTGGCTTCCACACCGGGGCATACCTGTCTTTGCCAGTGTGACCAGGCGATAAAGAACCTCAGAGACTTATCAGCACGAGTGCAGACACCCAATCTATGGGATGCCGGAGCTGGGTTACGCACAGCAGCGTACCCTTGACGTCAAAGTCCTCTCCAACCGACTGCTTGATTGATTGCGGTTGTGCTTGCTAAACAGATTGCTGCTAGGCATTTCTAGCAAAAAGGCACACACACACAACTTGTGTTTAAATGTACGTGCCGTCGTTATGGAAGAGGATTAGGGCCACATGTGAATTTATTGCGAGTTTAAAGTCCGAATTCTGGCATTCAAGTCAGAATCATGACATTAACGTCAGGATTCCGTGAATAAATTCTGACTTTAATCTCACAGGCTAAAGAAGGGAAATCCTTACAGGCTAGCTGTAGGAACCAAATTCAGGTAGAGTCTCTTTGCGACATACAGGACACGCTGAGCACACGCTGTAAGCAAGTTTCATGTCATATAGTCCAAAAATCATATGTGGCCCTAATATCCTTTTCCATAGGTCATGGATCTAGCCAATGTGAAAACAACTGTCACCAGCAGAATAAATTGAAATAAAACTAAAGCTAATTTAAAACCGTGCTAATGTTACCATAAATACAGGGCTTTTACGTCCTGACATCGTTGCTCCTGCATTTTTGGTAGTTATAGCTCCATAGGAATGTCACTTGTTACATGAATAGGCTTTTGGTCATTGTTTGTTAATTCATTGTGAAATAAGTTGTCATTATGGGGAGACAGTGTTTGAAACTGCCAATCGTTTCTCTTTTCCTCTCTTTGAGCCTACCAGTCCGGCTTTGTCTGTCTATCACTCCAAACCTTATCTATTGATCCATAGACTTGATCAGAATGGGTCCAGTGTGTTCACACACAGATAGCTGTGTAGCCTCACAGCATGCTGGGTAATATATTGATTGTTCCAGATGCATACATTGTGTTCCCAGGGTTACGTCACATAAGCAGCAGGTTGTAGCAAGCTCGGAGTTCCTGCACAGTTTTACAGCTCCAACTCAAGGTTCAAATATAGGCTGGTGTTAGACTGTAACAGTGCATAAGTTATACTTTACTCTCTGGGTGGTGTAAAAACAACTCAGGTTGGCCAAATGGTTTACTATGATGAAGCTTTTGTAAACCAGCCAAAAACAATAGGCTAAGGTATAAGTTAGGAATCCTTCTATATGGTATCAATAGCCTATTGTTGATTATTGGTCATGCCTGCTCAATATAAAGTTGGTTGAAACATCCCAACGTAACAAGGCTACATTACAAGACTCATTACCAACTGTCTCAAAATGCAGATCGCAAACAAGCTATGACCTTTGCCATTTCAAAATCTATTAATATATATTTTTTCATCCTATTTTTAAAAAACGAGGACCTCAGCTCCAGCTGGGGGCAGGTCACCCAAAACAGGACGTCCCCTGAAAAACAGGGGTGTCTGGTCACCCTCCCAACAGGCCAACATACTCTAGTATCTACATGTGCTATATTTAACAGTGTATCTTCTAGCCAGTGTACCATTTATACAAGCCAAACACACATGAACACTGGGAAACCATATAACCCCATGACCGTGCCCGGGACTAGACCCAGGAGAATCAGCCCATATGCAGTGTCGTTCTACTGAGAGAGAGCTTCTAGCAGAGGACAGGAATGTGTGGCCTGCTAATAACACAGGTCTGCTTCCCTGTCCGGATGTCCCTTCCCACCACAGCCACCTTGAGGGGGGCGTAGCTGGGGGGGGGGCATAAGGACAGCTACCGAGGCCCATTGTCATAGTGGAAATAACAAATGTCAATCTACCCAGTGGTAAAACCTCTACAAAATGGTATATGTACTATTGATGATCTACTTATGATCTTAAACCGCATCAATAATTAATTGTCATCGGTCTACCACATCTTGTTCCGTGGCTGTATTCCTACCCTCAGCGTTCACAACATGAATGCCTGTTTCATGCCGACCCAAAGGTTCTTGGCAGAAGAAAGGAAGGACCCTTCCAGAACGGAGAGGGAACCCTCATTCGGCCGAGGGCTCCGGTTACCTTCTCTGAATCAGACCGACAAAGTATCCAGCAGCCCACAGCAAGAGGGGAAAACTTGGTCTTGTGTCTTATAGAAGTATGGAGCATAATGAAGGGTCTGTGGCATGTGGACGATTAGAGCTGTCTGCGGGCTGGAGGAGCATACTAGCACAGTACTGCTGCTTCATTCTACCAAGGCCAGCTGAACAAGAGTCCGTTCCAGCATCCCGTCACCCTAGCTGAACTTTGTTTTCCAAATTTCTCAGAAGCTCACCCAGGAGATTCAAATCATTTTCCTGGAGAGGATTCTATCGGCCTATACATTTATCTGTCAGAGACCCTCTGGGGTTCCAAGATAAACACAAATACATCACAGAATTATCATTCATGAATGACATTGAAGTACAATTTATAGACGTCACTTTACTGAATGGTTTGTCTGTATTATCACTAAAACCCAACATCAGCTTGCTTTCCAGAAGTCTTCCAGATGAAACAGGAGTCACAGGAGAGCAGATGGCATGGATGGTTTCAGTGTGTCTCGTTGATCATGACAAACCACTCTCCATCTAACTCCTCGTTTCCACTCACACGGCCTAAAGACATTTGAATGATTCAACATTGCTTTCACGCTAAACCAATACAGCGTCAATGAATGATGTGCTGTTATCTAAGCAGTTGTCTTTCTCTGCCCTTGCTCCCTTTCTGGCTCTTTCACACACACTTTCTCTCCTTGTCCAATATGAATCCCAATCTGCACAGAGGAAGAAACAGTATTGGTGCAATGCTAAACTAAGAAGCTTCAGCGTGTTGCTATTACTACTGTTTGGTCACTTATGAGAACCTTTTAGACTACAGTGAATTAGGGACGTCATTAAGGAGCAGGTGGGGGCTAACGTCCACACTGGGGATCAAACCCGGTGCCTTTGGGTGAGGAGTGAAACACCCAAGTCACTATCCTGCCCGTGGCCCTTTAGAGGTTGTAACCTTCCAGTGCATCCGCAGAATAGATGTGTTTGACTATTGCTGACTTCCAGCTTCTTCTGTTCATTGTAGTAGAGTCAGACGACCGAAGAGGCTTATCCTTTATTGCTCCAAAGACCGTCCTGACACCAGCAGACCGAAGTTCAGCGGCCTCACTATTGCCAAACCGCCAGTGACACAGTTGCAAAAACAGATGTTGTGCCATATGGCCCAGGCCCCCAGGTGGCGCCCCAACAAGTGAGGTCCAGTGGTAGGACTGATCTGTTGTGCTCAAATAGTATCATAGTCCCTCATCCTCATCGTCGTCCGCTTATCCGGGGTCGGGTCGCGGGGGCAGCAGCTCAAGCAGGGGGCCCCAGACTTCCCTTTCCCGGGCCACATTGACCAGCTCTGACGGGGGGATCCCGAGGCGTTCCCAGGCCAGTGTTGAGATATAATCTCTCCACCTAGTCCTGGGTCTTCCCCGGGGTCTCCTCCCCACTGGTCGTGCCTGGAACACCTCCCAAGGGAGGCGTCCAGTGGGCATCCTTACCAGATGCCCGAACCACCTCAACTGACTCCTTTCTAAGCAAAGGAGCAGCGGCTCTAATCCGAGTTCCTCCCGGATGACTGAACTTCTCACCCTATCCCTAAGGGAGAAGCCAGCCACCCTCCTGAGAAAACTCATCTCGGCCGCTTGTATCCGCGATCTCGTCCTTTCGGTCATCACCCACCCCTCATGACCATAGGTGAGGGTAGGAACGAAGATCGACCGGTAGATCGAGAGCTTTGCCTTGCGGCTCAGCTCTCTTTTCGTCACAACAGTGCGGTACAGCGAACGCAATACCGCCCCCGCTGCTCCGATTCTCCGGCCAATCTCACGCTCCATCGTACCCTCACTCGCGAACAAGACCCTGAGGTACTTAAACTCCTTCACTTGGGCTAAGGACTCATTTCCTACCCGGAGAGGGCAATCCACCGGTTTCCTGCTAAGAGTCATGGCCTCAGATTTAGTGGTGCTGATCTTCATCCCAGCCGCTTCACACTCGGCAGCCAGCCGATCCAGTGAGTGCTGAAGGTCACAGGCCGATGATGCCATTAGGACCACATCATCTGCAAAGAGCAGTGATGCGATCCTCAGATCACCGAACTGCAACCCCTCCCCACCACGACTACGCCTCGATATCCTGTCCATGAATATCACAAACAGGATTGGTGACAAGGCGCAGCCCTGGCGGAGGCCAACACCCACCGGGAACGGAACTGATTGGCTGCCGAGAACGCGGACACAGCTCTCGCTTTGGGAGTACAGAGATTGGATGGCCCTGAGGAATGAACCCCTTACCCCGTACTCCCGCAGCACCTCCCACAGTTTCTCCCGGGGGACCCGGTCATATGCCTTCTCCAAATCCACAAAACACATGTAGACCGGATGGGCATACTCCCAGGCCCCCTCCAGGATCCTTGCGAGAGTGAAGAGCTGATCCGTAGTTCCACGTCCAGGGCGGAAACCGCATTGTTCCTCTTCAATCTGAGGTTCGACAATCGGCCGAACCCTCCTTTCCAGCACCTTAGAGTAGACTTTCCCAGGGAGGCTGAGAAGTGTGATACCCCGGTAATTGGCACACACTCTCCGGTCCCCCTTTTTGAACAGGGGAACCACCACCCCGGTTTGTCACTCCTTTGGCACTGTACCAGACTCCCACGCAATGTTGAATAGGCGTGTCAGCCAAGACAGCCCCTCAACACCCAGAGCCTTTAGCATTTCTGGCTGGATCTCATCAATCCCTGGGGCTTTGCCACTGCGGAGATGTTTAACTACCTCAGTGACTTCCACCAGGGAAATTGACGATGAACCACCATCAACCTCGAGCTCTGCCTCCAACATAGAGGACGTGTTAGTCGGATTCAGGAGTTCCTCAAAGTGTTCCTTCCAACGTTCGACTACCTCCTCAGTCGAGGTCAACAGAGTCCCACCCTTACTGTACACAGCTTGGATGTTTCCCCGTTTCCCCCTTCTGAGGTGTCGGATGGTCTTCCAGAAACACTTTGGTGCCGACCGAAAGTCCTTCTCCATGTCCTCTCCGAACTTCTCCCACACCCGCTGCTTAGCCTCCGACACGGCAGCGGCTGCAGCCCTTCGAGCCTGCCGGTACCCTGCAACTGCGTCAGGAGTCCTCCGGGATAACATACCCCGGAAGGCCTCCTTCTTCAGTCGGACGGCTTCCCTGACCACCGGTGTCCACCACGGTGTCCGAGGGTTACCGCCCCTTGAGGAACCTAAGACCCTGAGGCCACAGCTCACCACCGCAGCTTCAGCAATGGAGGCTTTGAACACTGCCCACTCTGGCTCAATGCCCCCAACCTCCACAGGGATGCTAGAAAAGCTCCGCCGGAGGTGTGAGTTGAAGATCTCTAGGACGGGAGCCTCCTCCAGACGTTCCCAATTCACCCGCACTACCCGTTTGGGCTTACCAGGTCTGTCCAGACTCTTCCCCCATTCCCTGATCCAACTCACCACCAGATGGTGGTCGGTTGACAGTTCCGCCCCTCTCTTCACCCGAGTGTCCAAAACATACGGCCTCAGATCAGATGACACGATCACGAAATCGATCATCGATCTTCGGCCTAGGGTACTCTGGTACCAGGTACACTTATGAGCACCCTTATGTTCGAACATGGTGTTCGTTATGGACAATCCATGGCTAGCACAGAAGTCCAGTAACAAACGACCACTCGGGTTTAGATCAGGGAGGCCGTTCCTCCCCACCACGCCTCTCCAGGTGTCTCCATCGTTGCCCACGTGGGCGTTGAAGTCTCCCAGCAGAACTACGGAGTCCCCTACCGGAGCCCCATACAGGACTCCATTCAGGGTCTCCAAGAAGGCCGAGTACTCTGAACTGCTGTTCGGTGCATATGCACAAACAACAGTCAGAGTTTTCCCCCCCACCACCCTTAGGCGTAGGGAGGCGACCCTCTCATCCACCGGGGTAAACTCCAACACCGCGGCACTCAGCCGGGGGTTTATGAGTATCCCCACACCCGCCCGGCGCCTCACGCCCTGGGCAACTCCAGAGAAGAATAGAGTCCAACCCCTATCCAGGAGTACGGTACCAGAGCTGAGACTGTGCGTAGAGGTGAGCCCCACCAGATCTAACTGGTAGCGCTCCACCTCCCTCACAAGCTCCGGTTCCTTTCCCCACAGTGAGGTAACGTTCCACGTCCCCAGAGCCAGCTTCTGCCGCTCGGGTCTGGTCCGTCGGGACCCCTGCCTTTCACTGCCACCCATGTGGCAGCGCACCCGACCCCAGCGGGTCTCCCTGCAGGTGGTGGGCCCACAGGGCGAAGAGGGGGGGGGTGCCACGTAGCTTGTTCGGGCTGTGCCCGGCCGGGCTCCGTGGCAAACCCGGCCACCAGGCGCTCGCCGGCGAGCCCCTCGTCTGGGCCTGGCTCCAGACGGGGGCCCCGGGCTTCCTCCGGGCAGGGTCTCTCCTCCTCTTTTTGATGTATTCATGGGGTCTTCTGAACCATTCTTAGTCTGGCCCCTCACCTGAGACCACTCTGCCATGGGAGACCCTACCAGGAGCACATGGCTCCAGACAACACAGCCCTCAGGTTCACAGGGACACGCAAACCTCTCCACCACGATAAGGTGACGGTTCCAGGAGAGGTAGTATCATAGTATGCATCACTAATAAAAAATAAATTTATGTTCCAATGGGTTTGTCCATTGGAACATTGCGTTCTCATATCGCATACCACAGTTCCTTCCACTGTGCAGCACCTCTAAGATCTCGGCACAAAACTTACTGATATCCGCAGGCTTGTGAATAGAAAGAACTACTTTTGATCCCTGACCAGACGTTAACTATGATTCTGTTTGAAACAGAATATACCTGCAAAACATCTTATTGTGCATCTTGTTTTACTTGTTTGTACTATTTTATGTTGTGAAATGAAAACCAGAGGTCACTAATTCCAATATATTTCTGCATGGAGGCTGACCTTTAGAACAATAAAATATAATAACAAACTACAAAGACGCAACAAACAAGTCACAATGTGAAGGTTCAGATAAGAGCATCACATGGAGAGAGGCTAACATAGCAGTCAGACATGAACCCATGGAGTTTGTTACGATACGTTGGGCTAAGCTTAACGATGTTAAGCTTGTTGATGTTTTAGTAATTATACAATATGATAAGTTTTAAGGGTTTGGTTAACTCACACACACACACACACACACAAACCCAGTTACACCTATCATAGGCTACTCTGGAAAACAAACACGATGTTAAGCAGTAGTTACTCAACCATTTAAAATGTGCACCTGCTCACACACACACACACACACACACACACACACACACACACACACACACACACACACACACACACACACACACACACACACACACAAACAGTCCAAACATGGCCTGTGTAAGGCTTAGGTTATGGAAAACAACCCATTGGCCTATGAAAAGAAACTAAATTTGACATCATTGGTTAACATTTCTTAAAGCCCTTAATCTCAGAGGATTCACTGTTTAATTTGGCCATCAGATTACAAAGTCAGCATACTCGTAAATGTTGTTCACATTTATCTTCTTCTCGGATCGTTCAACAGCATGCACATGTTGTTTTAGTGTGTAAGTCCATGCAGCCGGCTCCTTCAGCATGTTTCAGACCCGTCTTAGAAGTGGAGATCCACTTCAGAATCACAATGACCCTGACACAATGACCGGGAGTCACTTGTTATGTCATGTAGACACTTAAGTCACTGGGAGAAGACGTATGTGAGTGCAACACACATGAAACCCACTCCGGAGGGTCGGCTTTGGGTTGAGTCTCACTTCAAGGTGCAAAACACATTATTCAGAAGACAAAGTGGCCTTGTACTTTGAAGGTCACCTTCAAAGTCAAAGCATTAATCGTACTCTGCCAAGCAAGCTTACAGCGATGACGATAAACAGACTTGAAGAAGTGAAGCATTGGCACCATAGTACCTCTCTGGAGAATGATCCCTTCTTCAACACCACAGTTCTTCAAATCAAGCAGCTGGGCTTGAGGTGGTTCTTACTGACAGAATCGAATTAGCAGAACGCAAAGACACTCAAGGAGTAAACAAACAATTAGCATGGGCCAATGTGGTGGTAGGCTACTAAGCGTAACCATGCAATATCAATAATTGATAACATGATGAAGAAAAAAAAGTCCCTTCTGAATGCAATACAGATGTTTCATGGCCGTTGTGCGTTTGGCTGCTTTTGCCTCTTGTTTGATGCCAGGAATGAAATAACTTCACTGGCTATTTTAGAACGCTTATTGGAACCTGTGAGTCTGGTTGTCAAATCACTTATTACATTTTTGTATTATTCATAAAGCCATTCATTTGAACTGATATGACACACATGAACACATACCGTGAGTAGCCTACTTGTACAACACTAAAAGGTGGACTGAATTACTTTGCCTTACTTTAATTGGCTATGCTTCACATGAGGGATGAGATTCTCCTTAAAATGACAACTTCTATGATCCACAAATCATCAGCCTGTGCTTGGGCTCATGTGAACCATTAGTAATGCATTCTCAATCTGCCCTCTTCAAAACAATTATCCTTATGAACCTCACAAACAAATCTTCTCTTCATTTTGAAATGTTAAGCTCTCCAGTGGTACCGTAAAAGAGCTGTCCTGTCTGGCACACCGATCAGTTAGGAACCAGAAACATTATTTATGCATTGTTTGAGAAGATTTTGCAGTAACAGTTTGGCATTGGCAGAATGGATTATGCTAAATGCAAGAACACAAAATAACTGCAAAACAAGGCCATTTTTTAATGAAACAAATACAACATATCCCCTATTTGATATTGATAAGTTTAGAAAATACAATAAGAAATGTGCTCATACAAGCACTGCTTGTAACACATTTAGCCCAGTAATCTATATAGGCTGAATCAAGCTGCAGAATGAATGAAAAACATTTTACTCATACAATGTTTGACAAACTTTTAACATTTGTGTAGCGTTCACTAGGCAAGTAAAAGAGTTTCCACTTCAATGGGTTAGGTACCATTGGTTATACTAGGGTCTTTAGAGTAGATACCGCCCCCCAGTGGACAACAGCCGAACAACAAAATGTACAAGCAATGACTTGGAGGGTCTAGTTTCATGCCACTCGCGCTGGTTGTGTTGTGTAGCCTTAAAATAGGCATCATCTAGCTTTAACACGAGTTCACTCTGCTGGAAATACGATCTAACCACCCACATGTCGAATCTAGCAAGTTCATTCTCTACCAAGACTTGCACAATGAGTTTCGATAATAAAAAAAAGTTTAACATTGTGGTAAGTAATGTGACAAAAATAAAGTTCGACCTTCAAAACCTCAATCGAAAATATAATTTGTATTTTAAAATAATTTTTTGGATGCAACGTAAGTAAAAAGAAACAAGTTAATTTGACATCCAAAATATCAGCCATTTAAGATTGTGTTTTCCACAGTACATTTCATAAAGAATACAAAAGTAAATACCCATAAAACTTCACCATGTAATACTCATTAACAGTCTTATAATACTGCACTCACACTAAAACAAAGTCCATCATCACATGTTTCTGCAGTTTCTAATAAAAAAACTGCAGGAAAAAAATACGAAAAAAAACAACCATGCTGCCACAGTAATTCAGAACAAACTAGAATTCATCCGTTAGGTTAAACCACACTCAATGATTGTGAATGATCTACAAAATGTTGGTCTGATGATCTGAATCAACGGCAGGGTGCAACTGTTTCATAAATGGCTAATCACGGAAGTAAGAAATAAGCCCGTCCCCCAAACACTCAGAAGTCCAACACTGGAGAATATGGTTTGCATAACAGCGTAGAATATAACAGGTGTGAATAAGGCAGATATAATCCTCCCAGTGCCGGTCGTGGTTCAAGGGCTAGAACCAATGGAAAGAGAAGATATGAGGTTCTGTGGATGTGATATGGCTGGCTGTTTAACACTCTTGGTCAAGTGTGGTATGAAGAATACAAATTATTTATATATATATATATATATATATATATACACATACATATATACATACATATATACATATATACATATACACACACACACACACACACACACACACACACACACACACACACACACACACACACACACACACACACACACACACACACACACACACACACACACACACACACACACACACATACACCATATAAGCTTTAAACTATAACACAACCCTTCGATCAACCAGATCGGTAACAGAAATCCTGAGATTTGAACATTTGGAGAAACACTATTTCCCGTAATTCTCTCTGGCTTGAACTTTAACGCAGCAGGGAAGCCAGCTGGTCCCGTCTCGGCGGGACGAGGGCGAAGTTGGCCGGATCCCCCACCGCCAGAAGGGTGTGGCTGAGTGTGGGGGAGGGCAAGGCCAGGCGGAAGGCTGGGTTAATGGAGTCCAGAGACGCCCTCCTGGTGCCCCGGCCGTACGGGTGGCAAAGAGCGGCCGTGGGCGGGCAGGGGACCCGTCTCTCCCAGCAGCCTGGAGAGGAGGGTGAGGAGCAGGAAGAACAGGAGGAGCGGGGGTCCGGGGGTGCAGACGCCCCCTGGTCCGGGGGAGTGGTCTTAGTGGGGGTAGCGGGCCGACACAGGAGGCACAGTTCTGAAGAGCGCACCACCCTCTCCAGCAGTTCCTTGGGGCTCTGAGGAGGGGGAGGGAGGAAAGAGAGGTCAAGGAGGGCGGTCGTAGACCAGGAGGAAAGAGAGAAATGGTTGAGAGGTGATTTGAAGGCCCTAGCAGCAACAAACAAATCAAACAGTTGAACAGCGAGTGGTTAATAACGATTAGTCGATGAGGGCAGGATCGTCGAGGGTCAATGAGATGAAGTGAGTTTAGCACACAGGCCGTGAAGTTAGAACACACAAGGTGAGAACAAATACACAGAGAACAAGGGGACAGAACCTCCTTCTTATGCCGAGGGAGTGGTGTGAAGCAGAAGACGGCTGTGGATCACAGATGGGAGACATCAGAGCATGTACATTCACACTAGGCAGTGCCCCCACACCACCAACGATGGCCCTATAAACCCCCTGTCCTCTGCCTGGCCTAGTGTGTGGGGAAAACGAGAATGATCAAAATAAAAACACCAAAGAGATGCCCAAGAGATGATAAACAAACACAGGAGATAAAAGGACGAAGGCGAGGTTGAAGGCGTGGCGCACACACACAGCAGGCGGTGAGATGGTGAGAAGGTGAGCTGGGTTTTGGGGGCGTGGCGGTTCCGTCCTACTCTTACCGTTCCCTTAGCAGGCCGTGACCTGCAGGCTGTGGCCTTCAGGCCGTGCAGGACAAGGCAAAGTCCTGACAGTTCTCCTCCTACCAGACCAGGGCGGAGAGACAGCACAACACTGAGGATTCAAAGTCCTGGCTGCTGGAGTGGTGAGACGCATACTCCCACAGAGTAGCATTCAAACACGAGTAAAAGAGGCCAACAACATGTTCCCAGAGTATACTAAACATAGAAGAGTTGAAAAAGGAGTAAACTTCAATAAGAGTCCAAAAATATATAAAATGTTTATTTATTAACTTAAAGCATAAAAAATAAACATGTTTTACTTGAAATGATATGACGTGATATAGTGAAAAAATAAAACCTTGATTTGCAATAGCATTTGTGTAGGAATAATAATCCATTTCAGCTCGGCCACACTTGACCAGTGCTGTGCAAAACCGTTTCAGCACTGAGCCACACAATGAGCCAGCACAAGAGCATTCACTCTCAACTCATGTGCTTCCGTACAAACGCGCAAAAAAAACAACCAACTCAGTAGCACTTCATTTATGTTCAGTAGATCAAATATAAGGCACAGTGGAGATACATCTATATATATATATATTCTTTATAACAAAAGCTATACTAAAAAGTATGTAAACAAGGATAAAATTGTTAGATTTTCACTGCACGGGCAGCCACTATAACCTTGAAACAGTAACATGGTATGGAGCTACAGTGTGGAAGCATGTGTTGGTCCTGGTGGCTCCGGGCCCAGAGTGCTGAGCTGGTGGACCTCAGGATCCAGCACACGGCTACACCACGACACACAGGGGGAGGGAGGGGGGTCTCTGGAGGCTACCGGGACGGGAGGGGGGGGATGAGGGGATGGGAGACGGGTCGTCCTACCATGCGTGTGTCGCTCTTGGCCATGAACGGAGGCAGCTCGAGCTCTGGGGCGGCGGCAGCAGACGGGTCGTCAGGGGGAACCGAGCCTCGTCTGTCAATCAGGCTGGAGGAAGGAGCAGGGAGAGCAGTTGAGTGGGCGGCGGCCACTTGATGCATGATAAGAGAATTCTGAAGCTGGTTCAATGAATAGTGAACAGAATCCACTTGATGCATGATAAGAGGATTCTGAAGCTGTTTAAATGAATATTGAACAGAATCCTCTTGACAAATAAGTGGATTCTGAAGCTGGTTGAATGAAGAGCAAACTGAATCCTCTTGATACATAAGACTTGGATTCTGAAGCTGGTTCAATGAAGAGCCAACAGAAAAAAGGATCCATCCGAGGACGTAGCCTTTTGAGACAACCACTCACTAGATGGATTAGCAGCCGTGTGAGGAATGGGCGGGGTTATTGATGAAAACACGAGGGCCGCGTCTACTTACCTCGGGGGCATGGGTCCACACAGCGTGACACAGCAGTTGGTGAAGACGCTGTTGTGGCTGTACGGGTTCACACTATCCGCTGCTCCTCTTTTACTGGACCAGGAGCCCTTTATCTGGAAACAAACCAACAGCCGGGTGTTACCTTCCTGGGCGTTAACAAACAATGTTACAATCCCCAAACTCCCCAGCAACCAAATTCATTACAAAATGTAGATTTGGGATACAGAACAAGGAGCATGCTAGGACTCACATCTTCGTTTGTGGTCAGGTTGGAGGCCACCAGGTACGTATGGAAGCCTGAGAGGCCCATCACCGACCAGATGGAGAAGAAACAGATCACCAGCTCCACGACGGTGCAGCGGAGAGTCAAGGCTCGACAAGCGTCTGACAGTTAGCCACGTGGGCCTACCATGACTTTAACATGCAGTTATCAATTTGGTTAGATGCACATTGGGGGGGACCAAATAATTAAGAAGAGAAGAAAGTGACTAGTCATAATTCATAAAATTTCCTTTCATAATTATCTATTTGTCTGGTCAGTGGCCAAATCCTGGAGAGAGATGTGAGCCGCCGAGGCTGTCCCTCCTCAAGGACCATCTGCCTAACAGCCAGACAGCCAGATTGGATCCACGCTCACCCCCCACACTGGGGTTGTTAGTGACGCTCCGCTCTGCTCTTTGTG
Source organism: Micromesistius poutassou (assembly GCF_964030765.1). Classification (NCBI taxonomy): domain Eukaryota; kingdom Metazoa; phylum Chordata; class Actinopteri; order Gadiformes; family Gadidae; genus Micromesistius; species Micromesistius poutassou. The sequence goes on from NC_140278.1 coordinate 8,583,142, forward strand.
ATCCTATTACGTGTGGGCTTAGGGCCGAGGAGCCACAGGAAACACCTCGTCACAACAGCATGCTTATCTCTGGATACACTTTTGTTTTGAATGCGTCGCCTTCAGTAGGCTGAGGTCATGGTGAGGGGGGGGGGAAATGTTGATGGTAAAGGGGTAATGTTGAAGGTAAAGGGGTAATGATGATGCTAAAGTGTTAATAAGGATGATAAAGGAATAATGATGGGGTAATGATTGTGCTAAATGATATTCGCTGGAGGGGGGTGAATGATGATGCTGATAAAGGATATCTTCCAGGACTCTCCTGGATCGATTGGACGAGACCTTTCCCTGATTGGGAGCCTATAGAAGAGAAACAAATATAACAACAATATTATCAATATTTAGAATGGTATCAAATAAAAAGCAGGCATCAAGCAAAACATGTCAACAGTGCATTTGTTTAACGATTGTGTCTACCAGATGTTGCTATTGAGTAATAAAATGTGTATACTGTGTGTGTACGAAGTGCGTATACTCACGTAAGGTAAGGTGGGTGATGACGCAGCCGAATATGAAGGAGGTCAGGAAGGAGAGGGAGATGATGAAGCTGTAGAAGAAGCGGTAGTTGCGTCTGCCCACGCAGTTCCCCACCCACGGGCAGTGGTGGTCGAACCGCTCTGGAAGAAGTGGCAGGGTTTCAACACCACGATGATGAGTGGCAAGTCAAAATAATCAAGTCTCTCCATGGCCTCAGTGACAGCGGTCGTTTCACTGCTGCTCTCATCATCCAATCACAGCAGGAAGCATTAACTGTCCGGTCTCTGTGACAGTCCCAGAACGGACCTCGCTCACATTGCAAGTGTGATCCGATGAGCTGGACCGCATCCCGAGGCGGGCCGGTTAGCTTTCGGATCCGATTGCGTAAGTGTGTGGACGGCTATCGGAGCACAACAGACTAGTGTCTCCGTCATTGAAGCACTGCCCCGTGACTGCACGGTGCCCGCCAGGATTCTCCCGGTATGCATTGTGTGCATAGGCTACTACCAATATCTAGCACTGAAGATGGAAGAAAATAAGTTGCGATGGAGACATGATACATGTTGGCGTTAGGGTCAGACACCATTGTCTGTTCAGGCGAAAATACACCAAAGGCCAGGCTGTAGCGTAATGCATGCATAGACAATCACCTCTGTTGCACTCTCCTCAACAATGCACGTTTGGTGTGGGACCCACCACTACATACCATTTTAAGCAGAAATGAACAACAAAAGTGCCACCAAGCGCCATACCTGCATATGGTTTTTAACCGGGAAGAGTTTTTGCCAGAGGGTGAAATGCGAACACATTTCCTTTCAATGCAACTCTTGTTATCTGTCACAGATATCTGTGACAGATAACAAGAGCTGCATTGAAAGGACACAGGTAAGGACACAAGCCTCATCCACCAAAACACTCAGAAGCAAACATTTACTTCTCATAAAAAGAAGACAACCCTAAAAATGTCTCAAGTGAGAATCATAGGCCGTGTTCAAACCTGGCATTAACATGTCCACCTGTGATCCGATCACAAGTGGACAGCTCTCAGTACATGTGTCAATGCACCCAAGAAGAATTTTGGGCCGATCACTCAGACTGCATTAGGAGGTGGTCTGGGCAACATCTGGCCACATTCTTTAAGCAATGTATATTCAAATGTGTCCCGGGCAACAATAAAGGACCGCATACTCAACTGACGTCCACTGCGTGAGCAGAAGTACTTTCTCGTTCACAATGATCTTGATACATGCGGATGAGGAATGTTCTGCCCAGCGTAATATTTATACAAAACACTGTCCATTTATATTCATTAATGTATGCCAATGACTATGTAAGCCAGTGTATCGCTGAGAAGATACAACACTTAAATACAGACTGCATGGAAGGCTGTATGTGCATTGACCTTTAGTCCTTCTTCTTCATATATATACTGTATATATTATTTTTTCCCTGAAAAATACTATGAAACTAAATGTATTCTTACCCACACAGTTGTCACACAGGCTGCAGTGGGAGGTCCGGGGCGGCCGGAACATCTTGCAGGTGAAGCAGTACTTGAGCTTCACCACCTGCTCCCTGATGATAATCTCCCTGGTGCGCGGCGGGGGTCGGTACGAAGACGTCCCCGAGGTGTCTTCAAGGTTAACCAAAGGCCGGAGAAATGCAAATAAATACAAACAATTGAATCACAGGCATACATAAAACAACAATGTATGTGATAAATTACAAAATAGCAGATTTTACAGGGTGTGTTTATAGGTTGTGCGACCGTTACTGAAGTGATGTTTTGTAATGTTTTGATAAGACAGACAGAAGAAATCCATCGAGTACTACACGATAATTGGTCCCATCAATGTTTCTGAACAGACAGTAATCTACTTAGGTCCAGAAAACGATCCTAGACGGCTCCATCTGGCCATGAAATGAGAAGGTAACCCCCTCGTCCCATCTGTGTTCCCAGTAAGCATCTCCGAAACCCGTCCTACCGATCTGCCTCTCTACGTCTGCTGCCTCGTCTGGCGTAGCCCTGGGTAGTATGCCCGGGTCGGTGAGACTGGTTTGTAGAAGGGAGACGACCACGAATACAAAAAGCACTCCGCCGATCACAGGTATAAAGACGGTCAAATGCTCCACTAGGAACGGGCAGCTGCCGAGGAAGAGATCAGAGACCATAATAAGAGCATGTCGGGGTTACTTTAATAAGTGTACGAGTGTTACATTTGACACAAACTTGTAATTGTAAATAAGCATAGTTATACTCACTCGAACGCAAAGAAAAGGCCACAAGTCACAACAATAAGGCCTAGTGTCAGAGGGAGGACCCCACTCTGTCTGGCGAGAATTATTCGTCCATCGCAGTAAAATCTATTCTTTCCAGGGAAAACTTCCCACTTCCTCCGGCTCCGCTGCGCGCTGCTCTGCCCGCCGGCGCAGCGCTGTGCGGACGGGTGGGACGCGGACAGCGTCCGGGGGTCTATCTGCTGGTACTCACAACTCTTCATGGTGTAGACCCAGTCCAGCGTAGGTGGGGGGCTGAAGGCACATGTATCTGACACGACACGCTATAACTTGTGTTCAAAACGCGTCCACTTCTTCAAGATAGCCATTCATCCTGTAGAGGCGACTTGAGGATAGCGGTTAGCGTAGCAGCCTAGCAACTACCGTTAGCTAGTCCCACAGCGTCGGTCGACCGAGTTTAATCCCTTCACTAAAGTGAGAACATCTACCATTGTTGCGATGGTGAATCCATGGATTAGCATTGACCTTCACTCATAAAACCCGTTATTGTGTCATTGATACACTACAAAATGTCTGGCGTGTCTTTTTCTTTAAGCGTCAGCCAGCCTACGTCACTGTTTGGACGATGACGCACCCATCCAGAGGTGAGGTTTGGTTTCATCGGGTCTGGCTCTGTTCAGACCTGAGACGGGCCCAGGTGTAGGTGCCGCCCCTTTCTCATACCATTGGGACATGAGTTGAAAATAAGCACGTTAGGTTATTATATAAATTGTATAGACCTATGCTTATGTAGTCGGCCAAATTATAGATTCATTATAAATAAGTTCCTACAACTCACATCGGTGCACACACTACAAAAATAAAATTCAAGAAAATTAATCCGTTTCTAAAAGAACCATAAAAAAAAGCTATTTTTGACATATGATATGCCCAGTTGTTAGTGAAATATTTGTATGATTGCATGCCTTAGTGGCTTTAATGACTTCTGTTGGATTAAACGGGTAAGCATACCAATGGGACATTTTGAGTTATTGTTAAAGTCAAGTGTGAGCATGTTGGTGAGTGAGGACGAGAGAAAACAAAAGGCAAGTCTTATCGTCTTCATTAATTTCCATACTGCCGTGGGCCACATGAGAGTTTGAAAGATGTAGTCACAGAGAAGTGTTAGTGTAGGCCTACTGCGTTTGATCTCTTTGTTAGGTTACAGAACATCTGCTATAGGCCTACAGATTCTTTTTTTAAAGCCAAAGCCTCAGCTCTCATTTCTCTCCGGGTCTGGACGAACACCTTGCTCTGGGAGTCCGTCCATCACAGCCCCGAGGGAGTCCCCCGGCCCGGCAGTCCCAGAAGCATACATCATTAGGACAAGATTAGAGCTCAGAGTTCTGTCTTGTTCTGGGTAAGGTGTACATGTACCTCCATATTTACAAGTTGATAGGCAAAGGTTATGGCACTTTTAGTTATGTTTAAGAAAAAAATCGGAAGAAGTCGGTTGTTTGTCGAGCCGTTGAAGCAACCATTCTGAATGTAGAAGAATTCAAGAAATACAAAAAAATGTAGGTGGTTTATGCTTCCTAAAAGAACATTTGATTTTTGAACAGTAGAGGGCAGAAAATACAATCGGAAGAAACCTTGTAAATAAAACTGCTGCGAGCTAATGCTTTATTTGCTCTATTTTGCATTTGCGAATTGGTCTAGCCTTCTCAGGCTACTCCTAATCTACGTTGTCGAATTAACATACTCCCCTATTTGTTCTCCTTCCTAGCTGATGCATGTTTCTTTTTGTTTGTTCTATTTGTTAATGATGGCTTAATTAATAATGCAATTATCCTTAGAGCGTCATTGTAACACCAAAAAGTTGAAGATCTTGACGAATTACATTTTCAACTATAGGTTAAGAGGTTATTGTAAGGCCATGTTTCCTTTAAATCTTCGAACAATTTGAAGGATATGTTTATTGACTTTATAAATATGTCCCATATCCTCACATTTTCAATTCGTTCATTGAGATGTATAAATGCTTGATAATGTTGTTTTACTTTTTATCTGCGTAGATCTATATCACTAGTTGGTTTAGAATAAAATAATTAATGAATTAATGAATAATTAATATTATTAATCCAAATTATATTAGCCTCTTTGTTTTACTGTGTTTCCCGTCTATGCAGCTCCACTGATAAAGATTGCCGTTGCATTTTCTTCAGCAACACCTTTGTCGATAACAAGAAGTAATTTTTTTTTTTTTTGGCGACACCGATAGTGTCGGCAATGGATTGTAGCATCAATCACCACTGTGATACCTCATTTGGCAATAATAGATTGTAACTTAATTAACATATTTATTCACATTGAAATCTTCGAGATTAATAATATTTTTTTTTGTAACCATTTTTGTAACCATCAATGCAGTTGGTCATTTCAAGGCTATACTTCCCTTTGGTTTTGGGGAGTTTTTCCTTCCCCTTTTCAGGGTCGTGTTGCATCATGTGGGCCTGTGAAGCTCTTTGAGACCACCACTGTGATGAAATATCAAACGAACTTGATTTGACATAAAAGTTTACAAATATTGATGACCAGATAGGCCTATATGACAACCCTCTCCATTATGTTTAATGGTTTTTCGAATGGGATATATCTGAGAAGATAAGGATATCTCTGACATAAATAATAAGTAACTTTTTGCGAGCACGCAAGTCTTTATTTCCAGAAACCTCCTAGCGGCGACATTTGAGAAAGCTGTGGAAATGCAACGATGAATCACAATTGAAACTAGAGAAAAATATAATTACTAATAATCCTTTCACTTTATTTTAAGTTATTGGATGCCATTTATTTTATCTGTAGATTTGGTAATGAAATATCATGCAATTATGTCCTTACTTTATGGTTTTCACTTTTAAAGGTGTAGTATGTAGAATTAGTGGCATAGTGGAAAGGACTTGGCAGAAATGGAATAAAGTATCATAACTTAAGTATGTTTTGTACGTTTTTGTAAGTGTATACTCCAATGGAAATATAAATGGTTGTGTTCTGTTACTTTAGAATGGGCCTTTTATCTGCAAAGGGAGCGGGTCCTCTTCCACTGAGCCAGCCATGTTTCTACAGTAGCCCAGAATGGACTATGGGCTCCAGAGAGGCTTCTTTTTAAATAAAAAAAAACCCCACTATCTTACTTATAAGCTGTGACCTTAGTTTAATCGACTACATACCAATTATAAATCTATCAAGGAATCGCATCACTTGAAAGTTTGCTAATCAATGCTGTCATAGAAGATGACATTCTTTTGGAATACAACTACTACTAATACTACTACTACTACTACTACTGGCCCCTTACAGGTAGCTTATCCTACGTCTTTGGAAAGGGAGAGTTGGGGAAGAGGGGAGGGGGGGTACTCAGTTTGTTGCGATCTGCAACCTCACCGCTAGATGCCACTCAATCCTTCACACTGTACATTTAAACTGTGATTTGATTATGAGGAATAAAAAGACAACATAGCAATACATTGTAAAATACTGAAAAAAAAAAAATTTGCATTAGGAGTAAAGAGGCGTGTAGCATGTTAAGTCCAGGGCAAGAAATTGCAATGAAGCGCCAAGCCAAGCACCCAGTAAGACAAGAAGTAGCCCAGGATGCATTGGGTGGTGGCTGAGCAGGTCCTCCAGTGGGGCAGCAGTGCACTGACGGGGTTGTGGAGCAGGTTTGTGCACCCACTTCTGGACGTGTCGTGGGCCCGTAGCTGCACATTGGGCACCGACGTTTTCCGCCGATGGAGCAACGGTTCGTTGAGCAGGAGGAGATGAGCACTGATCCAGAAAGGGACGGGAGTGGACGAGGCCAGGAATCTGGTCAAAACCTGGACAAAAGGGGGAAGTTACAAAAGACCGTATACAATAGATATCACAATGTAATAATAATAAATTGCCCTTCCCCATGCATCTTAATGCAAGTCATACCCCGATCCGGAGGTCCTTACCTGAACATGCATGCACAATGTTCCGAATATCAAAAGGGCTGTGGAATGTACCACGTACACAAACACCTTGGGGTTGAAAAACCCTGGCGTGGGCTTGTCCAGACGCCTGCTGGCGCTCTCCCACAGCCCTAGTCGGAGACACATGTCCGGGTTGGCCTGGTAGTACGCGTACGCCGCCATGATGCCCAGGCTGGCCATAGGCAGGGCGAGGAGGAAGTTGGGGATCTGCTTCAGCTCAAAGTAGCGCAGGAACCCCACGTCCCAGTACACGTCCTGGATGTGGGAGTAGAGCAGCGGCAGGGGCCTCATGCACCACAGCGGCGGGGGCCCGTTCTCGTCTGGCATCCGGTAGCCCTTCCTCCTGGCCAGGGAGACGAGCGCCGGCGGGATGCGCTCCAGGGCGGTGGACGGCGTGCAGAACGTCCGGTAGCCGTAGTACTGGAACGCGCAGAAGGGGAGCGCTATGATGGCGGTCCCCAGCAGCGAGGTGACCAGCAGGCGCACGATGACCCACATGTAGCGGAACACCTTGCTGTGGCCCGTGGCGGTGGTGCGGTACGCGCGGATCTGGGACAGCGCGCGCAACGACGGCAGGTACAGCAGGAACCCAATGTTCACCAGCCCGTTGGAGCGCGCCGCCGTGGCGATGCCGAGGGCGAGGCAGGCTCTGAAGGTGAATCCTTTCTCCAGGAGGAAGAGCCCGCCGAAGGTCAGTGCGGCAAACAGGCTCTCCGAGTAGCCCGAAGTCATGAAGACGTTGGCAGGAGTGAGGCAGTACAGCAAGCTGGAGAGGAGAGCCAGGCGTCTGTCCTGCAGAACGACTCTGCTCATTGCATACAACGCTACAGCGCTCAGAAGGAAGAGGGCACTGTTGCCCAGAGCAACTGCTAGCAGCAGCCTTCCTCTCACTGACAGCCAACCGCTGAGGGGCCACAGCAGAGTCTCCGCCAGGCCGCGCAGAATCACCGGGAGAAGGGGGAAGAAAGCGAAGTTGTGCTCATACAAGTAACCTCTCTCGGCAATGAAGAGGTAATGCTCAGCATCCCAATGAGAAAGTCCGCCAAAACACCACTCCACAGCAGAGTCCAAGTACAGAGGCTCCTCTACTCTTGGGGGTCTGAAAGCATCGGCTTCATGATCGGGAATGGCAGCATTTAACAGAGCCTGCATGGAGACAACATATATGAATGTACAGCAGTGACAATTATGAATTGGCTGTCTGGCGACATACTACACATTTACCGTTTAGAAATTATTTCTTTCCAAAAATGACATTTTGTCAGTAAATATTGCTTCATGAAATATATCCATTAACTAAGTACAATATATATGAAACCATAACACTGCTAGTATGAATCAAATTGCACAATTCGAGTCGATTACAATACAGAGTTCACTACATCACCAAATGTTCCGTAAAAGCACAAAACTGACCTGCAACAACAGAGACAGAGCTCTTGTAACGATGGCGAAATGTAGAACTACTCTGACATCCATGGTCACAACAAACAAGACAGTGTTGGCCAAACGTTGGTTATAAAATGCATTGCACCAGCTGATAGACAAGGGCCAGAATGGTGCAAGATGAATGTTCAGCCCATCATCTTTTTAATTCGAGACAATTTGGCGTCAATCAGAACTTGGCTATTTGGTCTTCCACTTTCGGACAAAGCAAAACAGACGATTAGCATCAATGACATTTTAACTTTGCATCTTGACGCACGACGATCTCATTGTTTTCATGTCCTCGTTCTGCAGCAGCGGCAGAGGTTTCAATTGAAATGTTCACTTCCGGTTCTTTTCCAACTCGAACTTCAAAATAAAAGTAATCGGACAAACCAAATGTCTTTCAAGTTGCTTCGACCAAATTTATTTTGGGGTCACATTAATTTTGTATTAGTAATTAATTGTCTCTCTCCATTAAACTTGCTGATTTATGTTTGAGCAATTTCACGAATCCGAGTCTCCCGGCAACCTTTTAGTCCTCTTCGTTGCCATTGACCGCAGAACAAATTCCTTATAATAAAGGACTAATGTTCACTCGTTTAAAGAAGCATTTGTTTTGAAAACATTTTAATAAAAAGTTGTATATGTTAAAATAAGTCTGAGTTACTTCAGCTAATGACTTTTAGCAATAAAATATGAATATATTTTGTGATATTCAATTTGGTAAAATTGTATTACCCAGTATTATCTGCATTTATGTTTTTGCCTGGTGGTATTCATCTGTTTCTAGGAGTCCGAATAAGGTGCTGTAGAATTGTCCATGTATATTTGTAAGTTGATTTAATAAAAATATATATAAAACACATTTAAAATAGTTTTAATCTGGGGCCCACAGTTCACTCTGTCATTACCATCCCTGAGCCTTTTTATTTTTTAGACCAATTTGAGAATGTGCCCATACAACTGCAGAAGCACCCACGGTTCTAACCAAATTTATTTGTGTGCGCAACACAAGACATATCACATGCAGAGAAACGAAACCAGTAAACAGCTTACGAAGATTTAATGTACATTTATTCTTACCACGTGGAACATATAGTATAAAGATTTCATACTGAATAAATGATATTCATTGAGCCAAAAAAGGAAAAGGGAGGAATTTACATGATGTCTTAGCTACATAGTCTGAAATACAAATATGCAGAATCCATATTACAGGAGAAAAGAATTGTCAAATGTGTACTTCATCTGGAGTTTATTTCTGTTGTACCGGGAGATGAGAGCTTTCTTCTGTACTATAGTGAGAGAGCAGAAGGGGGGTGTGTTCCGACGGGCCTGGTGAATATGAACCAGGGTCCTTTCGTTTGTCAGCCTCAATCCCTCACCCACAACAACGGTGAGAATAGTGACACAGACAGGAGACAGACACCAAGAAAAGGGGGAAGTGTAATGTACAACATCATATATACACCACAGCAACGCTGTATCTGAAGTTGAAAACCAAGTCCTACGGAGGTGATTTCTTCTCCTACGGGGATTCATACAATCAAGGGATGAAAGAGAGGAGGTCAGGGTGTTGTAGGTTCTCGATACTTTGGGGAAGAAAGCCGTTGTTTCTCTTTTTTTATTTCTCTTTCAACAAAAAAATAACAACTAAAATGACCATGGAACTCTAGGAACAGCCACATGTGTCAGCTTCTGTGTGTGTGTGTGTGTGTGTGTGTGTGTGTGTGTGTGTGTGTGTGTGTGTGTGTGTGTGTGTGTGTGTGTGTGTGTGTGTGTGTGTGTGTGTGTGTGTTTTACACTCAGAGCAGTACGGTACAGAAAATGTCCTACAATCTACTGCACGCTGCACAGGCCGTCCTGGTGAAGATGGGGATGGACAGCGAGAGAGGGGGGGGGGGGTGTCTGCTGCTGTCCTGGGGGGAGAAGTCATCCCCGTTACGGCAGCTCTTAACCAGGAGGCCACTTGTTCTGACTCTGCCCCTGCTCACCTCTAGCGACCCCACGGTGGGGGGGGGGGGGGGGGGGGATGGGGAGCTAGGGCACAACCGTGTCTCCCAAACTTACTGTAAACGAGACAGCAACTTTGGTTACAGTTTTTGTTTTTCAGCTATGTACTTAATTTTATTTATCTTTATTAAAAAGTACCTCCCGACTTTCTCCCCCCACCGGCCCCTCCGCCACCCACCCTCCCTCCCTCCTCCGAGTGCAGAGCCATCTCCCGACCGCGGTGCCCTGCTGTCTCATCTGGTCGGTAGTGTAGTAGTGTCCATGGGCTGCCCCTCACTGGACCCCGCCCCCCCCCCCCATGTCACTGGAGCAAGGACGGGCGGAGAGGAGGGGATGGGGGTCTCGAAAATGGAATCTGAAGGGTTTTGCATAAATTAAAAACAGTCATTTGAGCTTTCCCCGACCCCCTTTTCAAACATACAAGCCAGGTTTACCCAGGAGAGACCGGACAGGGCTGTCCAACCCTCCCCCCCCACTCTCCTCTCTTCCCCCCACTCTCCCCTCTTCCCCCTCCCTCCCCCACGGAAAAAAAGGTGGAGCCACAGCTCCCTACAGCTGTCATGACTGGCCAATCAGAAAGAGTACATCACAGATGACGTGGGACACCAGCGAGTTCATGAGCGGCGAGACGGAGAGGTCGAGGAGTCGCGACTCGTACAACGTGAACTCTGAGTGGTTCTCCTCCACCTTGGCTAAGGCGTGCAGGGCGCGGGCCGCCCGCCGCATCATGTCTGGGCTGGTGGGCTCGAAGTGCATCCCCTGCAGGTGCAGCAGGGAGCTCTGGCTCTGTTGCAGCTGGGTGGCGGCCAGGCTGTCCTCCAGGAAGCCCAGCAGGTTGCCCACGCTGCCCTTCTGCACGGCGATGGCACGCGCCGCCATGCCGTCCCCCTGGGCCAGGTTGGCCAGCAGCACCACCGCCATCTCGCGGCACACCGCCACCTTGCGGTCGCCGATCAGCCGCACCAGGATGGCGTAGAGCTTCTCCAGCCGGCGGAAGGGGGGCGTGGCCAGGATGAGGTCCACGTTGTTGTCTTGGATGCTCAGCTTGCTGAGCGTCTCCAGGACCAGTCTCTGGGGCGACAGGGCGCTGTGGGGCCCCAGCGTGGGGAAGGGGTCCTGGGCCTCGGCCGAGGGGCACACGGCCCAGTGGAGCAGGCCGTCCAGCAGGGGCAGGCAGATGCTCTCGGGGTAGAGGGAGAGGTCGAGCTGGCCCGAGATGTTGGCCAGCGTCACCAGCGTGTTCTCCCGCAGCAGCTCCAGGCAGTCCCACCACCACTCGTCCCGCTGGCCCACGCCCTCGTCCGACTCCTCGTCCTTCTCGTAGGTCAGCGGCGCCTGCTTGCGCTCGGGGTGCCGGTGGTGCAGCAGCACCAGGCGGCCCAGCAGCAGCAGCAGCCCCGGGTGCCGGGACATCTCGTGGTCGTTGCCCGGCACGAAGGAGAGGCTGCGCACGATGTTGGACACGCAGACGCAGCGGCGGGCCAGGGAGTCCTGCCAGTTGGCCAGTGTGACCAGCGGGCCCTCGTCCTTGCTGTGGGGCTCGTCCTCCAGGATGGTGGCACCGCTCGCACTCTTCCGGATCAGGCCCACGCCCAGCGAGCGGATCTCCTCCTCCTGCTCGTCGTCCTCCAGCTGCTGCTGCCGCCGCCGCTGCTCCTCGCCGTTGCTCTTCTTGTCCTCCCTCGGCTTGTCGGCGGCGTCCTTCTCGGCGGGGGGTTCATCCTCCTCCCGCTCTTCTTTGTCCTGCTCCTTCGCCTTCTCCTTCTCCGACTCGGACGGGGAGGCGACGGTCTCCGCGGCGGCGGGGGCGGGGAGCTTCCGCCGGGGGCCGGACTCGGGGACGCGCTGCCGCGGGTCCATGAAGCCGCGCCGGGGCTCCAGGTGAGTCTGGATGTGCTCCGTCGAGTCGCCGCCGCCGGCGCTCCAGTGGAGGAGGCCGCTGTCGAACTCCTGCACCGCGCTGCGGCGCCCGGTGCGGCCCGCCACGAACGGATCCCTCTTCCGCACCACCTTGACGGGGAGCTTGTCGAACTTGCTGGCCTGCTTGGGCCTCTGCTGGCTGGGAGGGAGGGGCGCCTGCTCCTTCTTCTCCTCCGCCGCCGCCGCCGCCGCCGCATCCTCCTCCCCGTTCTCCGTCTTCTCGCCGTTCTGCGGCGCGGCGTCCGGCTTCTGCTCCGCCGGCTTCTGCTCCGCCGGCTCCTGCTCTCCCGGCTCCTCTTTGATGCGGACCGGCCCACCCTCTTTTCTTTCCCCCGCCGCCACCAACACCACCTCTTCTTCCTCCTCCTCCTCCTCCTCCTCCTCGTCCTCGTCCTGCTCCATGTCCTCGGCCCCCCGGGGGTCCTCGTCCTCCTCCGCCCCGGCCCAGTCCCGGCTCAGGGCGTCGGGGTCGATCAGGGTCCGCTGGCCGGGGTCGCCCACCTCGTACTCACGCAGGATGCCGAAGATCTCGATGAGACAGCGTCGGAAATACTCCACCACCAACTCCAGCATTCCGGGTAGCTGGAGCACACGGAGAGCAGGGGGAGGCGTTCATTAGAGCGTTAGCACGCCTTCTCATCCACCTCGTCAGTTCTTAACCTCTTTTAACTCTTAACTACGTTAAGACGCCATCTCCCCAACGTTTCTCTATTCTCTTGTGGCCGTTTACAGACGTCATTTGACAGATTAGCACAACCAGTTAAACGGTTAAAATATAAATTATAATTATTATAGTAATTGTTATAATTATTATAATAATTATTAAAGTATAAATATTTATAAATAAATCCTCATGCACAACTGAGTACAACAAACTCATGTAAATGTTGCACGTGTAATAATAAAGAACTGGCCCCAAATATAAGATCAATAAAAATGCTTCAGGGCAGCCCTCTTTAAAAAAAAATTTACTTGGACATTTGTCTAAGCTGCCTCTCTTGTCCTTTAGGTCTGCTTCGAATCCTAACCCTTTACCATTTGGCCACCTGCCACTTCATCATCATGGCTGCAGGCTCATCATGGCCCTGGCCTTACCGTAGCGAGGTTAAAGGTGGAGATGCTGTTGTCGTCATACAACAGGATGTTGATGGTGTCCAGGGCCCAAGTGCTCTCAGCCAGCAGACCGGACTTCAGGGACATCATGACCCGCCAGGCCTCGGGGCTCCCTGGTGACAGACAGAGAACGCCTTGAGGGTTTGTGGAGCTTTTCATACAGAGATGCTCTCTGACAAACTGCTATGGCGTAAGCTAATGGGGATACTTGGGGATAACGGGGATAAAACATAAAACAAGCTATGCCAAAAACAGGGAGGGGGATTGATCAAACCAAACCAAAATATAAGTAAACAAGTCAATTATAAACAGGGAAGTTAACAAGAGGAGTGTTTAGATGTGGGGCTCATACCGATGTCCTTCATGGTGAGCCTCCGCCGGGGCTTCAGGATGGGGTGAGTGGCCTCCACGGAGCCCGGCGGGAAAGGCATGTCTCGCCGGATCAGGGGCGACTGCACCGAGGGGGGCACTATGTGGGACGCGGGCACGGGCGGGCCGGCCTTCTGCATCTTGATCCCTCCGTGCACGTAGGGGGATTTACTGGGCGAGGTCCGGCTCTCCAGGGGGCGGGGCACCGAGGCCGGGCTGGAGGCCGCTGGAATGTGTGGAATGTGGTTCTGGACGCCCTGCGGGGCCTGGTAGTTGGGCTGCAGCGAGCGGGACATGGGTGGCCCCGCGCCCCCGGGCCCGTACGGCGGCTGCCGGGGCCCCATCTGACCGCCCCACTGGCCCTCGTGGTTCATGCGCTGCTCGGGCGTCATCATCTCCTCCGAGCGGTTCATGGCCGGGTAGCCGGGGCCAGAGCCGCCCGGGCCGCCCTGCCGGTTGGGGAAGTTCTGGTAGTTCATGTCCCCCCGTCCCTGCCACATGCCCGCCTGGGGCCCCTCGGGGCCGCCCGGCTGCATCATCTGCGGGGGCATGTTGGGTTGTGCCGTGGGGCCCGCCGCCGCCTGCATGCGCTCCCGGCCGAAGCCGAAGGGGAACTGGGCGGCGGGGCCCGGCGGCCGGCGGTCGGGGCCGGAGTAGGGCCCCGGGGCGCCGCTGCCGCCGTACTGGCTGTAGGACTCGGGCTGGCCAGCGGGGGGAACCGAGGAGCCTCCTGGCTGCTGCTGGGCGGGCTGCTGTCCCCCCGGGAAGGGCCCGCTGTATTCTCCCTCGTGCCGCTTGGCTGGCGGGTACCCCCCTTCCACGGGCCGCTTGTAGCTCTATGCAGAACCAGGTGCACAGACAGCCGGGTCAACCAATCAGGTCCAACGTTTACGCAAATGCATACATTTTGGACGTGGGGAGCAGTCACCATACCGCCACATTTAGTTGATTTGATTTCATTAATAAATCAATTTGATTTCATCAATGTCTTCATGGTATCAGGGATGGTTCCCCTTGATGCCAGTGTACAATATGGGGGAGATGGGAGGGCACCTTTACCTGTTGTTGCTGTGGGTACATTCCGGGCTGCGGATTGGGGTATGAGCCACTAGGGGGCGTTGCCTGGCCAGGATACTGATTACCATAGGAATCATGCCTGCAAACACATTCAGGGCTATTAGTTTGTCCATTCAAATGTTAATTGCCACTACCTAGAAAAAAAGTGGAATCCCTGCTAAACCAAATGTTACAAAAACACACAAATATGAACCTTTGTCCTAAAACCACAATGAGAGACATTACCTGTTTTTGCTATCTGCTAGCTTCATGTATAAATATACCAAGCCTGAATCTAGCCTTACAGTCTGTGTGGGACTCTAGATGACTGGTTTATTGCATTTTCTTGCTGACTGAATTTGACAAATTCAAATGCATATAAATATGGTTTCATCAAACTCAATCTGGCTCGCTGGATCCTAGAATGTGCTTCGAGCATTTTTGTCATTTTCCCCAATCCAGGCCCGGTCACACATTATGGCTCCCCTTATTCTTTAATAGGAAAACTAATAATATTAGATATTAAAACGGCTATTGACATTTTCAAATAAGAAATGTTTGCCATTTCTCCTGAGGTTCATTTGGTTCTCGTAGATTGCGGTTTAAATATTGTAAAACAGTAAAAGCAACATGGCGGAAGGCAGTGTAAGAAATTACGCCGAGCGCTCATGCGAGAGTGTACATTCCTCCACGCCTTTACCTCTGAGTGCCAATCGTAAAAAGAAAACAACTTATGATTAAATCAAATATAAACTCCACCTGCTCCCTGAAGCCTTTCCCACTTTACCTCGTGGCCCCGCAGGGAATCCCCTGCGATCAACCCACCGGCACATTCAAATCAAACGCCTCTGCACCCTCCCATGATTATGGGATCGGACTGACCGTGGCTGCTGCTGCTGCGGGAAGCGGTTTGGGGAGTACATCCCGGCCTCAGCGTTGGCGGGCATCATGGGGTTTGGCTGGGGGCCGCTGGGGCCCATGCTGCCCTCTGGGCCGATCCCTTGCTCTGGTCTGGGAACACACACACACACACACACAACAAAGAATGAATGAGTGAGGGAGCAGCCAGCCAGAGGTGGACGGTCACAGCATGGGCTGCTAACAGACGGCTGAACGGCGGAAAAGGGTGTCCAGATGCTACGTCCGATAGCCAAGCGTCGATGGGAGCGTTTGACCGCAGCCCCCCCCCCGGGCAGGTTAGAGAACATTGTTTTAAAGGGCTTCACTTTAATACACTTATTGGCTTACGGGGCTTTTCCCCCTGTAGTGTACTCAACACATCACTGATGCGTGGCTCACTCTGCCAAGAAATTAGAAAGAATCCAACAAGTGTAAGACTAAAGCAAACCATAGGTCGTTACCACTGAAGAATCATCATTGGAGATTTTCCAGAAAACATTTGAAAATCTTCTCCCACTACGGTTTACTAGCCTCTGCTACCACTATGGTTTACTGGTATAACACTGCCTCTGCTACCACTATGGTTTACTGGTATAACACTGCCTCTGCTACCACACTACGGTTTACTGGTGTAACACTGCCTCTGGTACCCCACTACTGTGGGTTTACTGGTGTAACACTGCCTCTGCTACCCCATTACGGTGGATTTACTGGTGTAACACTGCCTCTGCTACCCCACTACGGTGGGTTTACTGGTGTAACACTGCCTCTGGTACCGCATCATGTTGGGGTTTACAACTAAATGACTCTTCTTCAGATTATTATCCACTAAACTCAGGGGCTACGTTTACTGCATCCTAACCGCTTTATTTATTTAGAGTCAATACGACGGATTGTATTTCCCCCTCTTAGTGTTGCTGGGGTCCCTAGTGTATTCTTAAAGAGCGCCTCTTGTTTTACTTAATAAATAAACATTCATAGTTTTCCTCTGATGCGTGTTACTGGTTATGCAGCAGTAAATATATTTTGGTCAATTGCCACACAGATATTTTCAGTTCCACGCGCCAAAATCTTATTTGCGATGCGTCGCTTCCTATGAGACAGCGGCGTGACTAATTTAGACGAGGCACACTGATCTTATATTTTGTTGACAAATCCAGGTTAAAGAAAAATCTAAATGATACCTGTGTTTGCCTTTTTGGTTCCTTTAACCGTTATCAAAGTTATTTTAGTAGGACAAACAGTAAATAATCTATTTTAGTGTGTGTCTGCTTGTATTAATGAACTGCATAGGAGTTGAAGTTAGTCTTTCGATGTAAATCGGCACTATGTAATTAACATCAGTACGGTATTAATATCAGGCCTCAGTCTCCACATCCCTCCCACAGCACCACAGACCTTAAGAGCTACAGGGACGGCTGCATGGGTTGCATTTGCAATCCTGCTCTACTCTAAGAGATCCATGCCCCTCCATGTTAGGAACCCATCCTCACCTCCTGTCATATCCGGGCCCGTAGGGGTACTGCTGCCTGGGCCCCATTGGCATGTTCCCCATGGCCCCTGGGGGCCCTCTGTTGAACGGAGGCTGCTGCTGCTGCTGCTGCTGCTGCTGAGGCTGAGGTTGAGGCGGCTCCCCCGCTCCGCCGCTCGGGGGCTGGCTCGCGGGCAGGAACTGTTCACTCACTGCACACACAAGTTCAAACCCATACGCTCAATCACAATCTATAGGTGGTTTAAAGAGAAAGCAAGGCTGTTCCTCACAGCTGGACAATAGACCAGGGTCATATCAATAATACAGTGGGATGAAATACATTCATGTACATCTCCCTTTGCCAGTCCAAGGGAACATTAAACCAGAAAGCAACAGCCCACCTACTTGTTCACCCTAACCGTATCCTACTGGTGCAACATAGCCAACTTGGAACACCATTATCCCAATCCAAACACACCCAAACCCAGACCCACGTGCACACGTACCCTTGCGCATGGCCCCAAAGGGGTCCTTGCTGGGCTCGTAGGGGCCCATGCGGCCCTGTATCTCCGGCGTGCTCATGCCGGACTGATAGCCCGAGTTGGGGGTCAAGTTCCTCCGGGGAAAGGCCGGATCGCTACCTTCAGCGAAGGGATCCTGCAGGCTGACACTGCTCCGGGTGGAAGAGGAAGGGGCGACGGGGAGGAATGCAGATGAGGCGTTCCACCCAGAGGGAGGAAGAGGGAGACAGAGGAACAAAAGAGCGTAGTTGGTTTTAAACACTGGTGCGTCTTTAAATCTGGAACACATTTAGGCTGACGATGTGGGGACAAAGGACACTGAGAGAATGTTTTGATGACGCAGCACGGGACTCACCTCGCCCCGGGAGGGAGGGGGGGCATCTGACTGTGGGGGGTGGAGGCCGGGGTGGGGGGCTTCAGGTCTCCCCCCTCGGCCATGGAGCTGCTGGTGGACTGGGGGGTCTGAGGGCCCTGGAGAGACCCCGACCCGGCTGTGGAGCAGAGGGACGCTTCAGTTTGGAAATAAAGAAGGAGGAAGGAGGGGAAGACAGATAGGATACACGGCTTTAATAACAAGGAAACACGGCACAGGGAGCAGGACGGCACAGGAAAGACGAGAGGGGGTTCTGGGCGCGTGTGTGTGGGGGTTTTTAATAATATAATAAGCTTCAACTTCACATTGTATGAAGGGGGGAGAGGGGGAGGGGGGGGCTCGGGGGACTCACCAGGAGACGGGGGCTGGACCTTGGGGGCCTGGTTCTTCTTGTTGTCGTTGAAGATCTCAGGCGGGGGCTCCTCCCCACGCTCCACCTTGCACTCAAAGGCAAACAGACACTGCATGTACTGCTTCTTCAGGGAGCTGGCCGCGCTGCTGGACGTGCCCACGTTGAGTGTGGTGGCCAGCTCACGCCACTTCTTGCTCTTATTGACCTGATGGGGGAGGGGGGGGGAGAGACGACCACAACAGATGTTATTCCGCATACAAGACAACTCGGAACTTTGACCTCAGATATTCTGACTTGTAACACTGATGCGTTCCTCGTTTCACCCGGAGTGCACTCAAGCGGGAAACGTGGATGCCCAAAGTTTACTTACATTGCTGACACATACAGTGGCAATTTATGCTTCTTTTGGAAACATACTAAGAAGAGAGGAGACAAATGCTGGCTAACTAATTTAATCTGTGAAATAGCCGTTCACAATTCCCCCTATGGCTATAATCAGAGCAAAACATAAACGATAAACACAATTTGCATAATAACCCTCCAAATTACTGTTTGATCATCAACAAACATCTTTAGAATAATTGAATTCCCATTAACGACAAAGTTCACCGTGTTTGATGTCGGAACTGACGTCAATTTGGAGCTCTGAGATTATATAACAGAGTTGTACAGCCGTTCAATTCCTTTTAACAAGTCTTAGCTGTACTTGCCCCCCAGAGTTCTGCGTGGTCTTGAATGTAGTCTTAGTCATCATCACACACAGAAACCGATGAAAGGACAAGCTAAGGGGATGCTGAGGGGACGCCACCGACACGGTGTGCCGCGGACATCATACCTGCGCCATGCCGCCGATCTCCTTGACCGACATGTAGAGGCGGAAGAGGTCCAGCGGTTTGCGGCCGACGGCGGGCAGGTTGGTCATGCCCATGCCCTTGTCGTCGATGAAGGCCAGATAGTGGTCCACCCACATCTTCCTCTCGGGCTCCGGGCCCAGCTCATACAGACGCGTGATCTTCTCGTTGGTGGTCGTGGACGAGTTGGACTTCTGTTCGGTCACGCAGTGGGGAGGGAAAATCGAGGGCGGGTCAGTGAGAGAGAACCCTTGGAAACGTCCACGTCATTGAGAGTTGGCCTTACGGGGGGAAGACAGGCTCAACAGGGCTGGATTACCTTGGATTTGGGCTCTGGTTTAGGGGTCACGCTTCCATCCACTTTGTTGTTCATCTTGTTGTTCATCTCTGGACTAGGGGCCATACCTGGAGACACACACACACACAGGAGGTTTACAGTCATCTTAGTTTTACTAGAACAGAAACCTGGTACTCTTTATTGATATCTAATACTTGAAACGGTGGCTTGCACATGGGAGTTGAACTTGCCAGTGGAATTGTTGGATATATTGGGGCCCATGGGGTAAGGGGAGCCCCCCTGGGGGTTCATCATGCCGGACATGTTGTTCATGGGGGGGCCGTATGGAGGGCCGGAGCCCATCATACCTGGGGGCATGTTGGGGTAGCCAGGCATCCTGTGAAGGAAGGACAATTTGGTCAAACCAAGTCAATGGTTTTTTCTTTACTGTATTTTCTCCATGAATACAGTGTTAACTACAGTGGTGGAGTACTTCTATCAACCTGCTTGACTGCATCTTCTGAATGAAAACAGTGTAGACTAGAGTGGTGGAGTACTTTTCAATCTGCTTTACTGCATCTTCTGAATGAATAGTGTTAACTACAGTGGTGGAGTAGTTCTTTCAACCTGCTTGACTGCATCTTCTGAATGAATAAATTGTGAACTACAGTGGTGGAGGTCTTCTTTCAACCTGCTCGCCGCTGCCATCACACCTGCCATTAGAACTTCCGCTAACAATGAAGAGGGAGCAGTGAAGCAGAGTGCCATTGCTCTATCATCCAGAGGAAAAGCTTCCGCAGATATGAGCCACTAAACGCAATAGCCCTCCATCGTTTTATTTTCCTCAGAAATCTAACAGCATCCTTAAAAATACATTTTGATAAAAGGAGGGGCACAATCATACTGTTTTTGTTTTTTTAAACCTAGTAGAAGTGAGTAACGGGCATCATGATCGTCTGTCCTATCATACGTTGCTTTGCCTTGCTTGCTTTGAGGACTGGTTCTGAGGTTCTGCTGTGGGCCCACCTGTTGTGCATGGAGTTGGAGGCGGCGTGCTGCATGGCCACGCCGTCGGGGGCCTTCCTGTTCAGGCCCGGCGGGGGGCACATCCCTGAGGCCACCTGGGGGGGCATGTTGCCCATGTTAGGAGGCATGTTGCCCATGTTAGGGGGCATGTTGCCCATGTTAGGGGGCATGTTGGGGCCCATGTTGGGGCCCATGTTGGGGCCGTAGGGGCGCACGCCCATCTGCCCGGGGGGCATGCGACCGGGAGGCATCCCCGTGTAGGGTGGCCCTCCGGCCTGGGCGGCCATGGGGTTCATGGGCCCGCCGCCCGGCCCCTGGTAGTTGGCGTTAGGCATGTTGCTGTAGCCGGGTTGCCGGGGGTAACCTGAGGAAACACAGATGGTGAGATGGTTATGATTTATATATTTCTTTGAGGCAAAATTAACAACAATACATTTGAGAGGAAATTGAGTCATTTAAGCTAGGTGAGGAAATGTACTTTAGAAGACTTTTTGGTCATATTAGATGAAGTTCACTTTACATCCAAAAATCTATGAATAAAATGCTATGTTATATGTGGATATTGCAGGCCTTATATCAGCCTGTTCAAACACTTATATATGTTATATAGCCTTCCTGTCTACCTACCTACCTGGCTACCTTCATGCACTGCCCATGCACTCATGCTAATAACTGGAGCCTCCCACAAGGCTAGGCAGACCTATTGCTAAAGCTAGCGAGCTAGTCATGTGTTTTGGGGGAGTGGCTTTGGCGGGAGGCCTGAAGGGAGGGTTGGGATTTTTTCAGTTGGATACATTCAAAAATCGAGCTTACTCTTGGTTTTCTCCGATTTGTTTACCCTAGCTTTAACTTGAGTGCAAACGTCAAGGCTAGGAGGAGGGGGAAAAAGAAGTTTGCGCTCAAATGCACATATGGTGAGGCTGGTATGAGCCCCAGATAGGGAGGGCATCTGGATGAACAGTGTGAGGAGCAAATTATCTGTTCCTACAGCGTGCAGCAGAGCTATGCTGTGAGCTCCGAACCTCCGTCACGGTCTGGGCTCCGCTACGTCAGCTGACTCTCTGCTCCACCACTATTAATAGCCGCACCAGAGAGAGGGAGGGAACGAGCTACAGAATGCAATTCCTGTCAGAGGAACAAACGTATCCCATAGGTTTGGCTCCTAGCGGGACGTGGGGGGGGGGAACCATTTCCTCACCGCTGGAGGGAACTTGATAAATTGAGCAATTCAAAAGTAAATATTTTCTCAGCTGTTAAAAATTATTTATTTCCACTTACAGAAGAATTGTGTGATTGCAGTGATAAAATAGATAGCATAACATAGATTATTTATTCTTTTTGTGTGTGGGTGTATATCGCACACACACACACACACACACACACACACACACACACACACACACACACACACACACACACACACACACACACACACACACACACACACACACACACACACACACACACACACGCCTCACCTTGGGGTCCATATTGTCCCCCTTGGGGCCCGTAGCCACCCATGGAGTTGTTCTGCTGATAGGGACCCATCCCAGCATGCATCTGTCCTCCGGAGGGTTGGCGTGGCGACAGAGAGGAGGCGGACTGGGGGGAACCATACGGGGGCATCTGAGGGTTCCGCTGCATGAACCCTGATGGACCAATGACGGCGGAGGTGAGCGGCTGGCGCTAAGCAACACAAGTAAACTCAGAGCAATACATCAACAGGGTGTTCAAATCTCCACCTTTGCCTCTTGGAAAAAATGCCATTAACAATTTGCAAGTCTGACAACATTGATAATCGATTAAATGCTAAAAACCCACTAGGTTACCCACTCGTTAGAGATTCAACATTTTTTAAATGTTTAAATTTCCAACATGGCAACAAAGAGCACATGGTCATCTCAACATCTGCAGACATCTGCACGTTATGGGGGTGTACCTCGTTCCTGGGCCATGGGGGACTGGCTCATGGAGGGGTGCAGGCTGCCGTCTGACTGCACACTTGATGGCCTGGGGGGCATCTGGGTCCCTGAGCATAGGAGTTTATGTACAGGTGAGTATGGGAGTTTATGTACAGGTGAGTATGGGAGTTTATGTACAGGTGAGTATGGGGGAACGGAGCCCAGTAGTTTTGGACATCATTACTAGCAATTATCATTGCTGGCAGGTTTAGAAGCTTTGGATGAGATTTCAATGGTTTCTGTGAAGCTTCAATAGTTTTTATGCACCTTGGATCTGAAAAAACATAAGCTCTGATGTCTGCCTCCATGTCTATATACTTGTCTGCAGTGGTGTTTCTCATTTTACCTTCTTTGCCTAACCTTTACATTACTTTAAAATGACAGTCTCTTAATGTTCTTTGGAGAAAAATGGAAGAATGGCTTCGGTGTTTGAAAGGTGCTATAGAAATGACTTGAAGAAAACTTGCAGTCGGTGAACAAACAAAACGTGGTGAAGCTGATGTGGTTTTTACAACATAACCAGAATAAATCCTTCAGCTTACAAATGAAGGCCCTTGAGTAATACATGGGGAACTAGCGCACTGGAGTAATACATGGGTTGTAATTGGTTCGATTCTGAATAAGTCTATCCAGCTGGAGCAGAGTTGCAATTAGCGTGCGTTTAAATATCTGCCTAACGAACACAGATTCAGGTCTCGGTGCAGAGTTATAAGAGTGTTACCCAGAATAGTTGCATGCGTGTTTGGACTTTAAACGGCAAATAAAAAAATAAAAAAAGGTACTAGACAATCCAAGCGCTTTGATGGTTTCATAATTAAAAGCCTAAAAACAATCATGAACATTGATCAAAGGCGCGCAAAACAAAAAACATATTTACTGAAAACAATGTAGCAGAAAAAGTAATAGAAAAAGTCGGTTCCCCCCTCAACTAGAACCTTCCTCTCCTCTGCATCTACACAACTACTCAGTCCGCTGCAGTGTCTGAGCAACGGGGGGGGGGGGGGTGGGAGGGACCCAGGGGTACAGGAAGTGAGGCGGGCCTACCTGGCATGTTGGCGGGAGACAGCGGCCCGCTGCGGCCGGCGCCGGCACTGGCTGGCGACCCGGCCGGCGATGGCGAAGGCCCGCGGATTCCCGGCAGGTGGGGGGAGGTGTGGGGCGAGAAGGGTGGGTTGCTCTGGTCCCCCTGGCTGCTGGACACGCCCGGGGTGCTCACCCCAGGGGTGCTCACCCCGGGAGTGCTCACGCCGGGGCTCATGGCGGCCTCGGTGCCCACGGGCAGGTCGTCTAAGGAGCCCGACAGATCCTGGACACAAGCGACGGAGAGCACACTTAACAAGGCTGCATTTTTTAAATCCACACAAGTCAGAAATACTGACATCATAAATGTTTACAATTGTTACAGTCAGGGGTGAAATTTGAATTACATCTACAGTGTTTTTGGCATATTAAGATGCAAGCATAGACGACTCTAAACGCTGTGCTTTGGGGTTTCTGGACCTGACCTGATATGTAGAATGTAAGTAATTTGTCAGTCAAACTTTTTAATCCCCTTCCTATTTTTGACTTGGCAACTGACAAACTGACTTCTTTTTATTTTTCAATTCAGAAGGAGTTTTATTGGAAGTCCTTTCAAAGCAGGCAAGCTCAGGAACCGAGGAAAACTCACCCGAGCCCACAGACAAATCTGTCCTTATTTATCCTTCAATACACTAAATAAATAAATAACTATGAAGAGTGCAACATTAGTGCTAGAGGGTTGTCATGGTTACCAAGGTTTGTAGGATGTAAGCTGAGTCAGCGTGCAGCGGTAGCCTTGCCATGTGACCAAGACTAACACACACACACACACACACACACACACACACACACACACACACACACACACACACACACACACACACACACACACACACACACACACACACACACACACACACACACACACACACACACACTTCAGAATACGGCTCCAATTTACTAGTTGTTTACACAGAGCTTCTCTCTGAGCCTCAGACAACATGGTGTACTCTTATTATGTTGACACCAAAACGCAGCGAAAAACAGGGGAAATAAAATACAAATACAAATATTGGTTAAGGGGTTACACTGCATCAATAGAGGGCCCGGGTGCCTCCCCTAACGGTGGACCACAAAACTGTGGACATATAAGTCTGTGAAAATATGTAATTAAAAAGACAACACAAACACAAAAGTTGCGTTAGCGACGTCATGACTTTCTCAACAGGCTACCCAGAGGCACTGAAGCTAACATTTACACGATGCCCGGGTGTCTTGTACCGGGATTTAGTCACACAAGCAACTGGTCGTGGTCGTCTATGGATAAAAGGATAGTAGTCGCTGGATAAAACACATCAGGACGGATCATTTGCGAGACGAGAGATGTAGTCCAGCGAGAGGTTTCACACAAAACTATATGTTACTTGACGACAACATTTACTTTGGATTTCTTAAAACGTGATATCTGTAATTCATGGCACAATTCAAACGGGATCATGACGTTATTAATCTCTTGACGTTGACAAACGTCCCACGGGGGACGGCGTAAGGAGAGGCTCTCTGTGTTACCACAGCACAGCCCCTCTTTTATCCTTATCAAAGAAATTAGGGGGGGAAGTTTAGAATATTAAAGCGTTTTATTTATTTACTAGGAATTGGGTAGTTTTCCAAGTGATCTGAATTCATACATGCCGTGACTCTGGAAATGCTGTGCACAAGACTAATTATGGCCAAGACGCACTTTGATTATGTACAGCCACTGAGACAATTAATGCTTTTCCTGCATTCAACGTAATTCCTCTTTGAATTGCCCTGACTCTCAATAAAAGGTAGACTACACTTAACCATAGACAAAAGCCCCATTTCCTTCATGGTTATAGGATAATAACCAGCCTGCGTCTCAATGGAGAACATGATTCTAATTCTGTGTGTTTTTTGTCTTTTATTTTTAGGTCTGCCCCAGTACTTTGTTTTTTTGCATCGCTATAGATATTTTAAGATATAGACATAATAGCAGTCATTGCAAAATAGTCATTTTACGTTTTTCTATGAAATGTAAAAAATAAATTAGAAAAAAGCTTGTGACAATTTGGCATTTAATAAAAAAAAAAAACATTTGAGGAAGAAGAAAAAAAACAAAAGGTCATGCTAAAGTCCTCACAGCAGAAACCCCAAGAGGGCTGAATCGACTGGAAGGCTGGTTCTGGTTTTTCGGGTGATGTTGGGGCTTCAGGAGCTAACAGAGCGTCCTCCCCCCGAACGAAAAACAACTGAGACACACTCTGAGGTGAACACCTACACACTGGCATCCGAGAGAGAGTGAGAGAATGAGAACGACTAAGGATTGGCGTACCTGTTGGGGCTGTTGTTGAGGGGGAAACCGCTGGTAAGGAGACTGTTGTGCTTGCTGCTGCTGCTGTTGCTGCTGCTGCTGCTGCTGCTGCTGCTGTTGCTGTTGTGTAGGAGGAGGAGCAGCCGCAGGGTTTTGGGGGTACGCTCCTGGCGGGCCCTGGGGTGGGTGTTGGGGCCCATGTCCTGGGGGCTGCTGTGAGGGCTGACTGGTGGCCTGCTGCTGCTGGGAGGAGGACTGCTGCTGCTGGGAGGGCTGCTGCTGCTGCTGCTGCTGCTGCTGCTGCTGCGGCCCCTGCGTGGCCCCCGGGTAGTTGGACTGGCTCTGGGGCCCTGCCGGAGCCTGAGAGCCGGCCTGCGAAGGGGGCAGGCCGGAGGGCGCCTGGCTGGGAGGCCCCTGCTGCTGGGGGTAAGGGGACTGGCCAGACTGAGGTGCGGAAGCTTGGGAATACGGTGTCTGCGGTGGCCCCTGGGACGCGCCCGGCGGCGGCCCCTGGCCCTGGGGGGGCATGTGAGGCTGCTGATAGGGTGGTGCCCCCTGGCTATGGGCAGCGGATGAGGGCGCCGGGTGGGGCTGCCCCGGGTAAGGCGTCTGCCCACCTTGCTGCCCAGAGGGGGGCTGGGCGTAGGGCGTCTGCTGCTGGCCAGGGTGAGGGGCCTGGCCAGGCTGGCCGTAGTACTGGGCCTGGGACTGAGGCCCATAACCTCCTGGTCCCTGTTGGCCATAGGATCCCATCTGAGCAGAACAGGAGAGACAGAGAGAATTAGCCCAGCACTTAACCCGGACTGAGACAGAAAGCAGAGGTGAGCAGGATGGGAGAGAACAGTCTCACCTGTGGGCCGTAAGGCATGCCCCCCATACCCGCGGGAGCACGTCCCTGCATCCCCACTGGGTATCTTTGTGGACCCGGGGGGCCGTATGCCTGGCCTGGGTAGCCTGGTCCCTGCTGGGGCCCGGTGGGGGGTCCCTGCTGAGGCTGCTGGGAGTAGGGACTTCCTGCTCCGTACGGTTGGCCTCGCATCTTCCCCATGGGGTCCATGGGCCCAGGAGGCTGCAGAGACATCATACAGACATACACGTCATCACAAAATGCATGCAATTGATTTTCACAACAACCGTAGCACTGATTTGAGTCTTCCTTTAACAAAAGCAAAACATTGGCAGTCGTAACCATGCTTCAACATTGGACAAGACATTGTTTGTTTTTTACATTTCCCATGCCCATAGTGTTTCTCTGGGGTTTACATTGCCATAGTTTAAGTCCTCAACAGAGCTCTATAAACACATAATGCTACTTTAGAGTAGAGGGCAGCTTGCCCACTCCTAAACATATCCCAGCTGGGATCCTGTTTTGATCTTAGTCCAAGATTGTCTTTGGATTTTTTTCCCGCCTGTAAGGAGACTGTAGTTTTGGCTCTGAATGAATGACACCAGAGCAGAGAGGCGCAGACCTGACAGCGAAGAAGTCATAGCGGGGCCATCAACAGCCATTCAGGAAACGATGTATGCTACAATCATATATCAGCACACCTGAGGGACACACTTATAAGTAATGGGGTCTTCAATTCACGATAATTTCATTTTATTGTATATATCTATACAATCCTGGGTGGCCTACGGTGAATAAGAAATTATAACTTCACCAGTCTAACCATTTCTTTGGAGCATTAGACATGGAGCTGTTCCCACCTGTGCGTTATGCTTAGGAGGTGAGAGGCTCCCCTGCTGAATAATGCCCTTTACAAATAGTGCACAAAGTCCTCCTACGTGACATTTGCCAGATCCAAGATAATAAAATGAAATAAATAAGAAG
Source organism: Micromesistius poutassou (assembly GCF_964030765.1). Taxonomy (NCBI): domain Eukaryota; kingdom Metazoa; phylum Chordata; class Actinopteri; order Gadiformes; family Gadidae; genus Micromesistius; species Micromesistius poutassou. The sequence goes on from NC_140278.1 coordinate 8,610,705, forward strand.
AGCACATGGCTAATCTGCATAAGACAGAGAGGAAACTCCCTTGGCTGGTGAGAGATGGTGGACTGTGTTCTGATTGGCTTGGGGGGAGGGCTAGGGGGGGAATTATTTGCAGCCACATAGTAAAACTTCTGTGGCATGCCAGACACAGCAACACTCAACCTCTGCCTCGCAAGCAGGGCTGCTCTCATTTGCCTTCGGTGGTGGCGTCTAGACAAAAGAGCGCCTACAATATGCTTGTTACTGTAAACGAATAAAGCGTTCAAAGACAACGTTGTCTTTATTGTGAATATATCAAGGGGTATTAAAAATGTAGAAGTGCAGTTTAAAATTCATTTTAAATAGAAATTCCCAATTAGCCATGGCAATTTGTATTCTAATTATGAATTAAATATGTATTAAGTATCTTTGATTAATCTCTTTGGGTCTTCACATACAATGCATATTTAACACATCAGGTCACAACATGTGAGATATAATAGTATTGTGGCTGTGAATGCTTGTGATTGGGTGTTAAAAGTATAATTAATATTCAGTTGACAGATTGGATTAGATACATTTGACAGATCACACACGTTCTTTGGTTTATATATATTTATATATAACATTAATAATATCAAGACTCTGAACTCAATTGTGCCAATAGAGAAAATATGTATGGGAAAGAGGGGTATGGGGAAAGATTATCAAGAATAGGAGTGAGCATGACTATATGTTGGACCTTCTGAGGAATTAATGCTGTTTCCACATCAGCCACCGTGGCGTTAAACCACATGTAATTATTAATGGCCATGAGCTCCGGATGCCGAGCCAATCACATCTCAGCTCGCATGTCAACCCAAGACCAACTGTCTCCTGGCTTTGACAGAAGGATTTTTACCTCCACAATTCAAATCCCAGAGCAAAGCAATACGCACACTGCAGTCACTTACTCATCTCGTTTAGGCCACCGTTTACACAGGCTCTGTGCAATGTGTGGGGGGGTACGCAACTTCTACAAAATACAACGTCTACACCATTATTTACACATTTTCATCCTCCTTTTTTGTTATAAGGTTGTATTTATTTTATGTTTATCCGCACCAGATATTCCATCTTTCTTAATTCCGAGGACTGATTCGACATGTCATGCACTACTCAACCAATCCACACAACTGCAACATATCTAGCATCTAGCCCCTTCATACTTGTATTAATAAAAGTTAAACACAAGGTTTCATTTTACAGTTAAGCGCAAAGACTAAAGCTCCGTGTTCAGGCCGAGTGTATCGTCTATACTCACATGTAAAGGGGAAAACGCGTTCAATTTCAATTTGTTTTGTGTGTGCGTACGTGCAACCGATCGCGGAAAAACAAGACGTTGCCCTACAGTGTATTTACACCTACACCCTTTAAAGCCGGGCCTTCTGCTACCTGGACGCTGTTTCACCCGATTTACAGCCGATATCTACGTTGAGTTACATCCTCGGGTCCCTGAATTCGCTTACAAATAAATGTAAAAGAGCACTTTGATAGACTGGTGTAAAGGGAAAAAAATGAGAGGCAGCCATTTTAGAGTCTTTGCGAACTACCAATAGACAATGGCTGGCCTGCTGTGTTGAGAACCAGCTACAGTACATGAGACCGTAAGAACACAAGTCTGGGTCCACAGCATGTTAGTGTTTACCTGGTTTCTGCCAAGCGGTGGCCCGGCACTTCCCGGACTCATAGGCGACGGGTGATGGGCTCTTTGTTGCCAGGCCGGGTTGCTGCCTCCATACGGACCGCTGCTGCCCATGTCTGCTGGTCCCTTAGTAGCGCCTTCTGGACCGCTGTAGTCACCGGGCGGGTAGTTGGGGTACCCCCGGGTAGAACTGGGGGATGTTAGGAGTTTGTTAAGTGTCGGGGTGGATGTGGGCTGAGGGTTTCCCATATTATATCTCTGATTATTGTAAGATCCAGCCATTGCTGTGGGTCCTCCCGCTGGTTGTTGCTTAGCTGGCTGTCCCCCAGCTGTCGGTGCCTGGGTATTGCGTGGGGAGTTCATGCCGTATCCTTGGCCGGGATAGGGAGTTCTGTTTGGGAAGGGGCTGTAATTGTTGAACTGATGGCTAGAAAATCCATGGTCGTGCGAGTTGGGTTGATATGGGTCGATCATGTTGCTCGACTGCACGACCGGACCTGCAGCAGCTGCCATGCCAGGGCTTTGTTGTCCGCCATGTTGATGAAAAGGGGCCCGACCGTAGTGCTGACTGTATCCGTACGAAGGTGGAGGGAAAGCGGACCCGTGGTGATGAACCATACCAGGGTGGTTATTCCCATCCGGTCCGATAGAATCATTCTGATTATTATTAGGCCTGGGCGGGTTCCCATTCCCGTTCTTCATCTCAGGTTCCCCTCCTCCCCCTGCATTTCCTCCGTCGGCCCCGTCCTGCAGGTCTCCCCGTCCCGGTGATCCGCTGTCTAATCCCGAGGGTTTCTTATCCGTCTGTTTTTCCCCCGGTACCGACTCCTCTTTTGGTTCTCGATCCGGCTTTTTTAGTTCTGAAGGCGGGCTAGTGTTGAGAGTGGCGACCTGAGCGGCCATGATACTCTCTCCCTCTCTCCCCCTCTCTCTCGAGTCAGGCACAATCAAAAGCTACCATTGAATAGAAATAATAGCTTAGAACCACGCATCCCGGTGCCGATTCATTCCCACCTCTGCACCGGATCGAATCCGGGTACCATTCGAGCGTCGTATTCCGTAGTCGCTTAGTTTAATGAGTCAGGGTCCATACAATGCGTAAAACCCGACAGAAAGTGTAGTGGAGTTGTGTGACTGAGTTGTGTGACTGTGAGCGGGTCGAGGCGGGGAGCAGCAGCACGAGGCTACAGACAGCCATCTTACTGAGGCGCACAGGCGGCGGTAAAACAAGGAGTGGATTCTTCAGCGGAGTGGATTTCTCCTTGTAGTGTATCATGGTGTAGCTTATCTTTTCTGTGGAATATTTTCCCCCCATAAAGCAATCTAAGTTTAACATAACTTTGTATTTCACTAGCAGCGTACATATTTGCATAACACAAATATTTCTGTCTGAATGTATACCGTAGGGTATTTTGTTAGTGATTGCAGGCTATGCTACCCTCATTCATAGTACATATTGTTCTTAAATATTTGTATTTCAGTATGTGCTATTAGTTTTGTACTATTTATACTTTGAACGACACATAAGAGCATCTTGCTTCTTGTGATTCAAACTGCAGGGTGAAATACCCACTTACTGATTGAAGCTATGCGAGTTCATTTAATGATAATGTATACCCCTATTTTTAACGCATTACATTATTCCCCACTGGTAAAGGACATGGTGAAACACATCACGCCTATTCACCTTCATGGTCTGGTACAAAATCGACACGAATACAATGTTTTTTTTTACTTCTATCAACCCAGATTCCTAGTGTAGGCAACCAAAACTAAGATAGGGTTTTCAGAACAGAAGGACGCCTTGCAGCCAACGAGACTACCCGTGTACATTCTCTGCTACCCACCCCCTCTGTCTGTCTCTCACTCCGAGCGGCAGCCGGGGAAGCAGAACACTCCTCTAGTGAGTGTGGGGGATGGGCGCAGCTTCTCAGCCGCTCACATTGAACTAGCTGTAAAAACACAACCCGATTCTCGCAGAGAGCGGAATATAGAAACCAAGGCTGCATTCACTCATTTAAATACGCGGTATTGTCATATTAGAGTCCACCTCCTCACCGAAAAAACTATAAATACACGAGTTTGTTCATGCTACAACTGAATGAGGGGGGTTGGAATGAGAAAGTATTTGTAGCCTGCCATGAAGAGCGAAACACATATTTTATACTTAAGATTGAACATGTTTTTAAAATGTTATTACTGATAATTCCAAATATATGTGGGATTACGGTAGTTTTAAGTTTTTAGTCTTGAATTTCCTCCATCTACTCTCTCTCATGCGCGCAATCGCGCACGCCCGTACGCACAGTCGCGCGCGCGCACACACACACACACACACACACACACACACACACACACACACACACACACACACACACACACACACACACACACACACACACACACACACACACACACACACACACACACACACACACACACACCTCTAGGGGGCTTAATGGAAAAAAGCAGGAAGTAGCAGCGAGGAGGCATACTTGATCACATGTACAAACATCGGAATACAATTTAACATTCACCCTGACACACCCCCTAATGTACAGAGATTGCAAAGAGGAATCCAGGCTTTTCACATGCTGAAAAATCCCTACCAGGCTAGAGTAGCTATTATTACCTTACCAACATGTGATCTGAACGGAACAAAGGTAAAAACTCAGCATGGTTAGTGTAAAACTACAACATCCTTGCAAGGCTAGACCGTGTACAACCGTGCAATCACCAATAACATACATGAGATAAATGGCTTCGTCTTAAATTGTGTTTTTTCTTGTACATACAATGTGTAAGAGCAGTAGGAAACAATGGGACATCTATTTGAAGTGTAGTTTGTGTTGTTTAGAAAGATAGGCTCTTCCATCCCTAAGACCAGACACAGAGACACAGGCCCAGTTGTGCAGAAACACAGATTTAATGTGGCTTCCTCTCCCCGCCTGACTTAATTTTTCTGCTCTGGTTGCTATGAAAAGCTGGAGAGAAAATTCATGGATTTGGAACAAGGATTGGCAACCACATGTGCCATCTGCTGGCTAGAAGAGGAACTTAACGCCGCAACATCGTGGACTCATTAGCCGAAAACATTCTTCAAATACACGGTTGGTTTGGAATAAACCGAACCCATATAGCTTGTTCTATGGAGCTTCATATCACTGGTGTTTGGCGCTTTTTGTTTATGGTCCGTTAACTGAAACACAAACACTGCAGTACCGCTTTTTATGTGCCTAATTTGGTAGTTTATTTATATTCGCTGTTCTATTCAAAAACAAGGCGGACGCTATGCAGATTTTGCAATCCAAAGCAAGCATCCCACTAAGCATGGCTAGAGCGGGTGCATCTACAAAGAAAATAAACAAATTATTATAAAGCATAATCATACCCCCCCCCCCCCTTCCTTCAGAAAAAGGTGCACAAAAAACTCTGGGACTACTTTTATTTTTCAAACAAACAATTTCTAGATATTATAAAAATGATGTTCATTGTTTATTACGGCCCCCCATCAAAAACATCAGAAAGTAAACATGTTTAAGGTATGCCTAATTAAGACATTTAATAGAACAGAAATAGGCAGAGGGACCTTTTGATGCCATTGTGATGTGATGAACAGTCTATCTATCTCTCTCTCACACACACACACACAGAGAGACAAAATAGTTCAAACTTTTGCCTTTCCAAAGTCTTCTTTTGTACTCTGTGCTGAAGGTGTAGCCGTGAAGGCTGCGCGTTGCTTCGATTCGGTCCTGCACTCTTGATGCTTCAGTGCTGAAGCCTTGAGATTCAGGCCAAACGAGATGAGGTGCCCGTGTTGCCAGTGCTCAAACGTCTACCACTTCTGCTCTTGCATTCCTGCCACGCTACTCACAGGTCCATCATTTCCTCCTCCACGGTGGCTTCCTTGGTTTTGACATACCTCTCTTGCACTCCAAGAGTTCTGCAGTATGCATTGTTAAAGCAAATCACAACAAAATTGCACATTGGAAAATTAAATTGAGTGTTAGTACCGGTGCCACATGAGAAATCGGGAGGGAAAAAGATGTATGTTTTTCATTACTATCCTCGACTCCTTCATATTGGTTCATACAAAAGGAGGAACAATGGGTCATAAGAAGGTCTAGGATACGAGTCAAACTGGAAGTCGGCTCCCACAGCGGCAGACATCATGGTCTGCAGATTCCTTTCCTCCAGGTCTCCAAAGCAATAGCCGTTAGCTTTGTCCACGGTCCGCAAGACCGAAGTCATGCTCTGCTTGTCCTAGGGGCACAGGGGTGGAGGATGACAGAGATATACCTGCTCAATGTTCAGATTTCTGAATGTTGTCAATATACATGTTACAAGAATGCATAATAAAGCTCTAAAAAGTATGCAGAATCACTATTGGAAGCTAAGCTATATAAATGATTGGTCATTCAACACAGGTCTGCATAAAATGCATAGGGTCATGAGTCAAGCATAAGATACTTGTACAATAGTGTTGACACTTAATACATTTCCTTATGCCCAAAACAATGTACGGCAGAAAAAGTACAAGCGTATGTTAGTAATTACTATAAATGCGTAATTTGTTTAAATATCTTACATGAGTGGATCAGATTTAAAATGACTACCAAAACATTATGCACAGATTGTTATTGTGATTTTCAGCAAACGTAGCAATATCAGGATTTCAGAACAAAATGACACACGACCCCTGGCAGGTGTGGCGCAGGTATTGATCTGAGTCGAGCGCTCATGTGGTGGCTGTTAGTATTGCATGCAAGACACGTTCGATTGCGAGCTTAATTCAAATGCTTGTATTTGAGTCAAAGGATAGTGTTGTACATATTATTTATCGAGACAGTGGTTGTACCTGAACATTGAGTGGAACAAAAGAGACAAGGCCGTAATCCTCTACGACTTCAGCCAGTTTTATGTTGAGTTGGTGGAATTTCTTAAAAAAGGGGTCTGAGGCAAGATGGTCTAGGAGATAGTGGAGGTCCATGACTTCTGTGTAGAAGTCCAAGTTGAAAGCTGCAGAGTGAAATACAAACCCAAAAGGTATATTTTACATCAAACTAACAGCAGTGCTGGGCAGAACATTAAAACATATGCTTTGATGTTGCACACATTTAAAAGTGCAATATGTTGTAAACTTGTATTTATTTTATTTTTTTGGTGACCTCGACAACCAGTATTGCCATTGTGGGTCAGCTAGATAACCTGTATTACTATGGTGGGTCAGCTAGATAACCTGTATCTCACCTAGTTTTCCATACTGCTCGATCAGATCCATCTTGGACAGGACATTGACGTGTGGAAGCTCCACGTGCAGCATGCTGGCCAGCGACGTGCAGAGCACAGAGATGAACTTAGCCGGGTCGGCACAGTAGTGGGAATCTACAAGATGGACTGAAGCCAGCTGAAAGAACACACAACTTTTGTTAAAATGACTACAAAACACAGCAGGAAATTATAGGTAATGGACAGATAGTAGGCAGGATAAGGGAGGTAGTGGGCAGGATAGTGGAGGTAATGGGCAGGATAAGGGAGGTAGTGGGCAGGATAGTGGAGGTAGTGGGCAGGATAGTGGAGGTAATGGGCAGGATAAAGTAGGTAGTGGGCAGGATAGTGGAGGTAGTGGGCAGGATAGTGGAGGTAGTGGGCAGGATAGTGGAGGTAATGGGCAGGATAAGGGAGGTAGTGGGCAGGATAGTGGAGGTAGTGGGCAGGATAGTGGAGGTAGTGGGCAGGATAGTGGAGGTAATGGGCAGGATAAAGTAGGTAGTGGGCAGGATAGTGGAGGTAGTGGGCAGGATAGTGGAGGTAATGGGCAGGATAGTGGAGGTAATGGGCAGGATAAGGGAGGTAGTGGGCAGGATAGTGGAGGTAGAGGACAGGATAGTGTTCCACTGTATTCAGGAGACATCCTTCAGCATGATACTGAAATACCTACTCGATCTGATTTTCATTTATCTGAATTCTGTGTGCAAGTTTAAAAAAAGAAGCTTTTTCTAAATTACGAAATTGTACTAAATAGCCTATAGCCTACATTGTTATTTACATGTGATAAAATTAAAATTCAAGAAGCCAATACATAATAATTTGTAATAGTTGGTTATATGTGCTTTGATACCGGCTCAACCCAGGTCATTTAATCTGAGGGAAATATTTCAAAATGTATGAAGAGACTCACCCTGAAATTCCATTTGGAAAGCTGTGAGAATATATTTTTGAGAGAACTTTGGTGAGTGTACAGCTCAACTTGCCCAGGGCAGTCAAACAAGAAGTAATAGTCACTGTACTGATTTAGTTTATTTTCGAGCCAGTCCAGGTTCGCTTCAAGATACTCCATACAATACAAAAGACCCCCATTCGGCCCAAGCTTCAGATTTTCCATCACGTCGTCCAGGGTCACCAGTTCCGAAACGTCTACAGCACACTTATAGGGAAGCCCATCGTTGGCCGGGTCCATGTTCACCACGACCACCTTTCGTCCTAGTTGGCTCATGAACTCCTGCATACCTAAGCAGTAAGTGGTTTTACCCGACCCTGGGGGTCCAATGACCACCTGGCCGAAGCGCAATGATGGTGGTGGTGCTGCTGCTGGGCTGGCCATTGTTACTGTGGCAGTCCACTATACGGTCTCAGCCTCTCATCTGTTGAGAACCAGAGGCAACATTCAGTCCAGATGTCCCGCAACACGTGACGATAAAAGAAGTTGTTCTTCCAAACACATCGGATTTTAATGAAACGGTCTAACTGGATACTTTACTTAAGTAGCATCAAACAGTTCGATAAATGGATACTTTATAAAAGTGTGGATGATGAAGCACATCGTGGGCTTCTTGGAGATACACGGTTGCAAAGGATCCTGACTAGCTGTAATACAACCATTAGATCGGTTGTGTTAATAACCCTTTACTCACATGTTAGTTTATATAGTGCATGCACGTTTTGTAAACCAACCGCGTAAACAACGAAGAGTCTAAATTAATAGGCAAGTACTTCCGGGTCAATGCTAGCTATCAGAATAAAAGCACCGTTGGGGCAATTGTACAAATAAGGTTATAGTTATAGCTTTTGCTTATCATATCATGACGGCGCTAACGTGTTTAAAATAACCAAATTCAGATTTACTATACTATAGATTTAGAAGTCTTTACACGTCAGTTCGTTTTTATATAATGTATTTCGTACAATATTAAGACTTGCCCCAATCATTTGCATTTGACGTCCTGTAGGTGTCTCTAGCTGTCCATGGTGGATCAAATGGTTGTTGAGTGTAAAGAACTTATTGACAGTGCACGTCGTCTTCCCGACAATGTGCACCGTGGACATGGACGCATAGTAAGAGAGTGTGAATGATTTATATATAGTACTCCAGAGGCAGGGAAATACAAATTTAATGCATAGGCTACGGAACATCTGAGTGCTGTAAAGTGACATCAACTCCAAAAATACTTCTTTTGAAAAAATAAAAATGAAAAAAGAGCAAAGTAATATAAAACAATAATAAATAACGTCATCTTCGCGGTCCAATAGTGCCCCCGGGCTGCCATTGTCGGTACTTCATGTTAGTGGTGGGAAGACGCCTCAATAAGGGTTCAGGTTTATCAACGTCCTTCGGTTGATCGTACACTGTGCTTATATGATAATCGATTCTGGGCTTCTTTCCAGTATTCAAGGTCAACTTCTCTCCATGATACCTACACAAAAGGAAAAATACATAATAGCTTTATGAAAGTATTTTTTTGTTACTATGCAACAGCTGAAAGACAATCCTCCAATTTGAATGTATTATTAAGATGCATAGGTAGAGATTATGATTTACTTGTTTACCTGATTGGAATTTCACAGCTAGGAAGATGAATTTGGGAGAATAGAGACTATGGTCTATTCCAACTCACCCGAAACCCCTCTTGCAATTTGGATGTTGCCCATCGTTTTCCAGAGCATCGGGGATTCCTGGCCGGCTGGTCCCTAGACCTTCGCCGTCCTTCCAGCCTTGCTTCTCCATCACACGGCGGCCAAAGCCCTGACCCAGAGAAGCACAGACGTGTTGGTGTACACAACATTGTTGTTTGTTGTTGTTATTAAATTGCATATCATAAAAACCCATTGTGATTAAATTGCACATCATTGCATGTCATTGAGATTTATAAAAGATTTTTCCAGCCAGGACCTGGCCAAGAAGCAGCATCCCTAAAGTAGACGCACATCTAGCAAGCCAGGTTACGAGATGGCAGAGCACCGTACCTTAGTAAACCTCTCAAAGCTGCCGATGGGCTGAGTGTGACCAGATCTGTTTTCCAAGCCGTCTCTCATCCTCTTGTCATACCGCATGCAGACAAAGTCACGGGCGTCCATGTCACCGCCGTCTGCAAAGAGAAGGGAGGCTGAGTTGAGGTCTCTTCTATTGCATTCCATGTAGTAGTGTAAAGTGAACTTGATAATTAGAGTTTATTTTCATTGTATTTCTTTTGTGTTGACTTCTGAAAAGTACTATTTGGAGACTTGGGAGAAGTGATGTATACATACAGTATCGCGAGTTACCTTTATCATAGTAAACGCTCATGTCGACATCCCAGTCGTCCGTTGTTTGCTCATCAAAGTCTGAGAAAGAGTGAGAAAAGTCCATTTGACAGCCATACTTTGTTGGTCTGTATGCATGTTTGTCCCAGCTGGTTGTACACATTTCAGGGTAATGCAGCATCAATACCAAAGTAGTTGGGAAGAAATAGGTCTTATGTCCTAGTCATACATAAATAACCCATCTCGAAGTAACCTTAGCAGAACCAATAACATTAAGAAATATAAAACCAATCTATAGCAAATATGTTTAGGTTTCAGAATATTGATATACAGTATATTCAATATGGGGTATCAAGTATACCTCCTTCGTCCTCCTGCCAGTACTGGGCATCAGTGTAGAACACCAGGCCTGATCCTCCCTTCTCCCATTTCAGCTCAATCTCTTCCTCAAACAGCCGTTCCTTGGAGCGCTCCTGACTCGTCACATCTTCATGCAAGGCTTCGTGGCGCTCCCATTCCTCGCAGCGGTCGTCATCCTACCATCAAAAGGATAGACTCAGTGAGAAATGCACAACTTCTTGATTACTTTAGTGTTCCAGTTTAAGGCTAGTTCAATATATTTACATAGGTAGTATACATCTTGCCTCGCAAAGCCAGCCAGAATCTTGCGATCTTAGCTCCGGTTTATGGTCGGGCTGTACGAGGCTAGTTTACATCATGGCACTTTATTATATTTTTCAACTCACATCATCAGCATTCGACAGCTCATCTTCCTCATCATCCTGGTGGGTTTCCGTTTCTTTAGATTCTGTCTGGCCACGGGGCTGTCTGAGTTTTGCTGTGTTTCTGGCAACACCGCTGGGGCCAGCTATTTCATGTCCTGCTGCTGTGAAGATGCTATCTTCAGAGGCTTCTACTGTGTAGGTGTTATAGTACTCGAAAGGCACATTGCCATAACGGCGATTGGAGCTGGTCTTAGGGAAAGTAAGTCCCAACTTCTTGATGAGACGTGGAGGTAGGCGGCATGCCTGTATAAGTTGTAGAAACACCTTCACGGTGGTCCCCACGTTTCCGTTCTGCATCAGGCTAGGCGGATTGAGCTCTGGTAAGCCCTTCAAGTCTGCGTGTGTGAAGCGGTCTGATAGGGACACACGGTGTCGCTGCTCATGCTTGGTTTTATACGGAAAAGAATCCACATCTGAAACACACGATTCAAGTTTTGTTAATGGTTTTTATGTCGTCTACTATTCAAACCAGGCTATGACAACACTACAAACTGTACAATTTCACATTTCACAAAAACAATGGAACAGGCTACTACTGACCTGTTTCGAGGGAGACTTTTACTCTCTTTATAACACATCGTCCTGACAGCCAGCTCCCTGTCGAGTCGATCCACAGATTTCCTCCGAACATTTTAACAAACCTGTCGGCATGTTTAGAGAAGACAGACACGATGCAGCAACACGACTTTACGCTTTTCTTTGAAACGGAACGGTTTTCTGTTGTCTCGGGTGATTGGGAGCCCTGATCGGTGCTGCTGGGCTCCGGCGGTCCACTCTCAGGTCTGGTGTCAGGGACGGGGTGCTCCGGTAGATCCTCAGACCCCCGGGGGACGGGGGGATCCGGGGGGCCCTCAGATCCCCAGAGGACCTCGGGTCGGTGGCGGTAGTGGAAACATTGAAAGCCTCCACTTTCAATAAACTGACTGAAGTAATTCCTGAGGTCCGCTGAACGGAATATGGCAGGTATATTACTTACAGCAAAATATACAACGGGTAAGGCGTCCGCCATTATTGTTTATTTCAAGGGACTCTTTCTCGTCACGACGTCTGTACGTTGTCACGTCAACACGTCATTACGTCACCATTTCATCTGATTCGTTTCTGACTTTCCTGGCTGTATTTCCGTAGTCTACTTGCCACTATTTTACATGGAAAATAAAACACCATTTGATATTTCTCAGGTTATTCCTGAGGCCTTAAGCCTTCCCCATAATGATTTGGTTTGATTATATTTATTTGACTTCTATTTAATTAGCATATAATATGATAAAATTAATTTTGGTGACCCAAGCGAGGCTGCCTACCATATATATGTTATGTTGTTTATTTGTTTTCATATTCAGCGTACAGTTAATAAAACATATTTCATTATTATACTGTTTGACCGATAGGCCTACATTGTTTGTATTTTTGTAAAGTTACAGAAAAGGAAAAAAAACAACATTCAATTTTGCTAGAGTTACATACAGATAAAAAAGTTTATGTTTCTCTATGTTAAGGAAAACCTACTTTATTAATCTCAACACAGCATTCTCCTTTATGCTTTAGCTATTACTAGAGCCAATAGCAACAATACATAAACTCTGTACAATTGGTATGATTCAAAATAGATTAGAAAATAATTCAGTAATATTTACAATTAGGTCCACAATTAAATTTGCATTAAATTTCTCACATCCTAGTGGCTTTTCATCATCCCTACACCCATTAGTCCTACTGAGTAAGACAAAATAAAAATACGGAACAGATAGAAGTGATGGTTTATTTCTAGATTCTTCCAACGACCTTAACTTTGCGACACATCGGTCGTTCACATGGCTCGGACCGGAATAGCCCACAGAAAACCTGTACTGACAGGGTTTCTGCAAGCTTTCACAAGCACTCTGTCTTGTGCTGCTGGGTCAATGACCTCAGAGAGGGGCATCCGTGGAGCGGTTTGTGTTGCGCTAACCTTTCAGGTTCAAGGCCAAGTGAAGGCCAGGCAGCCTCTGCCTGACCAAGGCAGGTCACACCAAGTAGAAATCTGGTTAAATAATATATCTGGAAAGGAATAGATATGGAGGTCAAATGTAAGATTTCAGCAGTCTTTTAAAAATGTCTACTGTCGTATTCCTTTATTCATTAGGCATTATTACTACTATTACTACTAATGTGACATTCATCCAAAAGATGAATGTAAGCGTAATATTTGCAAACAAAATGAAAAAAAGTACACATCATTTAATATTATGTGTAACATGTGCAACATATCAGATAAGACATGTTTAATTATCATTATTATTTGATATTGTTTGTTTTAGTGTGTCTCGAAAACTTCTTAAAATAAAATGGGTTATTGTTATTGTAAAGAAAAAAAACAGAGAATTAAAAACAACAAGATGACAATAATATTCTGCCACTCGATTTCTAATTGTAGAAATGAAGACCATATCATATGTTTTACTAGGTGTTGATAAGTGTCTGGCCTCCGTGCCCGTCTCTGCCTGCTCCCAGGCCCAATAAATGTACGTGTCTTATCAGCACAAGCATTTACAACCATCAGCATACCTCAACGTTGAGGTTACTACAGATGAAGGGACGTGTGCGTGTACAATAGGTCAGTGGAAGATAATTACCTGTGTGAGAGCATACATGCATACCTACATAGTGTACATACATGCATATACATGCATACTGTATATACATACATACAATACATACATACATACATGCATCCAATCATACATACATACGCATACAGTACATACATACTGTATGTACATACAAACATTGATTCATACATACTTGCATACATACTCTTTATACATATACATACATACATACATACATACATACATACATACATACATACATACATATATAATGTACATACAAACATGCATTTTTTTTTAGCATTACAATTTCAGCAACGTTGAAAATATTCTCAACGTTGAAAAAGGAATTCTCTCAGCATATAATCAAACGATCCAACAGTGGGTAAGAAATACAAATACGACAAAAAAAAAAAATATGGCTGCACAAATGCAATACTTCCTGTTGACATGTTGTGAGGAGACCATAACGTCAGGGGACAAGAAACAATTATTCAATGACTAGTGCTACCAGTTGTTTCTGTTGGACATAAATGTTTTTATTGCTGTCATTCACCTGGTGAACTGGCCTTGACTCAGTGTGTCATGTTGTACCAGGTGGCTCTCCCTTTGGCACACCTAACTGCTCCCAAATGCCTCTTTTAAGGGAAAATAAGCTGTTATCAGGGAAAAAGAGTTGTCCTTGATATAGTTTGTTCTGTACCAAGTCCCTGCTGTGTCTGATGATGTTGTGTTGTTTTTGTATTAGGCGCACTATGAACAATAAAGTCACTGGCTTATCAATCCGGGCTACCCCTGTGCTAGGCACCGCTGAGATAACAAGCCAGACTGCTTTTCATTACAACTACATTTATCATGGAATCAAAAGGTATAATATATATATATAATGTATATATATATATATATATATATATATATAATGTATATATATATATATTCTATTTTTTTTAATTCTCTGAGTAGTACTACTAATAATAGTACTACTGATCTCTCTTTCTCACCTCTCTCTCTCTCTCTCTCTCTCTCCCTCTCTTTATCTCTCTTGAGAGAGACTGCTACCACCAATGTTCAAGGATTCTACCTATCGGTCATTGCTCCCTCTGTGTTGGCCTCATTCCACCTTGTAGGTGTGAGCTGGAAAGGTACAGTTAGATTATGTTGATTGCCTTCGCAGTCCTTGGTGGCTTGCACGGCCTGGGTTAATGACACAAATGAAAGATAAGGCCTAACCCCCCCAAGGCTCCCAGGGATTACTTCATTAGTTCCTCTCCAGTGATAAGGCACCAGCATGACATGACCATCGGTAGCATGGCGGTGCACAGTTGTTTTTTTCGTCCACAGTATTGACAAGTCAAGGTCCAACACGCAGAATAGGCCGGCCTTATAAATAAGAAGGTAGAGCGAAAGGTACTGCAGCACATGCTCAGAGACAGCAGGTCATTTCCACCAGCATCTCTCCACCTTATCGTACAGAGGACCACAGAGAAGCGTCAGACATGGATACCGCGTGCCATTGTACAGAACACAGAGATAGAAACACCAACGCTATCCTATACAACATCCTCAGCCAAATGGAGTACAGGGACCCGCGACAGAGCAACCTGAACCACAGCCTGTTCTCTCATCCGTGCCACTGCGACCGGCGACGGAGGGTCTGCCTGAAGAAGCCTTCGAAGACCTGCCAGGAAGCATCCACAGTGCTGGTTAAAACTGTCCACTTCATGAAGAACCTGCCGGCATTTAACCAGCTGCCACTCAACGATCAGTTTTCACTCCTCCAGAAGTGCTGGGCGCCGCTCTTCATCTTGGGTTTGGCCCAGGAAGGGGTCTGCTTTGAGGTGACCGACACACCGGCAGACAGCATGTTGAAGAAGATCCTGCTGAACTGTCAGGAGAGTTTGGACATGGAGAGAGAGCAGCCGACCTTGGCGGGGGTCAGTAAACTTAAGTCCTGTCTCAAGAAGTTTGGCAGTTTGGATTTGAGTCCGAAGGAGTATGCATACCTCAAAGGGACCCTGATATTTAACCCTGGTAAGTGTTCATACTGAACTACGATACAATTCATGTAAAATCTTCATATTCAGCGAACCCAAATGTTAAACCAGGGGGGGGGGGGACTACTGCCTTCCAACAAACCAGGTCACTCATCCATTTCTATTTCCATCTATTTCCAACAGACGTACCAGAATTGAACGCAGCTCTGTTCATTGAAGGTCTGCAGCAGGAGGCTCAGCAGGCTCTGAAAGAGGTGGGGCAGCCCCTCCACCCAGAGGACCACGGACGCTTTGCACGCATTCTGCTGGCGGCGTCCATGCTGCAGACCATCACCCCCGCGCTCCTCACTGAACTGTTCTTCCGGCCTCTGATTGGCCAGGCCGATCTAGTGGAGCTGCTGGTCGACATGCTGTTGTACAGATGACGTTGATGAACAAGAAACGTTCTCACATGCACCTTTGTCACATAAAATAGGTGAAAGTTTGCGTTGCATACAACCATGTCATATTTACATTCGATGGAAGGTCACTGTACATGTCTTTATTGATTAAATGAATTGAGATCAATAGTAGCAAACTCTCAAAATGGTATGAAATAATAAGTTCCATAACTTACTTTGGGATTTAGAATAGAATTTGCCTTATGTTTGTTGTAAATATTTTTTTCAAGATATTTTCTAAAAATAAATATATTTTTTGTACACTAAAAAACTGCAGTCCTGGATTGAAACTGACAAAAAAGCCTATGTGCCAAGCATATCCTATTACTGTGGTTCAGACACACTGGGTATCAGAGTAAAATAAATAAACATTGTATGTAAATTACTTATTACCTTACATAATGTATTGAATGACACATACATACATATTATATTGATCATATATATGATCTATATATATTAGATATATTTCATCTAAAACATAAGATATAAAACTGAATCCTATTAAAAATAGAAGAAAGTAACCACACAATATCAACCATGTCTCAGACACATTTGTGCTGTTGGTATCAAAGATGTGCAGCTGTGAACTCCTTTTCCTCCTCCAACTGGGTCAATGACACAGCCACTGGTTCTTGTTAGTTTTCCCTTTCTGTTCATGACAAATTGATTTGTCTGTATTGAAAAACATGAGGACATAGAATGAAATATGTAACTTGCATGTATGGCCCATCTTCATGACTTAGACATGTCTTAGAATGGGGACATATTTGTAAAGATATTGAGCTAGTGATTTATCTTCCCATGTCAAATATCAGGTGCATTTTTCCCATTGAACTTTGTCTCCATCTTGTGGTAGTTCCTCCACATTATTCCCTCCACGGGGCTGCAGCCACAAGCCTTGAAGCAAACAATTGACACACATGCATCTAAACTGCGAAAAAATCGAAAGTACGTTTTCCCTTTCTGTACACCATTACATGCAAATGAAAATCATCCCAAAACGAAGAAACAAAATAAATCCCCCAAAAAATATTTTAAAAAACAATGATTTCAACCACCAAGGCTATGCATCAAATCCACAGTAGAGGAAGGGTTCAAATGAACAGTCAATGTTTTCTTTCTCCTGTTCCAACACAAGATTAATTGTTTTGGGCACTTCTTTCACCAAAGAGTGTGCAACTCTTTGGTGTTTTGCGGTGGCTGATGTTGTGACACTGACTGACTGCAGGATATCTCAACAGGTAAAACAGGAATGTGGTGCTGGGGGTGGGGGTAGAGGGGGCACAGGGTTCCTCAGAGTTACTGTGGAACACATCCACAAAGACACAGGGCTCTCTTTCCATGGATCTGAAGGTCCACTGTATTATTGTTGCACATGAGATAGGTTACAGAGGGAATCTAGCCATCATCCTATTTTTAAAATGTGCAAACAAGGACATTGCCCTGCATTGTCGGTGTAAGCAGCTTGTTTTACCTACCTCAGCAGTATTTAACATACACTATGTTCAATATCAGCTGTGGATGTCATATGGACATGGGTAAAACTGGACGCTGTGGTTTATAAACTATTTAATTTTTCATTGTTGGAAGTAAACTTTTTTAAAATTATTTTATAAAGGCAACCCTGAAAACTGGAGGGATGAGAACATCTTTCTCCTATTATGGACCCATTCAAAACGGTTGATACTTCCCAACTGGTTAGACTCACTGCTTCAGGATACTAAAATAAATGGCCTTGTCACAAGGTTATTTTTCTACCGTGTTTCTTTGCAGAGACAAACCCCAGGATTTTATTTCCTTTCCTTTGTCAGAACCAGCCAAACAAGTTCCTCCTCCAACTCAGGGCGGAGGAAGGCTGTTGTGGCTCAGGGATCCAGGGGAGAGCGGAAGCTAGCAGCGCTGGTGGAAGCATACACCGGTGCAGCATTAAGCATGTGAAATCCCACAGATCACCAGCGATGGGAACTGTGTGTGTGTGTGTGGAAAATTACCACAAGGCTGATGAAGAAAGGAGCGGTGATGACGATAAAGACCTGACAGTACACATAAGGATTCCCTGCTCTGTGGTGTAGCTCGTTAAAATGCCTTCATTATCAAAGCATGAGACACATTATTGTACTTATTGTTTATTTGATCAGGTACAACATTTCCTCTTTGTACGGGCGAGCATTGCCAATATCAACACCTGCGAACCATAAAGTTCTGTCTCATATATAAAAAGCATTGGTTATATACAGTTGTTTTTTTTATTTTGGTAAAAAAAAAATGGACTTATGTACAAAATATGGCTTACAGTTCTGTGCTTGAACTGTCTTGATTTAAAATACGCTCCAGACGGACGAATGGTCATCCAACCCGTTCAACTCCCCCCATACAAGGGCAGAACCTAGTACCACACGACCCTTTGGGTCCGTCCTATAGAACCGGACGCAGAGTAACGCCATGTGTCTTAGCATTAGGGTGTAGGGTTTGCTCCCTGTATTCAAACAAAAAAACTTGGATCGAAGTATACAAGTAAAAAAAAGAAATAAGAAGTCCATTCACGGAATACTGGCGGTTCGGTTCATCTGGACGTAAACGCCACTGGGGCTAGAACGTTCCTTGCGGCACCGCAGCGCTAACTATCCTTAGTGCTGACAAACGTCCACCGCTCCCCGGCGCGTCAGTAACAGCATCAGCTCCGCATGCAGGCAGGTTAAAACAACGTCAGCGGGAAGAGTGACCTTGCAGGAACAGCGGTGCTTGAGGGAAGCAGTAAAAAAGGGCCTCTCAGTAGCGGTAGGCCGCTCAGAGAACCTCCAGCAGCGGGGCTCCCGAGGAGTCCGTCTGGGTGTCCTGCTGGTAGGAGCTGGACGAGAGTGCTGTGGGGAAGCAGGACGGGGGGCGGTGTTACAACGCCAATCGAGACCCGACACGGCAATTTTTTGCTGCATTTCTATGCTTTATGATTGAGTGAGAAAGACAGGAAGGTAGGGGAGATAGAGGGGAGGACATACAGCAAAGGACCAGGGTCAGGAATCGAACCTGGGTCGCTGAGATCAGGACTGAGCCTTAAATGGTACTCCCTCTACCCGCTGAGCTATCTAGGCGCCAAGCAATTATAAGTTTGCAGCCAAACGGATTATTTTGTTTTCCCTCAAAAGTCCTCGTTACATCTTTCCAGCATTGTAGTAAAATCGCAGCAATATAAGCAATTATAGTTTTTGCGTGGGACCCTGGCACATTCCCGGGCAGGGGGAATAATGTAGCACCCAGGAACTCTCACAAAAGACATGTAACACGAGGAGTGCCTTCGTGATACCGTCTGAAGGTCCTGGTAGATGTTGGTCCGGGGCCTAGTGTGTAACAGGATAAGCACCTTCTTGTCACAGATTGAACAGCTGAACAACAACAACAACAACCCCGCCCCCCCCCCGCCCCCCAAGAAAAGAGGCCATTGTCTCGTAAATCATCTGTAACCCAAGATGTTTGCTTAATTGCTTAACGAACCAAGGGGCGCTATATGGTGTATACTTAAGGGATTTGATCTGCTTGGCGATGCAGTGCACCACCCCCCACAGAGCCAGAGGGGGCGAGGTGCAATGTGGGAGAAGGAGGAGGAAGAGGAGGAGGAGTCAGCTAAACGAGTAAGAGACTGAACATAGAAATGGAAAGAATAGGAAGGAATGTAGGGGATTTTCTTTTTTTTGTGAGTGTTTGGCAGTGCCATCAAAGCCATTTGTATGATATATGTTGGAAAGTAGAGATGGAGGCATAGAGAAGGGGGGGGGGGCGGTGAACACTGACATCTGCTCGTCTCAACCAACGCTTCACCTACGGCCGTTTCACCCGGTTACCGATGAAACACAGCATCGGCCCATTTCATACTGCTGCTCATTCCGTCACATGATACTTACTACTTCATACACTACTGGGTTTTTAACACGTTATTGGACAGTGGACCTTGGTTGACCAGCACGGCATGGTACTCTTCACCACATGAACTTACTTCTTCCGCTGTAGTATCTCATCTTCCTCGCAAGTTCATCTGAAGACGTCAGCTCCGACACTTTCACCTCGGGCACTGTGGGTCGGAACACCGTATGAACTGTCACTACCGAGGCTACTGGCAACGGTATTTTAGAAGAGCATGTTGTGATATCCATTACTGTAATAACAATATTCCATGGCTAAATATGTTGTGTTCACTTCCACAAATGCCCATTAGCAACACGGTTCATGATTGACTATGTAAAAAATGATCAACATTACAAAAGACGCTGCATAGATAGCATGTGTGGTGTGGTGGGTCGTGTGTGTGTTTGTAGGACTGTCACCGGTTATCTATAAATGATAAGAAATCTAATAGTTTCACTATCGTTATCGGCCTACCATGTAGTGTTATGTCCCAGGCCTACTATGTAATGTTATGTACCAGGCCTACTATGTAATGTTATGTCCCAGGCCTAGTATGTAATGTTATGTAGTGTTATGTCCCAGGCCTAGTATGTAGTGTTATGTAGTGTTAGGGCCCAGGCCTACCATGTAGTGTTATGTCCCAGGCCTAGTATGTAGTGTTATGTACCAGGCCTACTATGTAATGGAATGTCCCAGGCCTACTATGTAATGTTATATCCCAGGCCTACTATGTAGTGTTATGTCCCAGGCCTAGTATGTAATGTTATGTAGTGTTATGTCCCAGGCCTAGTATGTAATAATATGTAGTGTTATGTCCCAGGCCTAGTATGTAGTGTTATGTAGTGTTAGGGCCCAGGCCTACCATGTAGTGTTATGTCCCAGGCCTAGTATGTAGTGTTATGTAGTGTTAGGGCCCAGGCCTACCATGTAGTGTTATGTCCCAGGCCTAGTATGTAGTATAAGGTACTTGTAGTGTTAGTCCCAGGCCTAGTATGTAGCATAACGCAGTATTGGCTCCTAGTAGTGTTAGTCCTAGTATGTAGCGTCATGTGGCGTCAGGTCCACATAACGCATTACGCCAGGAGTGTTCTGTCCAAAAACAATCTTACTGTCGCTGCTCATGAAGGTCATGGTCTCGTTGCCACTGTCGGGGAGCGTCCCGTCGCTGCGTGCGTGGGGCCGCTGCGGGGCGGTGGCCACGGCGGAGGGGAGCGGGGGGTTCTTGTTCCTCTTGCTCTTGCGCGTGCTGATGCGGATGACCCCGTGCACCAGCTTGCACTCGGCCTCCTGCTTCTCCAGGTTGTAGTCCTGGGCGATGCTGTAGATGAGCTCGCTGATCTCGTTGGTCTTGCGGGAGAAGGAGGAGTCCGAGGTGCACTTGGCCAGCTGGTCGATCTGGTGCAGGGCGTACAGCTCCAGCAGCTTCTTGGTGATGAGCGAGTCGATGTCGGTGCCCGTGTCGCTCAGGTCGTCCAGGTCCAGGTCCTCGCGGGAGTACACGCTGGTGTCGCTGACGGGCCGCTGGCTGTTGTTGTTGCCGCCGCCCTTGCTGCTCTTGTGGGCGTGCTTGGGCGCCGGGTAGGGGTACACCACCGTGTGGCCCCCGATGCGCACGTCTGGGTAGCGGAAGCTGTCGCTGGTGGGCAGCTTGGAGGGCTTGGCGGCGGGCCGGACGGGCTCCAGGGCGATGCCGCACGTGGGGTTGGACAGGTCCATGACGCCGTTGGCCCCGTGAGCCTCGCCGCCGCCCGCTTTGGACGGGGGGTCCGTGGTGCTCTCGTTCACCGGCAGGCAGGGTTCGCGGCTGCCGTAGAAGCCGCAGGTCAGCACGCAGCAGATGAGGGCCTTGCAGCCGCTCCAGCCCATGGAGGTGCAGGAGCCGCAGGCGTGCCGGCCGCTGGGGGCGTGGTCCGCCGAGCCGGGGATGAAGCCGATGGTCTCCGAGCCCCTCCCGTTGGTGTTGCGCCCGTGGCCCCGGCGGCCGTGGGGGTTCTCTGAGTAGCGAGAGGGGTAGACGTGCTGCGGGTCCTGCGTGCGCTCTCCGCGGTGGGGGTCCTTGTAGGACTCTTGGCTGGCGTTGCTCTCCCTGGATACATTGCGGTCCTGGCGGTAGCGCTCTGCTCGGGAGCTGTGAATGTGTGTTTTATGGTGGCGGGCCGTGTGGGATGCCCCTGTGTTGTGGCCAGGCATGGCGCAAGAGTGCCTAGGAGCTGGTGTGAGAGGGTCAAGTTATAAATCAGGCAGAGACCTCCCCTTAGACCTGCAGCAGACTCACATTCCAAACTAGCCGTTCACACAGGCAGAAAAGAGGGTATGCGACCAAAGCTTGGTAATAGTTGTATCAAAAAAGTTCAATGCACTCATAGGTTCAGATACACTAGTAAGACTTCGTTGATGGATGCCCTGATGATCATTTGGTTCACTTGTCGCACCCAGAAAGGTATTGTTTGGCGTACATCTAAGGACACGGGCAATAATCGCGTCACTAATAATCAGGCTAAACAGTAGGCTATCTTATTTTCTTGCAAACATAAACTTACCGCATAAGCGGGAAAGTCTGGATTTGTTTTTGCCCGGATAACTTAAGCAGCGACCAAGAGACCGCGGAAGTCTCAAAGACAAACTTCTCTCTCGATCTTAGAAGAAAGAAGGCATTCGAGTAGTCGGAATATGTGAGTCTCTCCGAGCAAGCCCAAACAGAGAGTACACACAACTCATCGAGCCACCGGTTCCGATCAATACTGTGTCCTTTTTGGGTTAATTCCACACCACAGGCTTGGGTTCCCGAGTCTTCCAGTGCTGGGTTATTACCTGCGGCTACAGCTAATTCCAAAACCCTTCACCCACCCACAGGTAAATCGTGACGTCACGCTGCCGGATATGAATTAGAAGAAAAAAGTCCAAAATCAAAGCGCATCACCTATTGGTCCGTGCGCATTTGGCGCGTGTGTTGAAGAAGCAGAATAACAGGGTTAGGGTTTTATATATATATGAATAGACACGAGATATTACCTGATGGAATGTGAGTAAAAGTTGGTTTCCCCATCACGAGATATCTCTATATATTAGCTATTTATAAGGAATATGTGCATGCATTGAGTTGTGGCAAGCTAACATTTTCCAGTAGAATGAAGAAAGATGCAAGCGAAAAATCCAACCTATAGTTTTATTGTAAACCAAAAGGCCACTCACATGACGGTGGTGACTTACTTGTCTTCGTTTTTAACAAACAGAGTAATTAGAAAGATGAACTGCAGGGCGACATTGTTATTGGACATCATGTATATCCATTCATATTTTGAATATACAAAACAGATCAGCTTACATAATCAGCTTACATTTAATAAAAATACTTTATATGGTTATTTCATGCAATTAAGTGAACTGAACATCTATGATATATCTATTCATCTTTTCATTTTGATATTATATAGTAAAGAGCTACCGTAAATACATTAAAAAAAAGTGATTCCTGGATGTTTTTTATTTTTATCCCATTTTACAATATTAATAAAATCTCCAAAAACAAGAACACAGATACCGTACACAAGTTTTGCACATATGCTCTTCATCTAGTTCCCAGGTGCCGCCACCGTCACCTTGAGCCGCGTGTCTGTGGGTATCTGACCGCCATCACACGTGTCAGGGGTCAGCCGAGCCGCTGGGGCCGATCCAAAACGCCCCCTCCCCGCACCGTCCCCGTCCGACGGCTGCCCGCGTCGGGGGTCCGAGTCGATCTCGTAGCGGTAGTGGTACCCGGCCAGCACGTCTCGACAGGCCTCTCTCGTCTCTGTGATCCACTTCTTCATGCCTTTGCGATTGAGATAGAGGACGAGGAGGAAGACCATGCCCACGAAGCCCAGCACCAGGCCCAGGAACACGTAGGACGTCTGGAGTGACACCTCCTCGGCCGCCTCCGCTTGAACCGGGACCCTGCACCCCATGGCCCGCACTTGGACCCCACTGAGGAGGGCGTCTCGCAGCCCTCTGGGTGAGGCACACCGCACGTCATTAGAGTCCACCACCATGGGGGTCACGGAGCTGTTGAGCCACGCCGCGAAACGGTGGATCTCACAGGAGCAGAGGTATGGGTTCCTCCCCAGCCGGAGGCGTGCTTTCCCAAGCCTCCCGAACTCTTCCAGGGCCTCGGCTGGGAACGCCCCGAAGGCGTTGTGGCTCAGATCCAGCAGCTCCAGCCGGTGCAGCCCGGAGAAGGTGCCGTTGTAGACGGACACTAAGGAGTTGTGGGGCAAGAGGAGGTGCTGCAGGCCGGGGAGGTGGGAGAACGTGTCCGGGGCCAGCCGAGCGAGGCGGTTCCCAGAGAGGTCCAGGAGGATCAAGCCGGCCAGGCCGCCCCAGCGCACGGCGGTGGTGAGGTCCGTCAGGGAGGTGCTGTTGTAGAGCGAGCGGCTGAGGTTGAGCTCCAGGAGGGGGCTGCCCGGGATGCTGAGGGCCTCTGGGTGGATCAGGGCCAGCGGGTTGCTGCTGAGGTCCAGGGAGCGCAGACTGGTCATGGAGGAGAAGGTGTGGGCGCCCAGCTCTGTGATCCTGGGAGAGGGCATTCCTCTTTACATTACTGTGTTGGAACTTTTTGGTGTTTTAAATTGAAATTTATCGATATTTAGAAAGCAAATCTTGATGCACATTTTAAATACATTCATCTTGTATAGGGTTAGTAAGACACATTTACACAGGCTTGCTTCTTTCTTGTTTATGAGATTAAGAAAAATATGAATTCAGATCCCTAGACAACATCGACATCGACAACAAATCTTCTCACCTGTTATTGCTTAGACAGATGTTGGTGACATTCTCCAATTCTGGGAATGAATCCGGTCCAATCTGAGGTATGCTGTTCCCTGTGACGATAAGTGTCCTTGCATATCCTGGAATACTTAGCGGCACTGCGCGCAGATCTTTAGAAACACATGTCACTGTGTTTGTGGCTGCAAAACATGTGCAGCCAAAATGACACTCCATGCACTGGTATGGTGTCACAAAGAAAAATAGCACACAAAACGTAAACAAACACATGCCTATGTGGTCAGCCATGAAGTAGTAGCAACTTTTTCTGGATGAAGGCGGAAAACAAATTAAGCTTCTTATACCCAGATCCTGTTAGAGATACGGCTTCTTCAGTCCAAACAGCCAGTGTGAGGACCCTTCCTCCTCTGTGCGTCTCAGGGACTAGGTCTTCCAGTTAGTGGATGGTTGTTCATATCACGCACACACACAATAGTGGATGAATGCTGCAGCCCCATGGCTCTCTTAAAGCTACAGCGATTGCAGGGGCACTGTGATCCACACTAATGACAGCCTATGCAGAAAAGACTTGAAATAATGTACGTTGTTGAAATATTTATCTTAATAAATATATACGAAAATCGGAAATATACACACTGCAAATCACTTCATAATTAAAATGAAAACATTAACATAATAGAAGTCATGTTTATAATCATAAACAAATTTTTAAAAAATCTGGAAAATGGTGAACATTTAAACAAAACAAGAAAATCTATCTCAAAAGACAGTTTGGATGACATTTTGTTGAGTGAATATATTGTGAAGTCAATTGCAAGCCGCTACATAATTTCTTATACTTTTGTTCTTTGATACTAAATAAGTAAATATGTTTAAAATATCTACTGAAGCAGCTATATTCTCTCATTAACATATGCTTTTCTATGTTATACGCTGTATCTCTTCATTACAGCATTCAGAATGACTTGAAGGAAACTCAACACTGAAGGTAATGAGGCATATGTTGAAGACCAGTCCAATGAAATGTGGGTTGGGTGGGCGCAATGGAAATAAAGTCTATATTTCATCCATGTTCAGGTACTGAGGGATTACTGCAGATTGAGAGTTAAAGCGAAGGTGGTGATGATGCCAGTAAGCATCAGAAAGGGAAGCCAGGTCTTTAGGAAGGCAGCACAGCTGGAGGGGGAGAGAGAGAGAGAGAGAGAGAGAGAGAGAGAGGGGGGGGGGGAGATTTAGCAAAACATACACATCGGTATATAGTATATTGTGTGTCTTAGAGAGGCCGAATACATCCTCCATCAAGAATATCTGCATATTCTGTCTTTCTTCTCTGAAGGAGGGTCTTTCAACCCATAGAAAGCAATTCTCTGTGGGATCCCCCCCGACCCAAGGTCCCACTGACTGTTCCCCTCCATTCTCCCACTGCTCCCTGCCAGAGAAAGCCTGGGTGGAGAGGTGACCTCTACCGGGCCTTTGAGGGGAGCACTTCTGTCAGTGATCCATTACACGGCTCCCTACTGTTTAAAGACTTATGGCCCCTGGGAGGAGAATGTAGGAGCAGCAAACTGTAAGCCCAGCGCTTCTCGAACTGGGTCAACAGAGAGTGATGACAGCGTTTCTCTCAGCCATATGTTTCTGGGTTTGGTGCGATCACCTGATACTAGAACCACTTAGGATCCACCTCTTTGGGTTTTCTAGGGAGGTTTTGACGATGCCTTAGGCTCTGGTGTGGCAACGTTTTGTATATGTATGTATTGTTGTTGACTACAGATGTATACATCATTTAGTATTTCGATAGTTTCAACTGTACCTGACATATTTCCCATGGGTGAGACACAGCAGACAGAGCTTCACCATGTTCCAGGATGAGCTGTTGTCATAGCGCATAAGGTTCAGCGCCATGGCAACGTGGGAGTGGCAGTTATCACAGCACAGGTTGTGCTGTAACAACAAAAATGTTTTAGTTAATACACACCAATTATGTTTAATGAAATAAAGACAAAAGGTACAAGGCCTCGCTCTGTTGTCATGTTCATTTATTTAATTATTATGATAATTTTCAGGGTTTCAGTTATATTTGAAACACATAATCATTACATCGAAAATGGTTTCATATGCATATAAAGTTACATTGAAATTATATTGAAATTCAAAGGTTAACACAACAGAGACATTTTTCCACAAAGGTCATGATAAGAGAATGAGTATGTTTCAACATACCGGCCGGCACTTGTACTCCTCAGACGCGTCATATACCGCTTTGTCCCATGTGGCGGGGCCGCTGCCACACACCTTGTCCACGTCCAGCCTCCAATACCTGAATGGCAGAATGGCTCGTGTTGTGAATAGTGCTGCACCCACGTATTAAAGTTGAATTCAATAGAAAATAAAACATAGCATGCAGTAACTCACTTTGTAGGCCGACCAAAGCCCATATTATCCTCCTGAAAAAGAAAAGTGTTTAAAAATGAGAAAGCCAGTAATTTTTTTTAATTTAAGTTTGTTAACAGATTCTATCGCGTGTATCAATGGGTTAAATGGATTATTAAGGCACAGATGTAGTCTAGAAGAGAACAACGGGCCATGTATGAAGAACTGTGGTTTGTAAGAGTAAAATCTTTTGCAACAAGTCCCTAAACAAGCGTGAAATAGGTTATTGATTACCATTACTATGGATTCATTTATTACAGTGAAAGTGTACTAGGCTACTGCAGCTTACTATGTTGTGGGGATATATGCAGTTTCATCCTAACAATCCAAAACGTGGAAGCAAAAACAAGACTCATACCTACTCAAACTCTACTCACCGAGACAAAGTAGGACCCTGCAAAGTCTCTGATGATCCCTGAGGAGGTGCAGATCCCCATGTGACCAATGAGGGGCAGCACCCACCTGAATGAGGCCCCGTGCAGGGACAACGTTCATCATGTCAATGTGGATACTCCATCTTTTCAATCGCTGCGTCCACATTTGTATAAATATATTATGTATATATTGGCAAAACGCATGTAGGCTACGCATAGCCAGCACGGTCGTGAGCAAAGCGAGCAGTATAGCTCCGCTAACGTGATCCTGTTAAGATGCAGGCTAGCCAGGTATTTGACACACACAGCAACGCACACACACGTACTTACGATAATATTGGTATAGGGGTCCAAACTATACAATATGGATAGCGACTATTCTTCCGGTCATTTTTTTCAAATTCCCCGTGATAGTTCATCGTTACGTCTGTGTTCTCCGCTTCAGCCATCAGATCAGTGTTGTGACAGCTGGTGACGTCAAGCATCGTGACGTCACCGCGAAGGCGGAAACGGATTGATGTTAGAAGAAAAAAGTCCAAGCAGTGTTGTTTGTGTGTGTGTGATGGACTGGATGCATAGAATAAATGATGTTCAGCATTTCAGTGAGCCACTTTTTTACTTGAGTCTATGTATATATCACATATTTGGCTATATGCATACATAAGATAGTCTTCAATTTATTTTGTGTGTGTGTGGGTGTATATATAATATATACTTTTTTTGTAATGCCAATTTATACACGTTTTTATCTAATCGTGTTGTCATACCATTCATTGTTGTTTCTCTTTTACTTGAATTCTATCTATTCTATGATTTTGAACAGAGCCAGTGTAACAGAAACTGAGTTGGCTGAGTTGTGGTCAGTTTGTTGAAGGGGCGTTGGGGGAGTGGAGATGTGTGTGTGTGTGGGGGGGGGGTTCTCAAACTTAATCCTCCATGAATCCTCTTCTGGTCTCCGCTGTTCCTCTCGTAGGATGCGGGGTGGGTAGTGGTTGGGTGGTGCATAGTGCTGAGGTGTGCTACGACATCACCCAAGGTTCTACTCTATGATCTTGAGCAGAGCCAGTGTAACAGAAACTATTTCCCCCTGGGATTCTTAAAGTAATCTGATTCTGTCGGTATCAATGTGAACAATGTTGTGTATCTGCCTCAGCGTTTAGATGTCGCTACTGCAACCAGCTAGCCATCATCTCCATGATGCATGATAAATGTTGTATATGTGTGAATGAAAAACAATCTGTGAAAACACCTGCCTGCTGGAGGAGTATGGGGAAGTGCTTGATCATTAAAAGTGCAATTCCTCTTCAAGCTGGGTCACCTCATTAAAAAATGTGGGTCACGTGACAAAATTCCCCACAATTTGGCCCACTGTGCTACTTGCATGCTGATGATGTATTGTGTGCTTGCATGATTCCAAGCCTCATAGTCAGCGAAAGCAAAGCTGAAAAGACTTTGATAAATGAAAGGGCGCGGACAGCCTGGGACATCCTGGCATGCATCTTGCCAACCTAGTTCGCCACCAATAAGAGGGAACATGTTGAAACTCTACACCAATGGAACAAAGGCGTCCCTGCAGCCCTGCTGATAGGGTAGAACAACAGGGGACAGGAGTCTCAACGGTATTCTTCTTTTATTTGTTTGCAGCAAATAATTGTACATGACCGTTGAAAGAAAAATATACAGACCCTCTTAAATGATTTTGAACAAAAGAAACACAGAGGCCTAGAGTTTTGTTTTTTTATATCAACGAATGAAGACATCATCCTTATTTTAACCAGGAAAGGGACAGCAGGGCCCGACAAGCTATTGTTTTTAGCGAAGGCCCTAGAAGCAAAACAGCCCACGGAAAGTCTCATTAGTCAGACTTCAGAAGGTCTAGTGGTGGTCGGGCCGCACGGCTATTAGGTGGGACAAGCCCTTTTAAATACTTCTTATAGTACTTTTGACACGCATTTGGATCGTTTTCAGATCAAAGTTGCAAGTACAAAGAAACAAAAAGGAAAAAACACAAGCCACCAATAAACGTATGCCAGACTATTATGTGTGACATTTAAATATAAGTGACATTTAAATATAAGCTCTTCTTCAAAAAGGCCCAAAGAAACAGATCCCATTTTCAATTTAAATAACGTCTGCATTATTGGGCAATACTTAATATAAAATAATATTAATCATTTTAAACTTTTTTTTTGCAATAACTAAGAATAATTGTTCGTTAACAAATTTAGTTAGAACCCCAAAAAAAGAAACATTCTTCCTTGGCCACCAAATTACACAGAACAATAACTTTGGACAGGAACATTTTTCATTTCTTTAGTTGACAACATAAAAAACGTGTGCAAACTCAATAACCCACAATTCACCTGGGGCCACCACCGACCCACACTGCGTACAAACAGGCTTCCAAATGTTGACGTCTCTGTGGCGCCGATCTGAGCGAGGCGCTGGGTTTCCTTCGCTGCTGCGACGGTAGAAGAGACAGGAATATGAGAAGTGTTGACCCATCCGGTCGGGGGGGGGGGGGGGGGGGGGGACCATGACCACTATAACCTGAAAATAGTTCACCCTACTGTGGACTCTTGCCTTCTATGCACCGACTCTCAACACACAGACCTGCAGGAACGATGAGTTGGCTGAGTTGTGGTCAGTTTGTTGAAGGGGCGTTGGGGGAGTGGAGGGAGTTTCTCAAGCTTAATCCTCCATGAATCCTCTTCTGGTCTCCGCTGTTCCTCTCGTAGGATGTGGGGGGGGTGGGGGGTAGGGGTTGGGTGGTGCATAGTGCTGAGGTGTGATACGACATCACCCAAGGTTCCGTTCAGCTGAAGGGTAACGGGGGGCGGGGGGCAAATTAACATTGAAAAAATATGAAGAATATCTAGGTGCTTTACCCCTCTATGTGAGCGCGCACACCTGCCAACACACACACACACACACACACGCACGCACACACACACTAAGGGAGTGCGCTGTGTCCTACCGCCATTCTACAGAATGTCAATGAGGAAGGGTTTAGCTCGGCCGACATTGTACTTGTCCCTCAGAGTTCTCCTCGTCGTCCGAGTCCTCGGGGCCGCCGCCCCGCATGATGCGGTAGCCCATGTTCAGGAGCATCACGTCCAGCGGGTCGGCGTTCATACGCCGCTGGTTGGCCTGAGCCGCGCCCTCCATGTCCTCCACGACGCGGCCGTTCTCCACCTCCACCTGCAGGGAGACGGACAGGAGGCCGGAGGGGAACGGTCAGCCAGGGAGAGAACAGCTTGGACCGAATGAAAGGAGACAACAGCTGGACTAAATCACATCGTTAGGTAGAGACTTTCAACTTCATTACAATATTTTTTCTTATGGTTAGCTTTAACCTGTATTAGCGTTAACGATAAAGAGCGAATACACAATTGAATAATTTATATATTGTATTTATGGAAAAACCAGGTATGTTTCTATTTAAATTAATGTGACTACATAAATTAATTTTATATATATATATATTTTTTTTTTACTATTATTATTACTATTAATATTATTATTATTTTTTTGATACATCTTGTTGTTTTAAGAGTTTTATGAAAAAAAGAACACAAGTGATATAAAGGCTGGTCTGCGTGTACCTCTGGTCTGGGGTTCCATAGCCGGACTACCGGGTCGATGCCACTGGTGGCCAGGAAGCAGTAGCTGGGGTGGGGCTGCAGGCAGTTGACGATGGACTCGTCCCCTTGCAATATCCGCACCAGGTTAGTCGTCTCTTTCTCCCAGATGAATAAGGAGCCATCGTCAGAGCCACTCACAATGTATTGGCCCTTACTGTGAAGACAGGGCAGGCATGCACACCGTGGTCAGCTCAGGAGGTTTGTAAGGGCACCAACACATTGTAAAAGACAAGTTCCCCACAAAAACAGCCATGACATTTTTCTTAACGCTTCTCTGGCAACCTCTTGTTGCAACCCGTTATTACACCACTGGTGTTGCTTTGAAAGGTCAATGGAAATGTCTCAACACTTTAGCATTAGCGTTGAGCAACGCAAAGTGCCTGTTTGAACCCTTTAAGGCCCATTCACACCCTACGGTAAATACGGATACAGACTCTTTCGTCCGGTCCCGGAGTTTGTTTCGTCCGTCAGTGGGTCCGTCACCTCTGAGCTTACA
Source organism: Micromesistius poutassou (assembly GCF_964030765.1). Lineage (NCBI taxonomy): Eukaryota > Metazoa > Chordata > Actinopteri > Gadiformes > Gadidae > Micromesistius > Micromesistius poutassou. The sequence goes on from NC_140278.1 coordinate 8,642,303, forward strand.
AATCTGGAGTGCTCCGGACCAACCGGAGCAATACCACCGGAGATCGAGGTGACAGTAGAGGCAGAAGTCCAACCATTTCGTGAAAATAGAGAGAGAGTAGTAGGCCTATAATATCTGATATGTATATATATTTTGTATTTGACGTTTTATACTCATATTATACTATATACCTGACCTTTCTATTTTATTGTTCACCTGCTTTGGCAATGCAAATGTATATTTCTCATGCCAATAAAGCTTTTTTTTTTATTTAAATTTTGAGGAGAGAATCTGTGGGTTGGTGAGGGGTGTCACATGGCACCGCTGCGTACACTTTTGCGCGTACACGCAAAAAGTGTACGAGGCAGTGGCATGAATCAATTTCAATTCAATTCAATTATTGGCATGAGAAATATTAATTTGCATTGCCAAAGCAGGTGAACAATAAAATAAAAAGGTCAGGTATATAGTATAATATAAGTATAAAACGTTAAATACAAACTATATATACTACATACTCTCTCTCTATTTTCGCAAATGTTTGGACTGCCTCTATACTGTCACCTCGATCTCCGGTGGCAGTGCTCCGGTTCGTCCGGAGCACTCCGGATTCGTAAGCTCAGAGGTGACGGACCCACTGACGGACGAAACGACCTCTGGGACCGGACGAAAGAGTCCCTATCCGTATTTACCGTAGGGTGTGAATGGGCCTTTATGCTTCATGGGAGTGCTGCCTTAAGCGGTGATCTACAACTCTCTTCATGGGAAGACAATCAGAAGACAATTTGAAACGATCAGCATGTAGTGACTTTGACGCTAGTCGCGTGCATGCTTGTGCGTGTGTGGGTATAACCGTCTCCTGACTGTCTTCTGACAGATGGACCTGGAGGTGGATTCACAAACCTCCCAAAGAAGTTGGCCTCTTTGATGTCGGTGGTGGTGTTGCAGTGGCCGCAGTAGCGGTGCTTGTAGTCAAAGCTGCGCTCCCGCAACTCGACCTCATCCTCCGGGATGGACTCTTTACGTGGAGTGGAGTGGAAACGAATTGAACTGTTGGCCTTCTTGTCCTCGCCTGGGACAGAGACACACAGCAGGGTCGATCCTCAGAGGTAGCCACAGAAATAAGTTCAAAGTGGAATGGGGTAATAAAAAAAATAAATAAGAGTTCCAGTTCCATGTGAAACCCGTTCCCCACCTGACTCGGACTTGATGAAGAGCGCCGCCTTGATGTCTTTCTCCAGGGCGTCGCAGGCACTGCTGTGGGCCTGCTCAGGGAACTTCCCCTTAAAGTCGCCCAGGCACTCCAGCGCCTCCGCCACGTGTTTGAGCTCAAACAGGCAGCGGGCGAGCCTGAAGTGAGCCTTCAGGTGGGCGGGGTTGAGTGTGAGGGCTTTCAGGCAGTCCCTGAGGGCGTCGTAGTGGTCTCCATCCCTAGGGAACGCACCACAGTGTTAGCTTATCAGATTCAGAATCAGAAGGGACTTTATTGATGTACAGTATACAAGTATAAAGTGTGTGTGTGTGTGTGTGTGTGTGTGTGTGTGTGTGTGTGTGTGTGTGTGTGTGTGTGCGTGTGTGCGTGTGCGTGTGCGCGTGCGTCCCTACCATTTGCGCTTCATGTAGGCTGCGGCCCGGTTCCCGTACAGCATGGCGTTGTCGCTGGCCTGGTGGATCCCCAGGCTGTACAGCTGGATGGCCTGGGTCCAGTGCTGCTGGGAGAAGGCGTCATTGGCCTGCTGCTTCACCCTCTCCAGGTGTGGGGGCAGCTCACCACACCTGGAGACAAAACAGTTATTATTATTACTTTAGAATCTTGATGATCAAAAGCAGAAATCCTATTCAGCAGAATCTTTGGCATTATTACACACTTCATTGCCAGTTCGTTACTGGGCAACCAAACTGTGGAAGTGTTGTGTATGCAGTACTCAGTCAAACTATAGTCAAACTATAGTCAAACTATAGTCCGAGGCTGTGAATCAGCAGCCGGACAGCCCGCAGAACAATATCGGCCTAGAATCAAATGTGGTCTGTCAGACAGAACAGATCTATACACCTGTCTGTGAGGCTGATAGCAGTGCCGGCTAGTCTGGCAGACAGTTAGTGGAACTACAATACAGTGAAACAGAGAATATTTACCTAGAAAAGATGTTGCCTTGAGCTAATCGTAGGTGGCTGGCAGGCAGGTGGATACCATTTGATACTCCATTGGCTGTCTTCCCATTCGGAACATCTGTTATGATATCAAAGTTACAAACACATCCATATATAAAGAGATATTATAAACATACATACGCAATAGCATACTTATGTGGGTCATATACCTGATGATTGGCACTTTTGTGGAAGAAGGTACGTGTATGGCCTTTGTTTGAATGTCAAATCAAATAAATACACCTACAACGACAGATAGAAAAAAGACACATGAGAAAGTAGCGAAAGAGAGCTCTCTGAACTGTATTGCATCCATCGTGTAAATGAACGGTACCTGTTCTCCGCCCATGTTGACCAGCAACTCAGTGCCATCTGGACTGAAGGTCACGTAAGTGGCTACCAGGACTCTGAGGCGATTATTATAGTCTGGGAGTTTCACTGGTATGTGTCCTGAAGTCACAGAGACACAAAAGAGGAGCATTTATTACCAAAGCAATTTGAATGCAGAAATACATACATTTTTTCATGAAATAAATGCTGCAAAATACTGTAAGCCACATTTTCTTATAACAATGACACACCTGCAACGTAATATTGTCCAGCTCCATCAGGGATGGGCTTTTGCCTGTCACAGAAAGTGTGCACTGCTGCTGATGTGTTCTGACTTACGGACTTTCTGTGTGACATCATAATAAACAGAATAGAAAACATGTCATCCAAAAATATATTTTTGTTCAGTGCTAATTTAGGTTCATTGTTTGAGATAGTGAACACAAACATTGTGAACTTAAATAAAACGAGAACAATACTGTATTCATTGTTTTATAAATAATATGTCATTATAAATTAACAAAACCACACACTTTGCATGTGTGAGGCCACAGTTATCTCTTATCGATATCTCCTTTGACAATAATCAGCACGGACCTGTAGTTGTGGATCATCCGGATATCATACAGGCGTACGAAGGGCCCGTTGGCTCCGACAGCCATGTAGTTGTTGTCTCGGGGGTTCACAGCCAGACACTTGGCCTCCACCAGCTGACCACAGAACTCTGTCAGGTCAATCAGCACCTCGGACCGTTTACTGCTCTCCCTCAGGTCGTACTGCCTGAAGGGCACAACCATCAGCAACAGAGGAGGCCATCTTGTGTATAGTTTACAGATATATAATAATAAAATATAATAATGATAATAATATATTTTATATAATATAATAATAATAATATATAGTTTATATAATAATAATAATAATAATATTAAGAATAATTATAATAATATATTAAAATATAATAATAATATAGAATATATAGATATATAATGCCTGCAGAGTTTCTGTGTATCATTAAAAGCAGGTGAATTCCTGTTAGATGATTGGTTGTCAGGACCTGATGATGCCGTCCTCTGCTGCGCTCCAGAAGGTGTTTGGCCACATGGGCGCCGTGGCGATGCGCTTCACCCGGTTGGTGTGGTCAGAAAACATGTGGATGGTTTCCTTGACGGAGATGTCGTGTACGTGGACCTTGGTGTCCGCGGCACCGGTCACCAGTATCCGGTCTCCTGAGTGAGGGAGGAACTGCCCACACGCACACACACCAAAGACATATGAGTCACACCACCTCATTGCTATTATGTTTGATATTCTAGGGCATGCCAGTCAATGTCACTCATTGAGCGTCACCACACCTTCACAGAGAAGATGTTGGCTGCATGTCCTGTATGCATAGTTGTTAGTTTTTTGTGTTTGAAGGGTTCCCAGATGATGGCATGTTGGTCATCTGAGCCTGAAGCCAACAGACTGGAAGAAAAAAAAATACGAGGATGGACAGACATACATAGCTTGGCCATTCAAAGCTTGGACACACACACATACACACATTATATATATATATATATATATATATATATATATATATATATATATATATATATATGTATGTGTGTGTGTGTGTGTGTGTGTGTGTGTGTGTGTGTATGTGTATGGTATGTATGTATTTGTGTATGTGTATGTTATGTATGTGTGTCCCGCTCTGTGTTGTTGACTTGTATTGCCATACCGGCAGAACCGATTTACCTCGGGACAAATAAAGGTCATAGTCAACAATATTAATACTGTATGTATACTAATAATGCTACAAGAGGTATACATAAACTAGAACCTCAATGACCACATACTTGCATGCACTTCAAAGTCATATTTTCATTTTCATTTTAATTACAAAAGTATTAAAACATTGAAATGGATAGTTTTGGGTTGACTTACTCTCCTTTTTCGTTCCATTCTAGGCAATTCACACACCCAGTGTGGCCCTGTTAATACAATCAACATCAAGTATTACATGATTGATAGACACACACACATACGCACACACATACACACACACAGAACAGTAGGGCTTGGCACCTGAAGCTCCGACTCCAGACCCAGTCTCTTGATGAAGGGGTCAGTCACATGGTAGTTTCTTTGAAAACCCAATGTTCTCTTGTCCTGATGACGCAAATCAAAGCCTCTCTTTACCAAACGTCATTTTTTTTCTTCAACTTTAAAGCAAATGAGTTAGAAAACGGACATGGTCTGTTGATTTAGTAGTTAGTTTAAAGACTGAAAATATGTTTTTCCTAAATGCAGATTGTGTATATTAGGAATTCCAGTTCTCTTTCTAGATCATTCAATTGTCTTAATGGTGGATTGATTCAAGTTACTTTCTGCCAGTATGAGATTGCTCTTGCCTTATTTATTGCAATTGCAACATGTGCACACTAGAATATTTCATGAATAGCATAATATACAACAAATAATACGAATTGAGAATTAGGATGTGTGTATTGATTTACTCACCCTGATCTGTCTGCGTAGGAGGTCTTTAGTGATATTGACAGCAGACATGGCCTCTCCAAAATATAATATTAAGACTATGGTCTGATGGTTCCAGGTCTCAGACCTCTGATGACAGGAACATTAAATCCCTCGAGAGCATAGTCTTCAGTGAGATGGACGACAGTCAATTATTAAGGGAACAGAAGCGATAGGCCTACTACTGATACGTGGTTCTAAAATGTGTAAAGATGAATCAACTAAATGCCAGTATAACAACCATAATAAAAGACATTCAGACATTTTCACCATATTACTTACATGCATTATGTGCCCAGTTTAAATCGTACATATATTAAAACAAAACCGAGTAAACTATAACGTGTATCTTACTTTATAATGTATAATAAACCATGAAGGTAACATGAGCTAGTGAACTGACTTTGCTCTGTTGTTTACCAAACGCAGACATAATAGTGGACTTGTTCCGCTAACTTTAACAGGAACCACGAGAAGAGTCGAGCATCTACATAAGAGTCACAGTTAGTGAATCGATTCAAAAGACCCCCAATGTAAACACATCAGTATCAAGGTGTTGTGCTAGAAAGGCTAGCCACCTATGTGCCAGGCCTTTAAAGTACTGTGGTCTACCAGAGAACGCATCAGAGTTAGCATACTAGCTTAGGCTGAGAGATTATCCTGAGCTATAGCGTTATACCGGTCTACCGCAACGAGATTTCTGGTCTATAAATTCCCGAGCAATGTACACCAGTTAACAGGCGCCCTCCCAACCGGAGCAAGAAGAAGGAGAACATGACAAGCATTATAACAATGACAAGGGGAGTAATATAGAGTTTTCACATAAATCTGCACACAGCAATATCCGAAACATGTAACGGAAACAGATATACTTGTATCGAAAGTTCTTCCTTCTCTCTCGCATACCCATGATGTAACTGAAAGTCCCGCCCCTCTGTCGCCAATAACGTTCATTTGAGGCATCTCGTTCCAGGCGTTCCGTCGTTAGAGGAGAACGCCTGGAACGAGTAGCTGAGTACGAGCTAAACAACACAGACACTGCCGATAGGATCCCTACATTACAGGCTACGTACACAAACACAGCACTCGCCTGGGTCCACAATGATTGTTGTCAAGTAAATCCCATTGAATATGATGGATATATCACACAACAGCAGCATGTGTTGAGACGTCTCTCGTTACCCACAGTTAACCTCCCACAGAGAATATGGACTAACGTGGAAGGAGTAACGCGTTGGTTTTGATTATCGGTTACGAATAAAGCGTATGTAAGTTGTTTTCTGGATTCCGACACTAACCATTTTATTTCGTAAACTGCTTTATCTCGTGAATGCAGGATTGTTAATGTTACCTAAAATGCATTTAATTAAATAAAAAGTAATAATTTAAATCTGTGTAGCAATGGACCAGATGGACACTGATTTATAAACGTACATTTTTACCCTGTTTAAATTAATTTGTTACTGTTAGTTGGTTGTGTGAGGGGCTCTTCCTGCTGATGGGACTTTTGTTTGAGGCATCGTGGATTGAACATAAACCCAACAGACGGCTGCAGCCTCGATCAACTGCCTGTGGTACTGTAGTCCTTGTTCGTAGACATCCATGGTTGTAGTCCTACTCTGACAGATAGTGACAAAAGTCCTTTATTTTGAAAAGGTCCAAATTAGTAGCATGCATTGTGGACGGAACTTTGAATTTGGGATTTATCACTGGGTACACTTGTTTTGTTGGTATAGGGTTTCAACAAATTACTGTTTAGTCGTCAAATGACACCGATAATACAAACGTGTATATATATGTATATATATTTTTTAAATAAAACTTATAATGTCCTGTACTGTAACTAGAACCACTGTTTGTTTTTAAGGATTTTACACGGCAATAAAAAAAAACGAGTCATTACACTAACGGCCATTTAACGGGGATCGCCGAGCTACGAAACAAGCGCTCGTTTTGTCAGAATAGCACGCATGCGCTGAATGGCTGTTGGTTACCAGCCCGTCTGGAGTGGACGTCTCGCCAACATCACAGCTCTTTTCGATATTTAACTAAAAACGTGGTCATCTATGTATATGTTGTAAAAGGTAAAGTACAATTCTTATTTAGAAATAAGCTTTTTGTGTCAAGTGAAGTTAACTAGACTGAGTAACGAAATGTTAAAGTTAACTTGAGGAGCTAACGTAAGTCACTTAGCAAGGAACAATTGATTTGTGTTTTCTTTTGTAACATGTGTCTAGCTATTTAGTTAGTTTTACTACCAGTGTTGGTGAGCTATTTGTATTACATGTATTAAGTCAGGGTTTATAGCTATGTTTAGGTAGACATCCGAAATTGAAAACGTGGGTGATATGAAACGTAACTTATGTGAACTAGCTAACTAACTGTTATAACGATACCTGGTAACATGGCCTCAACAAGAATGATTATGTGAACTTGCTAACTAAACCTGGGGTCTGGTCATCGTTAGGAAGGATTCATTGAAGTAGCTAGCTATACCTGGTAAATTGTCATCAATAAGAAGGATTAGGTGAACTAGTTATCTTAACCTGGTAACTGGTCATCAATAAGAACGGTTCGTCGGCATGGTGATCAGTAAGATAAGCATTTATGTTCCATTGGGATGCGTTGGATGTGGCAAAAATATTGATTAGTATTGTCTATTCCATGTCATGATAAGTTCAATAAGTTGAAGAAATCATCTCTTAATGAGGCCAGTGCTGATTCTTCTGCGATTATCATGAGTCTTGATAGTTTTAGGTTGGAGACCTCCAAGGTAAAGTCAATAGCATGGACCAGGTTGACTAGAAGATTCCTACCTCTTGTAACCAAACAATATCTACAGCTTGCAACTCAAACTGGTTGTGAAATGTAAGAGGATACGATTATTATTATTATAACATTATCTTTATGTTCTCTTAACAAGAGGTGATTGGCAGAACATGTATATCTATTCTAATTGAACAAATAAGGGGGAGGGGGATTGCAAACACATACATGGATTAGGATGCATTGGGGATTAGGATGGTGCACTGTTTACCAGGCTTAATATTACATAAATATATGTTGGTCAGGTTCCCCGACATGGAGTGGCAGACACCAGCTGTGTCGGAGAAGTTCCAGAGTCGGTTTGGCCGGCCGCCTGGAAAGGCAGACAGTGGGGACTCTGGTGGTGGAACCTTGACATCTGACAACACAGAAGGTGACGCTCTTCTTCCTCGGTCTCTCCACTATGTGTTATGTCATGGGGGTTTACAGTGTCCTTCCTGTGGATGATGCTTATTTTACACTTGACTGCTTACATGTATGCTTTAGAATTAGAAGTAAGGTGTTCTGAGAGCTATGGAGCCATGGATTTCAACATGATATCGTTTATTTTTGATATATTATATGTTTACTTGAATGGAGGACATTTCTCAGAAGCGCTCTCCATATAATTAATTTCCTGTAAAGATCAGGTGTTTAAAAAAACTCCTCCTTACCAACTGAGCAACAAGAGGAGGTTTCAGCTACTTTAAACTGCTAATTAAGGAGTCCCTGGAATGTCTGTTTACAGATGTTTTTGCAGAAATAATGCTTTTTCTGCCCTGTGATTGAGCAACGCCGCTTCTTCTGCGTGTTGTTGTCATCCCTCACTATTTATAGAGTGAAAAGATGTGTTCATGATCATTGCATGCCCGGAAGATTTGTAGCAGCAGATTATATTCCTAGCCAAATATGCCTCAAGGCTTGTCTACTGTGTGTTGGTGCTGGATCTAATTAGGAGGTAGGAGGCAATATGAGGTGGCCACATGGAAAATCAGGAGGGCTGGTTGACCGTGTGTAGGAGCCCTCAGCATGCTATGGAGTTTGTCTATCAACAAATAATGACTGTATACTGGAACCGTGAGAGATAATAGTTCCTGACAAACCTGTATGAGATCCAATCTGTTTTCATAGTTAATTAAAATACAGGCTAACATATAGATTAAGTGGGTTTGGTAGCTCGAGCCAATAGCTAGCTAGCTAAAGCTATAAAGCTAATTTAGGATTAACTATCCAGATTGTATAGGATTGCTGTGCTTCTTCAGTTAGTGGGGGGGGGGGGGTGGAGAATCTGAAAGATGAATGCTTCCAAACGGTTTTCTCTCCGTCAGAGTTGGTTTAGACTTGTTCCAGCCAGCTGTAAATCAGTGGAGCCTGGAGGCACCTTACGCATTTTGATCAGATCATACCAGCTTGTGTATGACTGCCAAAAATACCTTGCTAGTTGTAACCTATGGAGTTCTGTTGATTCTCTGAAAGTTTTCCAACACACAAGTGGCTTCTGTTGTTTTGGCTCGACCTGATGAACAGCAGTGCACCTCCTTCATTCAGGCGTTGTTTTTGGCCGTACACGTGTGATGTGTGACACAGTGGGTGGAGGCAAGGTGCTTAAATAAGCGGCTCCCACAGATCACCCTGTAACTTGAGAGGAGGGCTATAAATACCACTAACCTTTCCTGTGTGTGCCTGTTTGCTCCGCTCTGGGTACAGATGGGGTTCAGTCAAACCACCGGACAATACGTCTTTGGGCACAGGGCCGGCCTACCGATCTGCTGTTGAGTCTTTGGTCCAGAGTAAATTCTTTGCAGTGTAAAGAAATGCAGAAGGGGGACATTTGGTTGGGGTTAAAGCGCTTGGTTGTTTGGCTTGGCTCAGCTGTGAAGACATGCCCCAGCTAACGAGTTTGTTGTGGTGGAATGATTGCAGAGTGACACTCAGGTTTGTGCTGTTCTGTTCAATCAACGTTTATGTCACATGGTTTTGTTTTGTCGACTGTCAAGTTGTGTATTGGATTTTTCCGCTCTTGCCTCTAGCCAAGATCCTGTCAATCTTTGAGAAAGCATGACTATAAGTGTGTGTGTGTGTGTGTGTGTCTGTTAATATGAGGTTGCTTGGCCATCCTTTTGTTGACAAGAAGTCGGGTAACTTTTTTCATCTATTTTAGAAGTTGTCGTTTAATTACCAGCATCAAAACATTGCCTTGTTGTGATGCAGAGTGACGTAGAGTCTATTTTTGTTGTTGTTGTTGCTCAGATGGTTATTTTTCGGTATGCTTAAATGCATCAAAATGTGGGACGGAGTACAATATTGCTAAAGTAATAGCAGTTAATTTCTCTGTTTTATTTATATATATATTTATTTATTTATTTATTATTATTACATACATACAATATTGTATAACAGGATGAAACCTCATGTAGTAATGGCCATGGTTCAACTCCATCTATGAACACAGCATGCCGCTCTTGACAGTTGCATTTTGCATTGCACTGCCCTAGGGAGAGAACGGTATACCAAATAATTGCTTATTTACAATATAAATCAACATCACACAAGTCTGTTCCTGTAAATGCTTCTAAGATTGATATCTTTTCATAAGTGTAAAGATGTTTTTGAAGGTATTGCGCAATTCTATTTTGGGTCTTTCTGCTATGGTTCAGTCACATGATGCTAACCAATAATAGCCCCTTAATAGCAACACTTAATGAAACGCAAGGTTACCCTAAAAACAATGTTACTTTACATCTCTGCCTTAAAATACTTTGTACTCGAGCACGAAACATGCAACAAGTCGATTTAACTGACGATTATTTTACTATTTCGCTTCAGATTTCTGCAGGGTCAGCAGCAGCCCCTCTTTCCAGCCAATCCGCAGTCAGATTCCCATCCCCACGGCACATGTCATGCCCTCCACGGCCTCCGAACCCCACCTCCGCGTCCCGGAGGAGCCCCAGGCCAGTGCTGAGCTTCACAGGCCCTCCTCGGGTTCCAGAACCTCCAGCAGCTCCAGCTCCAACTCCAAGTCCTCGCTCTCCAAGTCGGCCTCCTCGCCCAACTTGGACGCTCAGGGCGGCAGCGGTGTCGGAGGGGACCCCACGGGGCCCAAGCCCGACTGCTTGAGCAGGTTCCGCAGTCTCGTCAACGGACTGGACCACTCACTCTTCCCCTCGGGGGATCACACCCGCTTCGATGAGAGCCAGCGGTTCGACACCCCCTCCGTGGAGCCAACGCTCAACCAGACGGCTCTGATGGGCGGGATGTGTCCCGACGTGAGACTCAGGATGCAGTCCCACTTCCTGGGGGACGGCTTAGACCGGGGGACGGAGGCCTACAAAGGCAGCATGGAGAACTCTTTTAAAGTGCTTCCGGAGGCCAGGGCCGAGGCCTGCAGGGGGAGTCAGGCCGGTGCGGCCGGGGCAGCGGGCCTTTACCCCAGCTCTCTGGGCCCTCTGCAGGCACAGGCTCTGCTACGGGAGCACGCAGCGGCCAACGCCTATGAAACTCAAAGCCTTCCGGACGCATGCAGTGCTCTGTCTAGCTGTCACCAGCAGCAGCAGCACAAGCAGCAGCTGGAGAGCCTGCGAATGCAAGTGGAACAAATGCAGGTGAGCAAATGAAGGCAAACCGACAATGCCTTTTTGGTATTTTGAAGGTAATCGCTAGGTATTTTCTAACCAACACCACGTCTTCTGTTTGTGTCCATGCCGCCATAGTTGATGTCCTCTGGATTGGGCATGAACGTCCCGTACCCTTCGTTGTACTCCTCTTCCATACACCCTGAGGCCGGGAAGTGGGAGACTCTGATCAAAGCCAACGAGGGGCTGCTGAAGGAGAAAGAGGTTCTGATCGAGAGGTCAGCATCACTCGGTTCACATACGTGATAATGTGTAGAAATGTCTGATAGTGCTGCGTGTTCTTAATAACTCTGTGACACGTCTGGGCTGCAGGCAGAAGCAGCACATGGTCCAGCTGGAGCAGCGTCTGAGGGACAGTGAGCTGCAGGTCCACGGGGCCCTCATGGGCCGAGGAGCTCCCTATGCCGACGTGTGCATGCTCCGGCTGCAGGTCAGTTGCGGCGAGTCTCGCCGGGGTGTGGTTCATTACTGACTGTTACTCCGTCCGTCCGAGCCTAACAACGCAACCATGTTTACGCTCCCAGGAGGTCCAGCGGGAGAACGCCTTCCTCCGGGCGCAGTTTGCGGAGCGGGCCGACTGTGCCGTGCAGGAGCAGGCGGAGGCGGAGCGCAGGCTGGGCGCGGTGGAAGCGGAGACGCGGCGCCTGACGGACGTGTTGAGGGAGAGCACCGAGAGGCACGGCGAGGAGCTGAGGAAACAGGAAGAGAGGGTGAGCGTCACAGTAATCAGGATTTATTTGGTTAGGGCATCTACAAATGCCACAACCCCACAGGGGTTGGGTGTCTACAGGTAGTGGTTGGGCGTCTATATGTGCTACAGGTTGGGGGCAGACATTAAGTATCAAACTCAGTAGTAGTAGTCATTACATCTTCATCATTTCCCATTTTGTACGCGTGTGTGTGTACCTGCAGATCCGCAGTCGAGACAAGCACATCAACAACTTGAAGAAGAAGTGCCAGAAGGAGGCGGAGCAGAATAGGGAGAAGCAACAGCGCATTGAGACCCTGGAGCGCTACCTAGCGGATCTGCCCACCATGGAGGACTACCAGAACCAGAACAAACAGGTGAGGAGGCCTTCTACTGACAACCATAGCCTGAACTCCCAGTTGAGGAAGCAGTCCATTGGACTGCTTCACCAGACTGTCAATCCTTCGGTGTGCCGTGTAATGGTCACATAAACAAGCCGTCAAACAATGAGCTCCATTGTTTGAATCTGATGACAATGAACCTGCTATGCCTCACGGGATATAGTGGGGAACTGAGTGTGCTATCACTGATATCAAGTACTGCACTCCATAGTGAACCAGATTAGTGCACACACATTTCGACCAACACAACAGTACAACACTTTGGATGTTGTAGTGCACTACAGAGGGAACAAGTGCGTCCTGTGACTGACTGGGTGGTTCTCAGCTGCTGCAGGCGGAGGAGCGGGCGGCCCAGCTGCAGGGCCGGGTACGGGAGCTGGGCGTGAGCCTGGAGGAGGCTCGGTCACACACCCGGGAGAAGGAGGCCCTGCTGGAGGAGCAGCGCCGCAAGGAGCGGGAGCTGCTGACCACCGTCACCAGGTACACTCACTCACTCACTCCAGGGTTCAGCTCTAGTTCAGTTCACAGGTAGATCTAACCATGTCTGGCCTTGTGTGGTTAGTCTGCAGGAGCGAGTGCAGGAGGGTCTGGAAGACGGGGCCCGGCTGCCCTCTCTGGACGCTGAGACACTCAGGGCAGAGAACAGTGTCCTGAGGGATGAGCAGCAGAGACTCAAAAAGGTGGTTATCGTGCTCTCCTTTGATCATTATATTTAATTAGGAAGACCGAATCACTGCATATATGTAACTACATCCTCTCTCTGCAGGTCATTGAGAAGCAACACAGGATGATGGAACAGCTCGGATCCCAGCTTCGGGTATTGACTAGTTCACGAGTGTTGTTGATGTTGTCACTATAATACAGTCTAATCAGGAAAGTTTAGTTCACTTTGTGTGTGTGCCTGTGTGTTTTAAAGGCTTTAGAGGAGCAGGTGTCTCAGGAGGACAGCGGCTCTCTGGCACTCAGAGAGGAGGTGTTCTCCAAGGAACGGAGCCTCCTGGAGCTCCGCACCGCCATGAAGGAGGTGAGCTACGACTCAAACCTGTTTTGCTAGAGTTAGCTATGGTTTCCACCACACATTGGAACTATAAGCAGTTTAATTTAGAACTCTCTTTTTGCATGTTCCAATTAACACTATTGATGTCTGATGCCTGGTTCCAGCTTTGCGTCCAGAACCAGGACCTGATGGAGCAGAACCTCACCCTGCAGGAGAGGATGGGGGACAGCGAGTGGAAGCAGGCCTCATCCGCCCTGCAGCCCGCGGGGGCCCGCCTCACGCAGCGTCTGCACGGCGAGATGTCCTCGTGCCTGTGTGACCTGCGCTCGCTGTGCAACGTCCTGACGCAGCGCTCGCAGGGACAGAACCCCAACCTCTCCCTCCTGCTGGGCATCACGGGTAAGCGGCGCTAGGCTGGGTTGAGACAAACGTTACCTTGGACCTTATAGAGAGTATTTTGGAGATATTGTAATGCTTAGGTCACTGCAAAATAATGGGTGAAGGGTCCTGGGCCAAGAGTAGGTAGTGGTCACAGCATGGCAACGGTTTGGGAACCCCTGATCTAGACGTTCTGAACATGACTCTGACATGAGAACAGTTTGGGAACCCCTGATCTAGACGTTCTGAACGTGACTCTGACATGAGAACAGTTTGGGAACCCCTGATCTAGACGTTCTGAACGTGACTCTGACATGAGAACAGTTTGGGAACCCCTGGTCTAGACATTGTGACTGTGACTCTGACATGGAAACAGTTTGTGAAGCCCGGGTTTAGACATTGTGACCGCGACGATGACTTTGTGATTGTTCTGCTGTCCAGGCCCCTCCACGGTAGGAGAGCAGGTGGAGGACTGGCTGTGTCCGGAGGTGTTGCAGAAGAAGCTGGTCGAGGCACAGCAGCTTCGCCGGGATGTCGAGGAACTACGCACTACAGTCTCCGATCGATACGCGCAGGACATGGGCGAAAACTGCACCACCCAATAACCCCGCCTGCGTCCAGGAGGACGTTATGAATAACTCTGGATGTGGACTGGTACCCTTTTTTAACATTTTTTTTCTCGGCCCGAGGTGTGCTCCAACACAAGGTTATTCTGCAGTGTCCCAGTGGTTTGGAACTCGTCCCACGGCTAATGCTTTTCGTTTCAGTCCAACCTCTTGTAAGTGGAAGGAACTGAACCTGTCGTATTCTGTGTGTTTTTCTTTTTGTTGGATGGTTTTATTACGCTTACAAAAAAAGTGTTTTATTTTTTGTCAGCGATGTATAGATTTTGTCTTCTTATATCAGTAGCTATCCCCGTAGATATAACTTATTAATATCTTATTTTCTCTCTTGGAGGGGAAAACAGGACGTGGTTGACAATCAACTGGAAATATTGAATAACTTGTTTTTTGTTGTCGAGTGTATTAAACTGGAATGGTTACATTTATGCCATCATTGAAGATGGCGGACGGTGTAGTATTACAGACGACGGTAGCAGTGCTAGGGGTATTCAAGAAAGAACATTCTAGCAGGTATTTTCTCCTTGAAGTGTTTTGAGTGAATTAATCCAAAGCGTGCCTCTGCTTGTGATGTTTTCGTAAGTTCAATTAATTTAGACTTTAAAGCACAATTGGCCAATAATTCTTTAATCTCCCACCTTTTTGATGTATCAGCCAACATAATAATCAGTACATTCCCAGACTGTGATTGTAACAAATACTCCAGGTCTATCCCGAGGCCTGAAAAGGCCTTTTCACTGTTCTTTGTAGAAACAAGAACTGTGTAAGAGCAGCTACATCCTGTGATTCTAGGTAGACTTAGCCCTATCTAGAGGATGTCACTCAGCGTTTACGTTTCAATTGGCTAATATAGGATGGCAACTCTTTGTATATGCAGATTAAACACTACACTTGGATTTAGTCTTTTTTTGTGTGTTGTTACATTGTTCTGGTGATTGGCTATAATGCAATATACTGGATATCAAGTACAGATGTTCTAATGAGGAGCAATAACAGTGTTGACTAGCTAGCATTTATTTTATTTGTTTTGCAGTCTGCTACCACATGCCTTACCATTTCTAATGTTTGTCAAATGGAAGAGATGTTTATATTTTCATATGGTTGTCCTTGACTTGAATCTTAGAAATAAAGACTTTATTAAAAACTATTCTGGTAGGAAAACCATAATTCCAGCTTGCTTCTAGTTTTGACCACCATGGACTTAAACTTAGTTTTTGTAAGTGACTGTTCATTATGCAATCTTTAGCTTTGTTTAATTGGAGGGATCAGTACTTTGAGAAGAGCCTTCTGAGGTCTCAACAGCAGAGTAGAGCTTGGCGTTAGCCCACAACATGCGAGTGTCAGGGATTCGTCGCCGTAGCACCGCTGTGGGAACACACTGAAGATGTCATATCCAGGAATGCCTTTCCCTCTGCAACACAGGAAATGAGGAAAGCCTTTTGTTTACACTTGGTGGTCATCGCTTCAGTGCTTTCATTACTTCAGTGCAAAAAACGATAAGACTAAAGATTAGTTTCCTCTGCACTGCTTTGATACGGTCCGCCTCACCTGTGTTTATCCAGGTACTGGCGCAGGTGTCCTATGGTTTCTGAGATGTGCATTTTCAGAATATAACTGTGATTCCCGTCTTCAGACTTGACCCGCAGTGTAGCCACATCTTCATCAGCAGACGGGTGACTACTGGAGCCACGCATCTGCAGCCTGTGTGTGAGAGTCGGTTGTGTTTATGCTAATATGTGGTGAACAAGGCTCTTCTCTTCTAGAACAAGACAACCCAGATAAAGGGATGAGTACCTCTCATTCATAGCCCTCAGTGCTGGCGTGTCTATGAAGGTCACCGGACTGTTCTGGTCATTGGATGAACCCTTTTTAAAAAGCATTGATCACATGATGAAATGAGGTAAAAGACAGATTGATTAGAAGAAAAGGGATGCTTTCCAGAGGTTAACTGACAATGAGGCCTAACACTAACTGTAAACATGTACATGGGCAACATTGGAGCACATGACGGTAGAAGGAACATGAACAGTATGCTGAGACAACTGTTTTCATTGGTTTTACTTCCTGGCTCTAGGTCACTTGACAATTGCAAATGTTAATTACAAAAGCTCACTAACGAAACCTCTGTGACTAAAAACAAAGTGTGTACAGTGGTGAGAATATAATACAATAGCTGTGAATGTGGGAACTAGTTAACTTTGAAAAGTGAGTCTCTTATCAGACCGCCTTTTAGCCTCACCTGCAGTGTAGCCTCCACAGAGCTCCTGATGTCAATCACCTTACCGCCCTTGATTACCACCTTCGGCAATCTGTTCAGAAACTGGTCCTTAGTCAACTTTCTGCCTGTAAATCAAGTCGAGTCAGCCCTATTGACAATTCAGAATATTTATATAGTTCAGAATGTCTCTGCATGCTGTGATGTGTGCTGAGCTGTGAACACACCAGGTATAGTGGATATAGTGTTTTTCACTGCACCAACAGCCAGGCCTTTTCCAGAGAACAGCGGCCTTTCGATGAACTCCTCATGGCGGTTGTCATGGACCTGTTAAACAAGGTTAAACAATTATAAGTAGCTCTTGCCACCAACAAACAAGCCTCTTTTGAATGTCAGGCTCTAGATGTATACACACTTGAAAAGGCACTCCATCGGGGTATCTCTCCTGCAGCTCAGAGGGGAAATATCCGTCCATCAGATCTTGCAGGCACCGCTGTGAAGCCGAGAGCAATATCGATGTAATAAAGAAAGAAACAATCGATATAGAATACTGTCTGTGTTACTCATGAGGTTACCTGAGTACTGGCTTCCTGGAGAGAGCGGAAAGGTCCCTCGAACATCAGGATGCCGTTACTGTACAGCCACAGCTGAATGGGTTCCCTTGTAGCTAGCTGAGCTCCTACGGCCGTGGCCTGAACAAAGGACTCCCCTTCCCCGGCCAGGAGGTTTAGCTGCCTGATGTTCTGCAAGACCAGGTCAAAGTTCACCTGGAAGCCGGCGACTGCAGAGGTGTCTGGAAGAGAGAAGTGTCTGAAAGCTAATGGCCATTATCTAAATATCTACAGTATATCTAAAAAAATATATATATATATAAATGTATAGATATATACATATATTATATATATATATATACACCTATAAACATATTCACATATATACATATATACACTGAGATATAGATAGATAGAGATAGAGATATAGATATAGATTCCTAGATCTATATAAATATTGCCCTCTTTACAACTCTTAAATCTTACATACAGCACATTTGAAGTTAAACTGCATTGCATTAAACTGGTTGATCAACCTGGGTGCCATAGGGTTCTCTCTGCGCTCTGGGACTGTTCCTCCTTCTCCAGCTGGAGGGTTTCATCGCTTTCCTCTCCATCTCCCACCCACATCAGACCGTAGTCAATGAGGAAGTTCTGCCCAGAACACAAGTGCTGTATTGGTGGATGTTGTTATGATTCCAGTGATGTATTGTACTTCTTTGATCGTCAATGGAAATACCTCCATTTCAGTGACTTGAGTGTGGAGCCGGCGACAGGTCTTCACAAGATCCTCTTTGTCAGCCACGTCTTTCTTTGGCTCTAATATCAGATATTCATACAGAGATAGGCCAAATCGGGTTAGTTCATCAGGCACCTTTCAAACATAATCATGGTGATAAGCTTTTTATGGCCATCCATAGATATTTACCTGTGAGGTTTAATTTTTTCTCCAAAATTGTGATCTTTTTCTCCTTTGGATAATAAAGGATTACAGGAAACAGTTCAGTTAGTGTATTAAGCAATAAAAAAATGTAAAAAGCAGTTGGATCAAGCAATGGTTTATTTTTGTTTGTCTGCAATTTATTGAATTGATTTAATCAGTTAGATTATAGATATGTCTCTTGGTGGATCAGGTAAGGGCTCACCTTTTTTTCCAGCTCCTGTGCTTGGCACTTGACCATCGCTTCAAGCTGAGTCAATCTCTGCATCATGGAGGACAGGAGCTCCAGGTCACTTGGTGGACCTTCTGGTGGACATCATCAGACTTGGACATTATGATGTATTCATTTGGTGATTATTATCAAATAGCTCTGTTATATATATATATAATTATTATTATTATTATTTTTTTTTTTTTTTTTTTTGTACAATTACCAAAATTAAACTTATTTTTTATTAGATTAGAATCAGGCTAAATAACTCACGTTATAGGCATACACAAAAACATTCTGTTATACATGTAAGCCTACCTGTGAACAGTTGTCCCATAAATGCATCGCTTCCCTGGCCCCTGTCGAACAAAGATAGCCATCTCAAATATAGATTACATTACAGCCATTATTGATCTCTTTTTGGCAGACAGCCTCATATCTATTGATCTCTATGTCCTGCAGCCATACAGAGCCATAGCCATAACCTGACCCTTAAACAGCCTTAACATAAAGCTCACCCGCTGGATCCTGGTAGAGCGACGCGTTTTTGTTTCTTCAACATGGATAGAGGCGAGGTCATTCTGTTTATAAATGAAAGGCCTGACTAAAACAGTCGGCTTTCTGAATGAACAAGCGCCTTCCTTCACAGACTTAAAAAACGCAGCCGCGTTGAATCAAAATGTAAATATGACCTAATGGACTCAGACAGGGCTCCTTGACGCGCTGGGATCAGAAAGAAGTGTTTGTTTGTAGTCGGTTGCCGTTGGTAACTGGCTAGTGGCCTTTGGGAAACTTTAATGCCTGCATTGTTCCACTGTGTGTCGTTGTTCGTGTTTGTGTGTCCGGCCGGGTATCGTTAATTATTTATTTAGCTTGTTTCCCGTACTCAAATAATGACGTAAGCCTATCACGTTTTTTTGTACTGTGTTTCTTACTGAACTTTGTTTTACGGGATGGGAGTCGGGACTGCTTTGGGACAGAGTGCCTACTACTACTACAGAGTAACACAGACAATGTGTCGGAGGCTCTTCGCCTCCTCATCTCACCACGGAACAGCGGGGACGGGATGTACCGAATTACCGTTACTGGCGAGAGAGAGGGCGGGACCTTCATATACATGGGTTCACTGCGAGAGAGAAGGCGGGACCTTCAGATACATGGGTTCACTGCGAGAGAGAGGGCGGGACCTTCAGATACATGGGTTCACTGCGAGAGAGAAGGCGGGACCTTCAGATACATGGTTCACTGCGAGAGAGAGGGCGGGACCTTCAGATACATGGGTTCAATGCGAGAGAGAGGGCGGGACCTTCAGATACATGGGTTCACTGCGAGAGAGAGGGCGGGACCTTCAGATACATGGGTTCACTGCGAGAGAGAGGGCGGGACCTTCAGATACATGGGTTCACTCCGAGAGAGAGGGCGGGACCTTCAGATACATGGGTTCACTGCGAGTGAGAGGGCGGGACCTTCGTCTCGATGGGTTTAGCGGTGAGAGAGAGGGCGGGACTTTCCGTTACATGGGTTCAACGGTGAGAGAGAGGGCAGGAATTTCAATTACAGCGGAAATTGCGGTAGACCGGGATAACGCTTCAATACCCAATGCTCTCTCGTCCTTGTGCCTAAGAGGATGCTGAGGCTTGGCATTCCTCTGGCTCGTGCATCATTCACCAGGGAACATACGCTGGTCCGCGCGGACAGGCAGCCATGGCGGCGCTCGTCGCTCCATTCGATGATGAGCGGCAGGATTCGTTCGTCTTTGCGATGGTTTCAGATCACGAAATTCGCAAAAGTGGCGTGAACACGAAGGCAGAAGACGTGACGGGAGTCTTGGAGAGCCTCTCGGAACTACACAGAAGTAATCCAGGAGATATTTATTGCAGCTCCAAGTCAATGGAAAACCTTGTCAAAGATGCGGAGGACAAGTTGTTTGTATCCGTGTGCTTCCCAAATGCTGAAAGAGAATACGGCGGCGTCTCTCCCGCCTACGTAATCACAGAGGACACGTGGTTGAGTCAGGACGAGTGAGTGTTGAAGTGTTTCATATGGTCTGTAGGTTAGGGTTAGGGTTAGGTGGTTAGGGATAACCCTCAGCGTAACAAGATCTGCCCTGGAAATGTGACGGATCGGATTCCGCCGTCATTGGTTTCCCGAGGGCTGTATAATGGTCATCCATGAATTATGCATGAATATTTAATAGCATTTTGGGGAAACCACTCCGGAAGTGCGTGATGACATGGTAACAATACACGATACAATATATAATTGTATCGAAACAACAAAACAATGTGTGGACCACATTGGATCAGAATTGGCTTCATATTGGTTTTGCCTTATATGACCAAGTCAGAATTATACCTGACTACAACTTTCATCAAGGCTAAAATAAATCACATTACTCAAGAACCCTTTATATTATTAAAATAAGTAATAATAAAACAGACCTGTTCGGCTGCCATTGACCCAATTCCAGCTAATGCCCCAGTCAAATTTCCAGTGAGTAGAGTTGTGAGTATAGAATCTAGACTATGCCAATGTCAATGTGGTAATAATGGAAATACATGTTATACTTTGATTATAAACATATACTTCTAAATCATATGGTCTGTCTTCTCTCTGTTTTTCCCCAGGGTTTGGAACACTCTGACTCACAACTATGGCTGCATAACGCCCATTGACTGGAAACACTCCCGGACGCGCACCCTTCACACACCCCCTCTCACCCTGGAGCCCAGCCAAGTGAGACAGGCCCCTTTTAGTCTCATCACATTTAAGATTCATATCTAAAGATGAGGAGATAAAGTCTGATCACTGTATTTTACTTCATATTTGTTTTTGACCGATCATGTGGCTGGAGGTAGGGATCCGTATGCATGTAATGGTGCTCAATTACATGCAGTAATAAACAGACTCAGCCTGCAGTATTTAACTGTGAAGGAAATTGTTTGTTAACAAGGTCAACAAGATGTGTTAAAGGTTTCAAAACAATACCCTGTATAGTAGTCACTGTATAAATACACTTTAAAATCCCCTTGTGAGAGTTTCATCCACTCATGCGACCAACCTTTCTTTCCTACAACATCTCCGCAACAAAACAGGAAACATGGTGTAACTCTGCCCCTTGCAGTTTCTTGTTTCCGGCCCAGGCTCTGTGCCGTCTCCCCATGAAGTTCTGCTATAGCATAGTAGGACTGCTGGATCCCAGATAAACCCCAACTGATCCGTCTCTGATCTCTGATCTGTCTCCTCTCCCGTCTCCCCCTCCCCCGACCGACCAATCTGTTTGTCACACAAATCACAAATAGTAATTGTGCCAGGGTTTAGTGTTTTGATGAAATCCCCTCCCCCTGTGTTTCCATGGCAGAGGAGGAGTGATGTAACCACAGAGCTGTCTGGTGGGGAGGAGGAGGAGGGGCTGAGGGAACAGCTGGACATGCACTCCATTATTGTGCCTTTCCTAAACCAGGAGCCCCTCTTCACAGCAGAACAGGTAAGCATCGCCGGCCGTCCTCCCATGGTCCTTGGCGACCACCTCAGCATCCACATCGACCACCCAGAAGCTGAGGTCGGCACGCAGGACTTTTAAGATTATTTCCGTCTGCAGGCTTATCCTCAAGACTGATTTTTTTTTTTACCTGTGATACATTGAGTGTGTGTGTGTATGATTAATTTGCTGTGTGCATCTGTGATTGTTTTTTTTCTGCATGTGTATCTTTGTGATTATTCTTTGCTATGTGTGTGTGTGTTTGTTAATTGCTGTGTGGGTGTTTGTGTGTGTGTGTGTGTGTGTGTGTGTGTGTGTGTGTGTGTGATCTTTGCTGTGTGTCTGTGGTCATCACTGTGTGTTTGTGTTTGATTGTGCTCTGCTGTGTGTGTGTGTGTGTGTGTGTGTGTGTCTGTGTTTGATTGTGCTCTGCTGTGTGTGCGTGTGTTTGAGTGTGTGATTGTTCTTTGCTGTGTGTATGTGTATGTTTGAGTGATCTTTTCTATGTTTGTGTTTGTGTGTGTTTGTGTGTGTGTGTGTGTGTGTGTGTGCGTGTGTTTGATTGTTCTCTGCTGTGTTTGTGTGTGTTCCATGGCAGGTGATGGAGGAGCTAGAGGAGATGATGCAGGACTCTCTAGACATGGAGGCCTCCCTCTCCCTGGAGAACCGCCGCGGCTCCGGCTACGAGGAGAGTGAGTGATCACATGACCAGGGCGGGCTGATACTCATTAAAACACATGTCTGAGGGTCCTGAGCCCTTCTAATATACACACATTTTTTTATAAAACAATGTTATTTATCTGGTGCAATTCAGTGGGTAATTACTCATACTGTTGTCTTATTGAATTTTGTGTGTGCCTGTGTGTGTGTGTGTGTGTGTGTGTGTGTGTGTGTGTGTGTGTGTGTGTGTGTGTGTGTGTGTGTTTGTATGTGTTTGTGTCGGTCTGTACATGTGCGGGTCTGTGCGTCTGTGTGCTTTACGTGTGTGTGTGTGTGTGTGTGTGTGTGTGTGTGTGTGTGTGTGCGTGTGTGTGCGTGGCATGTGCCTGTGCGCACACATGGGTGCATGTGCATGTGTTTGTGTGTGTGTGTGTATGTGTGTGTGTGTGTGTGTGTGTGCGTGCACGCATGTGTGTCTGTGTGTGTTTCCAGGGCTGGGGTCCATGAGTGTTGCAGAGCTGAACGAGCTCCTGGAGGAGACGGAGACCAACATCCGGACGTTCTCTGAGGAGCTGATCCAGGAGCTGGCTCTTCGGGAGGAGCTGGACTTTGAGAAGGAGGTGAAGAACCGCTTCATCTCCGTCCTCATCGACGTTCAGAACAGGCAGAAGGAGCACCGGGAGTCCGTGAAGAGGAGAAAGAAGCTCAAGAGCCCCCAGAGCCAGCCGGAGAAGACCCGCGGAGCAGTCAGTTCAATTTGACTCTTTTTAATTTGACCCCTTTGATGGTCGTGGTTGAAGGCCGTGGCCGAGAGACGGCTTCTCGGACACATAGTATAACTCCAGGGGGTGTGTGTGTGTGTGGATGGGTGAAGCTCCGTCCGGGCAGTGATTGATGTTGATGTTCAAGGGAGGGTTAAGCTTCTCTGACACGGTGTGTGGCGGACTACAACATTTTTTTCTTTTTGATTTTAATTTTGATCCTATAATCCGTTCTTATTCCTTGTGTGACTCCTATGCTAAACTGATCTCTGCTTTGGTTTCCTAAATTAATTCCTGCTGGTCTCCTAATCTCTTATCATATTTTTCTCTTTCTCTCTTCATTCTCTCTCTCTTCAGCGCTTCAGCATGGAGGGACTTACCTCTGTGTTTCAAAACAGCTTCCGGCAAACGTTTGGTAGTGGATGCAGTGAAACTCAGCAGGTTACTCTCTACTTTCTCCTGCAGAAGGACTTATGTGAAGAGATGATAATAATGAACCTCAGAATCACATCTCTAGAAGATAAGCGTTCTTTTCCTGACCTGAAACGACTTCCTTCTTGTATTTGTTGTTAACCAGGAAAAATGCCATAAACCAGTGTTGATTTATGTTATAATTATGTTTGTATTTTATCTGCAACACATGAAAATGAGGATCTTCCATGTCCTTTTTTTTTTTTTTTCTTCAGTATTTGACCACATTAATACCTTATGAGAAAAGAGGAGGTCCTCCATCGATTGAAGACCTGCAAGTCTTGACCAACAGTGAGTTTCATCTTCCACTAATTGCATGATCGCTACTCCTAGACAAGTCAAGTATGATCTATGGATCTATTTCTTTGGTTTATTTTGCAGTTCTTCAAGCTATGAAGGAGAACAGTGACAAGGTGCCTGGTCTACTAACAGACTACATCCTCAAAGGTAAGCTGTTGGTTTTGAGTTGTCCTGTTGTGTTGACCTACAGTATGGGAAGTTTGTTGTTCCGTTTGTTGTTTGTGAACGGACACTGGGGTGTGTATTTCAATGACCAAACAACTGCTGTGGATGAACGAATGAATGAATTCTAGCGACTATCTGAACACATGGCTTTCCAGGTATCAGCCAGAAGAACACTGTTGGGATACTCCCATTTTTCATTAATTTCTTGTTATTTTCCAATCTTTTTCTGTTTCCAATCCCTCCTCTAATAATAAACTCCCTAGCTCTGATGTGAGAACGACACTCGGGAGAGGTTCGTGACACGCAATCACTCATGTTGCACACTGTGGGGCGCTGTTGGACCCCATAGTTTGTTGCACCCTCCCCCTCTCACCCGCCCCCCCCTCCCCCTAACTACACTACAGCTGTTGTGCAAACTGTGTCCCGACTTCTCCTTTTCTCATCACCTACCCCCCCCCCCCCCTTTCTAAAGTTGCTGTCCTAAGCAACGGTAGAATTCCTTCGGTGTCACAAGATATATTACCAATCGTACAGGGCCATCCCACCACGCATGGTAGTAGTGACCCGTGATGCTAAAACTACACACCGCTTCAAATCATAATCATCCTGTTACCGTTTGGTTTCCTATAAGTATTCCTTAAAGAATGGATCCTCCTTGTTGTTTTTTACCCCAGTTCTCCAATCATCCCTTTGGAGAATGTTTTGTTAAAATGCTTATGTGATTCCCTTGCAGTGCTTTGTCCGACGTGAACCAGAGAGACTGTGTCTACATTGTCTGGAGAAGCTTCTAGCAGCGAGTGGGGTACCATGTTCACCATGAGATGAAGAGGACTCATCATACATTTTCACATTACCATCCTTTATTTATTCCTCCAAACTTATATTTTCATGTTTTTATTTCATGCCTCATTTATTTTACGTGGATTACGGTAATTTGACGGCATCAGTGTTTTAACAGAGATACTGTTTTCATCTGTTAGTATTGTTTGAATGTTTAGTTTGAGTTCATTTTTTTGTATACTGTGAGTTTTAAATGAGGTCCTTTGAGATAAAAAAACAAAAGCGAATGGATATTGTAGAAGTATTGTGTGAGAGAATATTTCCCAACAGATGCACCCTTTCTCCAAACCCGTAGCGATCATGAAGAGACCGGAGCTATTTGCACCCGGTACAGTCGCCCCTGGCTTCTGCCTCGGTGTACCCCGTTCTCCAACCACAGAGGGTGTGGGAAAACTAAAACCCTGATATGCAATTCAGTATTGTTACTGTACGGAATCTTCACTGTTAACTTAACTTCACAGTTAAGTCGTCTGGGACAGTTGGTATTGGCAATGCAGACACCCCCATCGGATTTCAAGGAAGGGGTATTGCTTAATGCCAAGGCACCGTTCTCAGGGCTGAAACACAGCACTGCCATGTGACTGTTGACTCATTAACTTCCTATGCAGTTGGTACAGAAAAGTGACCTTTGCACGTCCTCCGAACACTGAGACACAGACTGGGTCTCTGCATCAGAGACGCTGTAATGAACTTCCCTTTGCACGCACACAGTGAGAACTTTGCACAGTGAAATCTTAACGTTTGGTTACTTAGTTATTGAGTTAACTTAGTTATTTCTTTGATCAAATGGTCAAATTGCCTTTGCTGGATATTTTTTACATTGCTTTTATGGCAAATAATAAATTGGTGGACTTGCTAAAGGCTTGATTTTCAATTGATTATGTACAAATTGTTCAATAAACACTACAACTAAGACATGTCCTTGTTCCTTGTCAGGCATTGGCTTGAGAGTAATAGAAGAAAAACAACAGTCTTGTCTAAATATGTTCATAGTTGAGTAACCAGTATTTCACATAGTGAACCATAACTGAACTTTGACTGCTAAGGCCTAAAACGGAACATTTATTTTACACAAGGTTAATTATTATGGCGTGTAAGCCAGAAGATGACATGGAAAAATTCATTTAAGCAGCTAAGATTAAATGAAGATTTAAGCAGCTTTATGCTAAAGTTCCGGACAGCATGCTATAGAAGACATGTTCAAAACAAAGGAGAACAACCAAAACAACGTTTTGTACATGATGTAAGCCTCTGCCCATGTGTCTGCTGGGCATGCTCCAGTTTCCTGAGAAGAACCAGATGCAGACCCTGGACTGAGGGCCAAAACATACTGAGCTTTGGCCGGCCATCACTAGGAATACAGCAGGCCTTGTGTGCCAGAAACACTGAGAGATTTAGTGTACAGTTTGATTAGCAGGCAGCCAGGAATTCTCTGAAACACATGTTAAATGAAGATTGGTTAATGATCGTTTGGTTAATTGTTCGTCTCTTTAGTGGCCCCCAAAAAATGTTTGAAACAGCCAAAGTAGCTATTGATTATGCTGTTAAAATAATGCTTAATCTCCCTGGAGTCCTGTATTAGGCAAAAAAGAGGCAATGATATAAGACAATAATGAGACATCTGCAAACCATTTGGTGTGTTCAAGATAGCATTTCCTCATACAATGCTGTGCCGCCACTTCTGGGGTGTAAGACTCACATCTGCTTTTGGCCAAGTCCTCACAGCTACACAGCACTTTGGTGTTTCACCATCAGTACATGAAAACAGCCTGTATAACATTGCTTTTAAAAGTGTTTTTGTGATGGACCTTAGAGGGGCTTGCTTGATGTTATGTTTCCTTCTACTGGTGAACCCCACTCTTCAGCAGACCACTGCAAGTGCAAAAAAGAAGAATGCAAGGAAAGGTAAGGCTTGTTTTCTTGACATTTCAAATGAAATCATTTCATTGTACACATCCTCATGTTCTTTGCAGCTCATGAAATACGGGCCGCTCATCAAAAGTCAAGTAACAAAAACCAAGGTTCCCTAAGGATAGATCTTGATCTTCATTTGGTTCTTCTTGTTACTTTAACAGAGGCTGCAAACAATGCTGTGATCGAGAAGATGAAGAAACAGATTGATGATATTTTAGTAGAGCTGAATCTACTGAAAGAACATCAAGCATTACAAACAGGTAAAGTATCTGAAAAGGAACTTGCCAACAATCAAGAACAATATTCAGGTTTTAAGTTATGATTATTGAAGCATTGACTAGGGGTTACATAACTAGTGTGTGAAAGGCACATAGGGGTGTAACAGCATTGACTAGGGGTTACATAACTAGTGTGTGAAAGGCACATAGGGGTGTAACAGCATTGACTAGGGGTTACATAACTAGTGTGTGAAAGGCACATAGGGGTGTAACAGCATTGACTAGGGGTTACATAACTAGTGTGTGAAAGGCACATAGGGGTGTAAGATGTCTGACTTCTAATTTGTTCTACTACCACCGCAAACGCACAGTTTGCTTGCGAGGCACAAAGGTTCTGGGCAAGTGTTTCCTGGCGGATCCTGTAAAGAAGAACTACCATGCAGCCAGTGAAGACTGCATCGCCAAGGGGGGCAGCCTGGGCACCCCTGTGACAGGGGCTGAAAACGACCGGCTCTATGAGTACGTGCTCCAGAGCATCGGCTCAGAGGAGCACGTCTGGTTAGGGATCAATGATATGATCACTGACGGCCAGTGGGTGGACCAATCGGGGCAGGGTGTGCGCTTCAAGAACTGGGAGACGGTCATCACTCTGCAGCCGGACGGTGGGCGGGACCAGAACTGTGCCATCATGTCCACCTCGGCCAATGGGAAATGGTTTGATGAAAACTGCCGTGCTGAAAGGGTGTCTGTGTGTGAGTTTAATATTGTTTAGTAAGGACTGACGCTTTCGTCCTTTTGTAAGACATGAAGCATGTTTATGTGTGAACCGATATTCAGAGGAAGTTGTAACCTGTGCATGCAAATAAAAACAAAACCGAATTACTAATTTCTAAAACATAATGAAATGACGGAGCTTGTCAGGAATGCAGGACGGAGAAAGCTAAAACCATTGGCCTCTATATATATACTAATATATTAATGAACACATATACTCATGTATATATATACTAATGAACACATCAGCATGACATTTTACTCCATTTATATGTATTATACATTTGCGTTATACATTTTATAGAAACATTGATGCAGACTACATTTATCCTTTATAGGGCACAAAAACAGACAGATAATTCTGCCCTTGCCGTTCAATAAGAAAAAATAAACCCATTTATTGTTTTCATGGTTGTCCAAAGAGGTCTTTTTCTGGGAAATGGGGGGCTGCAAGATTTGATCACAAACAGTCATAGGAGTTCAGTGACTGTATGCCATGCAAAGCACTTTGAGGATTAGTCACCGTTCTTCTTCAGTCTTCTACTTAAGTCTTGCAAACAGAAGCTCTTATGAGTGTCTCTGACCTGATGCATGGATCTTTCTTATCATCTGATCGGTGCCTGCAGCCCAAGTATACTATATAAATCCACAAGGTATGTTGAGTCAGTGAATAATTGTTTGGCACTAATTCTACATCGACTACAAACTCTGCATTGTCAGTTATCAGATATTTGAATATTTTTTGCATTGGGAGAAAAATAACCATGATGGCAGGATGTGACTAAGCAAATACTGAAGTTCTCATGTGCGGAAATTTACCTTTCCACAGTATGGAAAACCAAAGGCATCTTGTCAGCTCTCGTTGGACATTTGGTGCTGACTGAATCTCACACAGGAGGCTCACCTATTTTTAATGCCCTGGGACAAAATGGGCCAATCCAAGTGATGAGTGAATATGACTGGTTGGTTGAAAGAAATCATACAAAGATTGATTTATTATTCATTTGTCAATATGAAATCTGCATTTCATTACTTGGGCAAAACAGAGATACATAACACAATATATACATATTGTGTGTTGTAACATCCGTCATCGGGTTTGACATGAAATATGCCCACAGAGTTCAACATAACACAAATATAAATACTCCAAATATAAACTACTTCAAAAGGCAAATGCTCCAAATTCTGCCAAACACAAACTGTAGCTCTCCATGTCTCAGGTCCGTTGACCGTATCTCTAACACAGTGATCAATGCACAGGCATCTTCACACCAATCAGAGAGGAATTCCTACCAGGTTACTACAGAGGGCTTGGACCGAGTTCATCCTGTTCTCATCCTCCGTGGCTTTGGTGGGACGATAGCAAAGAAAAGAGGTGGATGGCCTCTTCATAAGGCTTTAGCATCTGTCCTCACATCCACACCAGGGAATGTGTTCTTGGGTGGGGGTTAGGCGGGGGGTCCTGAGTGGTCTCAACCGGTCCCTCTCATCGGTCACTTCCCTCCGGCTCCATCCGAGCCCCCAGCGCTGGCCGTTCAGAGGCGGGCACTTCGGGGGCTCCGAGGTCACTCTGGCCATCAGGGGCTTGCAGGTCGTCGTGGATCATGGGCTGGTCCCGGCTGGCTCGGTTGGCTCGAGGAACCGGCGGGCCTATGTGAGGCGTCCCCGGGAACGGCCGGTAGGTGCCCACCTCTGGGTTGATAGCAGACGGTGGTCTGCTATGGGGGTCTGTCGGCCCGGTGAACGGCCGGTACGTAGCCACGTCTTCATCCTCTTCCATATTCAGCTCCTTCTTCAGCAGGTGTGTGTAAACCAGTGTGTCCTCGATGGAGGCGTAAACGTGGTACTCGTCTTCTCCGGGCAGGTTACTCTCCCCGGGTCGGAAGACGGCCCCGGCAGGGTTGTAGACGGACACTTGATCGCGACTCAACTCCTTCTTCTTCTTCCTGAGAACATTGGCGATGAATAGATCGATTAATAGACGAATAGAAGTCAGTCGTTTTAATTGAGTCCCTTTAAAAAACAACACAAAAGAAAACTAGGATATTCTTAAGATTTAAATTTAAATAAATCCATGTATTTGGGAGGAATATATTGTGAATATATTGTGTAATAAATGATTTACAAATCAATAACAATGCAACGTCGCCGACGCCATATTGGCCGTCGGGGTTGGCTCACCTGATGACCACACAGACAACGGCCAACACAACAGCCGAGATCACCAGCAGGACTGACACCACGCTTGCGATGACGGTCAGCAGGAAGTCTGTGCATCAACAAACAAGAACAAAACACTCGTGAATCCTTGCTCTACCACAATTATAATTAATCTCTCTCTCTCTCTCTCTCTCTCTCTCTCTCTCTCTCTCTCTCTCTCTCTCTCTCTCTCTCTCTCTCTCTCTCTCTCTCTCTCTCTCTCTCTCTCTCTCTCTCTCTCTCTCTCTCTCTCTCTCTCTCTCTCTCTCTCTCTCTCTCTCTCTGCAACTAATACAGCCCCTTAATTCAAATTCCTCTTTGGGATTTCTTGAATGCATGCTTTGCTTACTCCTGCTCTTGCGCAGCGTCATCTGGGTGAGCATGCTGAACTGTCCGTTCTCCAGCATGCAGTTGGATATGTTCAGGTAGAAGGAGCCGGGGGCGTCCACCTGTTCTTCCGCCTCCTCGTCCTCCCGCCGGCTGTACATCTCCTCGGCGGAGCCCAGCAGGCGGAGCCGGATGCTGGTGTGGCGGTTGCTGCACTTGGGCTGGCTGAGGTTGACGAACACTAAGTGGGCCTCCTGCTTGGCGGGCACTTTGACAATCCAGGAGACGCTGGAGTACGACTGCATGCCTGCCGGCCAGCCGGGGCTGGCCAGGAGAGTGGGCGCGCTTCCCTTCGGCAACAGGGTGAATATGTAGTCCTCTGGCGACACACGGATCACAAAACATCAGATACCGATCAAAGGAGAAGATGTGACACGCTGGCACAGTAACGGGTTTACCTGTGATCTCCTCCTTGAAATGAGCCCTGAGCTGAGACTGAGGCGTGGAGAGCTGGAGCCCTCTTGGGCTCGCCTGGTCGACGGAGGCAGTGATGGACACGTTGGTGCGGAACTGGATGCTCTGGATGTGCCCCCGGGGGCAGAACGTTCCGAGGGAAGTGCGGCCGTCGTCCGAGGCAACGGCGAGAACCAGGCTGCTGTTGCAGAGCTGGCCGGGGAGCGAATGCTTGAGTCCGTCACCAGGGCTGAGGATCTCCGTGCTGCCCTTGGCGTCGTGAACCAGGGACCAGGTGACGCTCCGCAGGGGAGCGGGGAGACAGGAGGGCAGCGAGGGGACGAGCAGGGGGAAGGGCTTCTTGGAGCAGTCCTTTAGCTGACGACATTCTGGGAAAGAACATAATACACAAAAAAGTATCAGGATCACGGAAAGATTGAGGATAATGTGGTTGAATACGTTTTTTTTTTTTTTTATCATTACAACTTCAACGTCCAAGCAATGTTGTTCTGATTAGCAGTCTAGCATTTCTGAAATACACAATCAGCTAGTTGATAAAAGTTGCTTAAAGAAACCTCAGTGTGCAGCACTCTGTGTGTGGTATCTTCGTTGTACTCATTGCGACTACTAGGACTGCATAACAACCAGTGCTGTTCAACACGTTTCAGGAAAGGTACAACAGTCAAGTTAATTATAAGGGTGGACACTTTTGACCAAAACTACTGGGTGGCTCTATGGCAACAAAGGAAATGTACCCCGCTGAAGCTAAGCGTCTATATTTACTCAGAGCTTCAGCTGGTGATAAACACATGCTTTCAATGGAGATGTCTACTGTAAGAAAAACATAGAATCCCATCTATCGTACCCTTTGAACACAACAATACTGTGGTAGTTTCAGTACTTTATAGTAAGTACTTTAGGAGGGGTCAATCACACAATGAGGTTATTGATACATATACATGACTCAAATATAATCACCGATGACTCTGCTGGCCGTGACCCAAACGTCTGCTGGAGAACAGTCCTGGAAAGACAGTTGTGCAACACCGTATGACGGAACCAGGATGGCCCCCTTGGCCGTGGAGTTCATTGTCATCTGACAATCCGAGTCAGGTCGGATCTTCTCCAGGTTCAGGGAAAGACCCTGCATTTGCCTCAGGTCCACAGAGCACAACACTACAAATGGAGACGTCAATATTGAAAAACACACTCAATAATAACAGATGGAAAAATCGATAGTGCGCACATTGCGCACAGACAGTGACCTGTATCGTCCCTTTTTTTCTTTCCTTGTTGCTTGCCTGAACACGCATTGTCTATCTCCAGCCGAGTTACAACACACACATGACTCAGTGCTTAGGGCATTTGGGGAGCTCCCTGAAGTTCTGAGCATCACGCTTAATCTTTCCAGAAGTTTCCCCACCAGTACTCGGAAATCCAAATGCAAGTTTATGTAGTACAAAACCCACAGGGGGAAGTCTGGTATTAACCTGGTGGGCTGTGTCCTAACAAGATAGGATATCTAGAGGAAAAGGCAATGTCTATGTGTCTATATTGGACATTCCCAACAGAGTGTATAATCAAGTATTGATCTGTTTTTTCTTGCCCCTTCAGAGGGTTAGGAGGGTTGTCTGTGGTCCGTGGATCCCTTTGAGAATGGAACTGGGATTAAGGTCAAAAACAATCAAATGGAGTGTCATATCTAGGGATGGGACTCAGCTTGGAATATGAAGTAAGAATACATTTTATGAAGGGTTAAACAAACCTGCAACTTGTTAACTTGCAATAAAATATTTATATGCAACGTTTTGTTGCTAGACTTCAGGCAAATGGCTTATGACAATGAGATGTCATCTTAATTAGGGAGTGGCTGCAAACCTGCAAGCAATCCCATTATCCATGTGCATTAGGAAGGCCTCAAAACCCTGCACTAAAATAAATACAGAGGTCATAACTTTTAAAGCACACCCGTATACACCAGTATAAAAGGAATAATATACCAGTACACCAGTATACACCAGTATAAAAGGAATAATATACCAGTACACCAGCATACACCAGTATAAAATGAATATTATACCAGTACACCAGCATACACCAGTATATTTGTAATGATATACAAGCACACCAGTATACACCAGTATATCAGGAATGATACACCAGTAATATTAAACCAGCATACACCAGTATATCAGAAACAATTTGCCAGTACCCACCAGATCCCCAGTAATGATAAACCAGTGTACCCCAGTACACCAGCAATGCCCCACCCCAGCAGGAAGCCACACACAGCTGCACACACCTGGTTTGCCGCTGGGTGTCGAGGTCACCCTGAGGTGGAGGGACAGCCCGTGGGGGCTGCCCCGTGTGCGGTCCATCTCACAGTTCTTCAGGGTCATGGTGAAGTTGTGCTTCTCCTGGGCTGGCTGGGGGTCCGTCAGCCCCAGCACCAGCACACCCCTCCCGCTGTCGCTGTACTCCACGGCGGCGCCCTTCTTCCGACAGGCCGGCTGCGTGTGGTTCACCACCTGGACCGTGGCGCCGTGCTTCCGGGGAACCTGGAACTCCCATTGGACCAGGTCGTCGTCTGGGAAACTCTGTGGGTAGTTTGGGGAGAGCAGCTCCACCGGCGACGAACTCCCCGTCGGCAGAACCACTTTGATTTTGGCGAGAGCTGAAAGGAGGCAGAAATCAAGGGCATTGTTCCGTTGAATGGCGGGACTTTTTCACCATGAAAACCATGTGAGTATACATTGTGTCAACAAGCTCACATTTTATCTCCTCCCCGACGGACACATCGAAGCGTCCAGCTTGTAGTGGTTCCTTGGCGGGCACATGCAGAGAGAAGGTTCCCTGGTTCAGCACCTGGGCTTGGCTGATGGGGCCGGTTCTGCAGTACCACCCGATGTCCACTCTCCCCACCGCCTGGAGGCTGTAGGTGTGCTTGTCTGGGCACGCTTGTGAGGAATGGATCTGCCTCAGACCAGTCCTGGTGAAGTCTATCAGAAACGCTTTGGGTGCTGCCGCCTTCAGGGTCCAAACGTAGGTGCGGTTGGTGACCAAGAGGGAGTTTTGTTCCGCCATGATGATATCTCCATTGCAGGAGTGTGTAGTGCATTCTAAAGACAGCAATTACCATGGCAACAAAAAAGAGTGTTCAAAGACGTGATCAAATATTGTGAGTATTCAGAGCCAATGGATAATATGATCATATCGTTACATAACGCAGCCATCCGTTCCATTGTGCTCAGTGATGCATGCGAACCAATCCTTACCTATATTCCGACGCACTTCCAAGTGGATCAGGTCTTCAGGTTTGGGGCACTTGAACTCCACTGAGACAGAGTCAGGGCCTTGTAACAGAACCGATGCGTTGCATGTTTGTTTCCGACCCACGATGCACACAGGGCACGCTGACTGTCTGCCATTATTACTGTTACTAAAGATGTAGCTAGTGTCCCTGTCAAGGCTGAGGGTCTGGATCTGGAACCCTGGATAGAACGGACACACATTAATAAACATGTCCTGCATGTTATAACTGTAACTGTATAACATGTATAAGAGGATGGACGTCCGTGTCAAAGGCGGTGGCTTGTTTCTTGTGACTTTATGTCCTACACATTTTCACCATGGTTTTTGATAGGAAATAGTTTGTGTTCCCATTCAGAGCATGTTTGTATTTGCAGGACAGAGCTGTGTTGGGAGAGATTAGGCTTTGCACACAATCACCCTTGATGTACCCACTCCAGTGCAAACAGTGGCCTGTATACACACACAAGCACACACCACTCCACCACTCACAACACACACACACACACACACACACACACACACACCCAACAACGATTTATTTCTCTCCTCAACGGGCATCTCAACGAGATACAGATACCTTTCCCAGGCAAAATGTGTCAATTTAAAGTAAAGGTTTAAAATGGATCACACATCGGTTCAGCGGCCATTCAACCAATAGGTACGTGTAGGCCTACAATAAAAAACGAAATAGGCCTACATGTGGATACACACACAGACACACACCCACACCCACACCCATAGGCCTACGTCTTATTCATTATTGAGATCGCATAACAGCAGAAACTTTTCCAGAACTCCAACACGCTTTACTCTCTCCCTCGTAAAATGTCATTAAGCAACCACAGTCAGAGGAGGACGTGACTAACCTGATACATTGAGAATCGCAGCTGTGAGTAGGAGCACCCCTACGGCCCGTCGGAGCGCTGATGAGACCATGGTCGAACAACAGGTGGTGGTAAGTCGAAGCCCCTGGAAAGTGGCGGTTGTATTTCATAATGGAAGACAATTCATAGCGCCGAAAATGATGTCAGATATTTTAAGGTAACGAGCAGTTGATTATTCGCCTACTACTGACTGCCTACTTCCTGTAGTGGGACACCACACCTCTTCCAGGTAAGGCGGGGCACCAGGCCCCGTTTCACGCTCCATATAGCATCTAGTTGCCTCTAGTAGCCTGCCGTGTCTAAGTTCAGTACAGGCCTATGCGTATACAAAATAAAGTAGTAGTAGGCTACCGCCATTTAAATCTGTCTTTAGCCATTATAGCTATTCTTTTGATCAAAAATGTTTTACGAAAACTTTCCACGCTTATTCCAATTAGTCCCTCCAAATAAATGAATGGATTGGAAACATGTTTTACTTAAACCAACCAGTAGGCCACTATGTAGGCCTAAGCCATGTGCTCCACGTAAATAACAAAAAAAGACTTCCTTGCTCTCTTAAAATGCAATTATTACTCTGTATAGCGAATTATTACTAGACTAGAGTATATATATATATATATATATATATATATATCACACACACACACACACACACACACACACACACACACACACACACACACACACACACACATTCATTTGGAAATTAGAGTATGAAACTGAGAAGATATTGTAAATATTATATCGTTTTATTTTCATTATAGTAATCGTAACATAAATACAACTGATCACTTTTCTTATGTTGAACTTGATATTATAAATCGGACAATATAAATGTTCGCATCTTCTCTATCTTTAGAAACCTTTTATATTCTGAGAATATGTTAAGAATATACTTTTAAACCTTACAAGTGTATTTTAAAGTCGACTAAATAAGTTATCATATGACAGCACAGTTTAAAGAACATTTTCTATGTAAAAATCCTATTCCTAAATATAAGCGAAAAGTAAAATAATCTATAAAGTTCCAAAACTATACAGAGTTTTAGGATAAAAGTTAGCACGGTTACGCTGACCTACAAAAAGGCCTACACGGGTTAAAAACAAACACACCTAGGCAATAGACAATGCTCCATTATTACAGGAGCTCACCTTGAGGTCTAGCGGCTAAATCTAAACCAAACCCCATTTGGCTTAACGTATTACAAACCTCCGCTGGAATGGCTACAAACAGTATAGGCAGCACAGGCTTTTTCTCCAGAAAAAAAAGAAAAACTTGAATTATCTCGGCCGTCTCTGCTCCATCCCATTGGGCAAAAACCCTGCAATGATGGGCACCGGCCATATGAGAGCAGCAACGCTCCACACGATGATGACCAGGGTCATGAAGCACGCCACCAGCGTCGACTCGATGGGCTTTCGGTTGAGCCTCCAACTTTTGTCCCCCTTGAGTTCATCCAGGCTAAAATCCACGCAGCAGAAATTGATCGAGTCCCCGGTCCCCTGCTGGCCCCTCGACCTGCCCTGGCCGAACCTCCTATACCGGGAGAGACCGCAGCCCACGCACAGCCTCAGCTCCTGCTGCCCACCGGTCACGCCGAGGTGCTCGATCACCACCGGCGACATGGCCCTGTTGAAGGAAGCCGAGAAAAAAGCCCTTCCGTGGTTGTTGGTGGTGTATATGAACACGTCGCACTGGAACCCGAAGTTGCTGTCCCAGCGAGCCACCAACGAGGTGGGCAGGAGCCGCTGGACGCTCACGTTGCACTGAGACGGGGTCTGGAGGGAGCCGTCCGACGACGAGGCTTCGCTGTCCTCCGCCGCGGATCTCTTGGAGTAGCGGACGTCGACCTCCAGGTTGGCCAGGAACCTGTTGGTCGAGTTGACGGGCGGCAGGAGCAGGTCTTCGTCGCTCCAGCCGTGGCATAGCTGGAGCAGCCCGGCCACGGCGGTCACTGCCCGCAGAAGGGTCGGCGGCGAGATGTTCAGCATGGCATAGGGCGCGTCTCTGCCCGGTGCATGGTGTTCTGGGAAGCCGGGTACCGTGTTGTAGCCGAGCTCTCTGGTTGTCCTCTCCGGTGGGGATGGGGAACCAGACCGTAGTCCTACTGTAGTCCCGCTGGAGCGCCGTAGACCGCCACCAGATCACACGAAATATAGGTAGCGGACTGGGTCCTACTGTAGTCCTGGCAGGAGAGCTGTGCACACACCGACACACGACCGCTAGAAATAGTAACGTCACTCAGGTTTCTACTCTTTCTGTGGTTTTGGGGGTTTCTATTCTTGAAGTAGCCTGGTGATGACTTATTCTTCTCAATCGTCTCGTGTTGTAGGGCGGGAAGATGTAAGGCATATTTCGGGTTGTCCTCGCCATGCGCGACACCCCCCCGTGCTCCAGCCCTTGTGTCGTCAGTACTGTGAACGATGAGCACGAGAGCTTGCAGGCAGGAGTGGCGGGAGAAAGATCCACCTGCGCGGGGACACGCGGCGCGTTTCCAAATGCGCGCGCGGCTCCCGTTGCCTTCTTGGAGATGCAGAGCAATAACAATTCGAGTTGAGCCACATGAGATTTAAAGCGTGATAGTATTTTGTAACGTGCTTCATTATACGGGAAATTATAATGATTGACAATAAACCAAAAATAAATAAATATGGAATAGGCTCATAGGCCAATAGTTCATTTCATATTATTTAAAAAAAAAACATATGTTTCAATGTCAATAATTCGTCTCTAACTGTGCCATGGTGTTCATAATCATAACATTGAATTGTTTAACATTTAAACGACTCCAATTCCAACAAATTGCCTTACACTCATCTTATTATTTTGATTGAGGTCATTTTAGATATGAGGCTTGAATACAAGCCCCCCCCCCCCCCCCCACACACACACACACACATACATTTTTGTTAGTACAATTATCACATGGTTGTTTCTAATCACATTTAGATCCGGGGACGCAGCTGCAATTTCTTTCTTCCTGAGAGCTTATAATAACACCCGTTGTAGTGGCACACACCTGGTCTTGTGTGGCACCTCCTGCTGCCTCAAACCTCCCCACTCCTATACGTGCGTCACTCTGGTCCCTGTTTTTTGTTAATTAAATTATGCTTTCACAAATCTATCTTCTGAGGTCAAGGAAATCGAGCCTCTGCTGAAACAAAAAACAAGAAGCAACGACTGTTCCTCTGCTGTCGAATGGGCGACATTCTGAGCTGCCAAACGTCCATTGTTTACATTTCACTTGCCTTACTGATATAGGCCTACTGATGTTAGCAGAATACACAGATGCACACCTACTCCCAGCTGAGGTTTGCATATTAGCCTACTCCCTTCAAACTAAACGTTTTGGGGATCTCCGAATCGTATTTAAGCGTAATCCCTTATAATCACCTGACACAACGCTATAGGAAAGTAATGAAGCCTACGTACACAAAGCACCTTTTCATCATTGGGAATAGTCAGTTAAAATAACATAATCAGCTGATTCATGTGGGGATAAATAACCATTAGCTATTCTGTTTAATCTTCATCAGAGAATACGAACGCTGCCACTTACATAAACAGTTTTTTGTCCCCCTATAATGGTGTGATTTACTCTAGTGCTGCCTGAGTGTGCATTTGATGTAAGGGCCAGCTGAATAAAAAGGCGCTGATGACTTAGTGTAATTAGAATACGTCTCCTTCTCTGGTCGCTTTTACGAAGAGGGCTAGTCCAATTTACCCAATCTCACACCACTTGTTTTGGCCCCTTTCCTGTCCTCTCCAGACATACTAGTTCACCCCAACACTCCCAGTCATTTCACGCGCCTCCTCCACACAAGATTCTCTTGAGGCAATCTGCGGGCAAACAGCAAAAAATGTAAATGACTTTTGTGTTCATTAATTATGCTATAAAAATGTAAATTGCTTCAGTGCCAAAATGCAAATGTCACAGAGATAAAAGTCTCTTGTGCCAAAGGAGAATATATAAAAGATTTGTTTCCTCAAAATGTGTCTCTTTGTACAACCAAGAAGAAGAGTTGTTAGTGTCTCTAGCCAGCCTCTATCAAGCCGAACACACACTATTAGCGCTGTCTTCATTAGAGCTGGGGAGGAGTATGGGAATGACGTGTCCACTCAGTTTCTCCGTATATTTCCTTTTTCTTTGTCTTCTGTGTCTGGTGCACGTCCGTCTCTGACTTCATTAGTCCTTTTTTATGCATTCAACAACTAAGCGCTCCCTGGGCTCATCACCACGGCAACCAAACCTTATACCGGCTCTTCAGTTCAACCAAGTTGAGGAAGCGTTACATGTGAAGTGGGGAAGATATTTCTCTGGAGATAAGCATGTGGTCATTTGGTGTGTTGATCATATAACTGCTGTTGGTGGATGTGGTTTGATATTGGCTTATCATCTTTTCACATTAGTCCAATTGTAATCACTTGTTTATTAATCGTTGCCTTATTTTGTGTTAGAATAATATATAGCCTAAGGGTGCCACCATATTTCTAAAGGATGGCATTGGTCAGCATCACACAATGAATGTAAGTTGAAGTATATTTTAATTAATTGCAAAGAATAGGTAGCTTTCATCTGGTTTCTCTTTTATAAATTATGCAGGCCTAATGAGGCAAAGACCAGTCACAAAGCAGGCAAATACTAGGCCATAGGCCATCCCATTTCAGCCATAGCAATGCCGACCATCACAACCGTTGTTTTGATGTGTCAACGAGTGGTGACAAAAGTACATATTTTAGTAACATACATGAAGATAAGGTTTACTAAATGC
Organism: Micromesistius poutassou; assembly: GCF_964030765.1. Taxonomy (NCBI): domain Eukaryota; kingdom Metazoa; phylum Chordata; class Actinopteri; order Gadiformes; family Gadidae; genus Micromesistius; species Micromesistius poutassou. Next base: position 8,682,259 of record NC_140278.1, read on the forward strand.
TTGTACGGGTAAGGGCCACAACCGTTCGGAAAGGCTTCCAAACCAAGAGGAATACAAGGTCTGCGAATCATCCAAATTGAAAAAAAGAAAAAAAACATTTTGAAACAGATGCAAAATAAACGGCTGCTAAACTGTTATAAGTGATTCGTTCAGACCCTGAAACACCAGCCCCATCGAATCCTCAGACTCCTGCGTAGCGTTGGGTTCCTGTGGGCCTTCCCCTGGAAGAGATCAATGACCCCCACATAGAGCCTAGAGCAGCCGCCCATGTGAAACATCCTGGGCACTAACACGGTTATCTGCCCCTTTGAACGACAGTTCGAGGGAAACCAATGATGGAAGGTGCAGAAAGCATACGAGACAGCTCCACGGCCGGGCTTGTGGAAGTGGAGGAGGTTGTGAAAATTGAATCCTGAATCTGCTTGAATCTGCGGATGAGGATTTATATCACACACAACTATCTCTCAAGAGGGTCACCCTTGAACAGGTCAGGACAAGTCGGATCTAACACCACCCCACCCCACCCCCAACCTTATTGTCTTATGCACTTTGCCATGCAGTTTGTCATCTGGGTTTGTGGCCAGTGAAATGTAATCGTGTTCTGTAACACGCTGAAAGGGAATGATTATGGTGGGCTGTTTGTCGTGGTGGAATTTGGAAGGTGGGAAGCACAGGAATGGGATGTAAAGTGGGTGGGTTGGGGGAGGAAAAGCTGCTCAGGGGAGGTGGGGATACTGATCCCAGATCCCTGAAAACACATCTGTCCTGTTACAACCTTTGTAGAGCTATGGCTCTTGATCAGCTTAATCAAAGTGATGCCAGTCAACCAACATTCTGGCAGTGAGTTCAACTCACTGCCAGAAGTTCGCTTATCAGAGGTAGGCCTGTCCTTAAAGGCTGGAAAGAGTGATATCCAGACAGCAAAGACGCCTTATCAGCCGGAATGAGCATTTTCCTAAGCTATCGTGCGTTATTTATTGAGTTATTTTATTGTATTTGGGTTAGACACACCTACAGCAGTAAATAAGAAATTTGACAGAAAAGTCCAAAAGTAATCTGCCAGCAGAGCATCACAAATTGTACAATATTGAAACAGTTCGAGGTCATGTTTGACTGTTTTCCATTTATTATGAAGTGGTTATTGTGAGGGTAGAATTATATGCGTTTCTCTTTCTGTAATATTGATTGTACATCAAGTCCCATTTCCCCATTCAATTATATAATCAAGGCTTGATGTAAAACCTTTGATAATAATTAACCATTATGCAAAAAAATTATTCTGTAATTCACCCAGCACTTCATCAGATGTTTATTGAATCAGTCAGGTCTAATCTCAAAGGAACACAATATAATAATAGTAATAATGACAGCTCTTTTACATTTGTGTAATTAACCTTTGTTTAATCAGAGAAAAACAAGAGCGCCCCTGGCCAAGGCAGGAAGCAGCAACATGACGTTTCCCACAGACGACAATCAACATTCAATTTACAAATGTCCATGGATCTCACATCATCATACAACATGATGTGCTGATTTACCACACGGCTCAGCAGTGCAAGTTCAGTGTATTCCAGCTGCAAGGAAGCTGTATATCTTTATTCATGCACACCGTATACAAACTATGGGGACGGTCAGCTGGACAGAGTGCAGCCTGCAGGGAACGCCCTCCTGTGTCTTTAAAAAAATAAATACACTCTGTTAAATAAATAGGTTTGGTTAAATATATGAACTACTGTACATTAAACGCTACATAATTTAAACAAGGGATGGAAATATTATTAATTATTATTATTATTATTATTGTTATTATTATTATATAACTATTATTATTATATTATTATTCTATATTTTAATCGGAACCCCAGGGTATAACCCCTTGTCTTTGTAGGTGTTGATTTCATCCACGAGGACATGAAGATCTTTGAATGGATGTGTGGCTCGTAGCACCTAGCCTCTGGGGACACAGTTTCATGTTCATCAAGGAGCGCACGCCACCCCCTCCCCGACCCTGCGTCTACGTACTCTGCTCTCTGTGATGAACCAGGAGAGTCAGTGTCTCGATCGCGTCCAAACTAATTTCCCTCTCCCATTCCTCCTCTCAGCCACATCCTGCCCGGGGCCCCAGCTCCTCTGACTCTGATGTATGGCAGAGAAACTCAGCCCCCAGTTTAGCTCGCTTACGTCAGTGTGAGAAGCTTTCCTCTATGCACACACACACGCGCGCGCGCGGGCGCACACACACACACACACACACACACACACACACACACACACACACACACACACACACGCACGCACGCATGGTCGCACGTGTGCACACACACACACACACACACACACACACACACACACACACACACACACACACACACACACACACACACACACACACATATATTTGATAAATTTATTTGGAATGACCAATACTACAACACCATAGCATCCAAATATTAATAAAGAGCCTATTATGTCTCACACAACAGCACAAACACTGTGCAAGTAACCACAACCAAGTGAATCAGTAGAGCTATATATAGTTATAGTTATATTATGGGTAGAGATGACAGCACCTTCTCCATATATGTAGACTGCCTATGATTGCTGACACAGAGCATTATTTGGCTATTTGCTTAGAGTTCTTCTTATTGAGTCCAGCAATTTGCAATCCTCTAACACAGAGTCTATGAACATGTCAAAGGCTACCATAAATAAGTCCAACTAGTTTTGTGCTATAACCACCTACTGTCAAAGCATGTATTAATGGCTGGTATTTTAACATTTTTTCAGAGAAACACAGGTCCATATACATGTCGAAGCAACAACCCACACAATAGTTTTTAGTAGAGAGTCTCTAAGAACACTTTCTAGGGAGTTATCATTTAAATGTATGAACCATTTAAGATGTATTTTTTGTTTGTATGTATTGTGCTTAGTCCATATACTAAGTAGGCCTAGTTCATTCGCTGTGATGTCAACAATGCGATCGTGACGGGCAATGTATAGGCCTAGTCCTTTAAATGCGGGGCATCCGTTCAATATGTGCGCTGTTGATTCCAATTATTTATTGTTATATAATAAGCAGAATGGTTCATGACGGTTTGCAAACCATAGAGAAAGGTTATATTGAGTGGGGAGTGCTTGCAGTCTAGCTTTGATTAGGTCTACACATTTTAGAATGTCTGCGTTAACAGCTGGATTATGGAGCGCCGAATGTGAAACTGCTGGGTCCGCACTGTAGGCATGAGAGTTTACCCTGGAGGCGCAGGTTCACCCAGTAGGCCTAATTGCGCTGTTGTGAGTGAAGGTGTTTTTTTTTTTTGATTTCATACCTGTATGTCCGGCTGTCCAGCTTTTTGCTGGAATCGTCGTGATGTAGAGTCGCTTCAACATGCACATTTAAGTCCATGATTCTCCTGAACTCCTCGCTGACGTTTACCTGTTTCCTCCGCTTGTGTGTATCCAATTTAGCTGTAGCCTATGTTATTGTTATTACACAAATCAGTCAGATCAGGCCAGTCTGAGCGCACTCCAGACCTTGAAACCTTGAGTTAAATTTCTGAATCTTAATCTCTTATCTATCTATCTATCTATCTATCTATCTATCTATCTATCTATCTATGAACGTATTTGTATATACATTTATTTAGAATATATATATATATATATATATATATATATATACATTCTAAATAAATGTATATACAAATACGTTCATATATATATATATATATATATATATATATATATCGAGATATATTAACAGATAATATATATTACATTTGAAACGTCAAGTCGCATGCGTACACATTGTCATTGGAGGCGGGTTTGATAAAGTTGTTTAAAAAAACAAGATGGCGCCGCCCATACTGAAGTCGTGAGCAACGAGAACAGGTCATTTCAATGAATAAACAGTTGGATAAGTGACTCTTTATGCGACATATTTATGAAATATCACACATACAGCCTATATAAACCAGGGGACTTGGAGGAACAGTGAGTTTCTACTTGCTACTTGACTATACATGTTGTACATTCCCTGTGCGGACACGAGCATCTGGTATTGATGGGGTGATCGATATAGAGAAGACAAATTAATAAGATTGATAACGGCATTATTCTTATTGCATTAATGTTCTATTAAGAATAGATTAATATGTTTTCTGTTAAGTAGAGCGGACTATAATGTGCTGTAATATGAGCCTATATTGAAGAGTATACAAGTACAAAGAATGGAATTTGAGGTTAGAAACATTTCCTTGTCATCGCCTTATCTCGACATGATCCGTCCGACATGGTTAAATTTAAAGAATGGTGAACATTCCCACTCATGGACAACCGGAAATGTACACCCCATTTCTTTGGACTGGCTGGCTTCTATCGGCTTTGGGTTTGAGAAATATTGAAAGCTGGGAACCTGGTCATCAGACAAATGATACACACACCCCTTAGTTCCAAGGTCCTGACCTATTGCTTCCGATATATATTGTGTGGGAAGCAGAAGGCTATTTTGGACATCACTTAAATTAACCATTATACACTCAAAGGAAACAGGCGTTGTAAAAACGGTAAAACTCTTCAACTGAAGGTGGAAACCCTAATCTCATTGCTGATTGGGGACATAATGGGACTACACTATAAATAGTTTTTTCAAACTATGGATGGAGTCATTTTAAATTTGAAATGAACAAGTGTTGCCAGCCGTACAGTGGTTATTTTTGCTGAGAAATTAGTAAAATTATTACTTTTAGTGCTTGGATTAGGCAAATAATGCAAGCTGTCAGTGGCTGAAGAGTTGGAGCGGTTTGACTTGTAACAGGAAGGTTTTTCAGTCAACTTAGATCAATCCCCGGCTCCTCCTAGCTTACTGTCGAGGTGTCCCTTAGCAAGTGACTTAACCCTAACTGCTCTCAATTAACCATGCAATGTTGAAACCGCTGTCAGTGTTTGAATGGGTGAATGTGAGAAATTAATTGTAAAGCTCTTTGAGGGAAACTGGTTAGAAAAGAGCTATACATGCAGTCCATTTCAGAACTCCTTACATAAAAGTTTTCTTTTTTATTAGAATTTATTAGAAACACTATGGTTTATTCACTCTAGGGATGATGCATTTTACATTTTGGGACATATTAAAATTGATGACAGACAGAACAACTGACAAAGAACCTGGGTCTTGTCATACTTGTTGTTCTGCAGCCAAAGAGTCAAATACTATGTTTATGTCTTTTCAAAGTGTGTCTGATTATTGTGTGCGCATAGCATTTTGCGGTTATGAAACATAAATTACTGAATTACTGACAATTACTGAATAATATGCATATATTTAGACATATGTTACATATTTATACAGAGTTGTTTACCCCAAAGATGGGTAGACCTGTGTTTTTCTTAGAGAGCAAGAGGAAGGGAGAGAGAGAGCCTTTAATTTAAGCTGGGGATGACAGATTTGTTAAAACCAGATAAAAAAAGACATTCATTGAGTGACAGTCTGCTTGTCTTTTTGTGTGTGTGTGTGTGTGATGAAGACAGAAAGAGAGAGACAGAGAGAGATAGAATATACATGTGTGTTGATGGCTTTAACATCAAACGCAATGAATAGGATGATTTGCTCTTGGGGGGCTCAAGTGTTTAAAAGGTGTTCCACCCGGAGGCTGTCTTCAAGGAGCACTCTGAACCTTTATTTATTTTATTTCTTTGTATACTCACCTTTTTAATGGTGAGAAGCAGTACAGAATGATGATATTTGATTTCATTAGAACACACATGATTTATTAATTGAATTATTGCCAATTGGCTTGAAACACCTGATTGGGAAAGAAAGAAGAATAAATGAAACAGGGATTTGCAGAACACTTGCATAGTGCCTAGACCAAACACCTAACACAAACTACAGTGGTAGCACAACTCAGATTTGCTCTACAGACTTCTGTCCAGACTGGTTCAAACTAGTGGAAAACCAAATGTCAGAGACTTGCACAAAAACCATGTAATGGGTCATCTGCAATTTGTTTTCTTTGTTCAAAGTTTTTGGATATAGGCCTATTTGAGGTTTAAAACCACATTTCTTTTGGGCTTGCCAATGCCCAAAAAACATGCTTACGTATCATCTTTTCCAACTGCAAGTGCATTTTCCAATCCACGTTAAAGGATGAATTCATTTGTTGAACACACAAGCGCTATACTCCTCATCTGATCTCCCCTGTCTCCCCTGCCTGTTGTGGTGCTCAGGTGGCCTGAATCATGCACATGATGTCTGTGTGCAGCCTGGCTCTGCATCCCCTCGCTTGGTCCCACCAGGTGGGCCGGCTGAGGTGTGTCCTCCAGAGGGCTGTTTCCCGCGTGCGGTTCCCCGGCGCTCGCACGCTCTTCAGCGAGACGGGGGTGTGGGAGAAGGACTATCGAGCGGAGACCCGGCGCAAAGTGGAGCAATGGTGGCACCCACGCATCATGGAGCAGTGGAAGAGAGACATGCCTCAGGAGGTAAACATGCTCATCCCGTCATGTTACGTAGTCATACTACTGCTATTATTATTATTATTGCTATTAATATTATTATTCATATTTGTTATTCTTATTTGAGCTATGTAGTCATTTAGTAGCTGTTTTTTATCCAAAGCATGGCATTCTTCATACATGTCAGTAAAGAGCGGGTATGGGGTAGACGTCATACAGACACTTGTTGGTGACATGCCCGTTCTGGTCGATGTTTAGTACTGCACGCAGTATTCTGGTGTAGCACCCATCAAGAGACTTCTGTAGGGTGGGCTTCAGGCTCCACAGTGGCAGGGTTTAAACCTAGATCCTTTCAGCAGGAGGTCTATGACCTCTAACCAACACATGACTGAGGAGTCAGACCTTTTCAAGTCATTGGCTGTTTTAGATTTTTATGAAAAGAATAAAGTGTAGCTCAAGCATCCTCTGCTCTTTTATTATGCATCCTTCTCCTAGATCTTTGAGTGTGTTTAGGGACCTTTATGCACTGTGAGGACCTTTAGCCTCGTCTGATCGTGAAACAATCTAATGAGCGACTCACATTGTGTCTCCCAGGCCTGAATGTAATTCCAGGGACATGCTAACATTAATCAGGGAGACTAATGGCAGCCTCTGTGCTAAATCATTTATAAAATGACTTATAAGGTAGGGTTTAAGTAATAATTACAGGGCTAGACAGAGGTACTTCCTGCTACAGACGTCAGTGTGTTTCCACAGAAGGACTGTTGTGTGACAATAGCCTGCCATCAGCATGTGTTATTATAGTCTGGCCATTAAACGGATCATGCGCCTCTGAAAGGGACTGATGAGTTATTTCCTTTTGTTGAATTCAGCGAATGAATGAGATATCTGAATGATTTTATCAAACTTGATACCTTTGTTTGAAAAAAATACATTTTCCTTGATGTCTGCCCAGGTGCAGGAACAAATGGATTTCACGGTTTTATTTCATTTTATTTTTATTTAAAACCAATTTCATAAAAAATACAAATGTTTTTTTTTTTTCCAACATTTTTGGTAACATTTTAGGAAAACACTTAAACTTTGTTTGGCCTGTCATGTGTTTACAAGATGCTCTCCTTACCCCAGGAACAGTGGCGGCTGCTGGTCTTTCAAAGACGGGAAGCTCATTTTCGGCCTACATCATATAAATTGTCAATTTATGAATGTATTTTTTGAATGTACAATATCCTCTCAGTTCATTTTCAAGGCAATGCTCTGTCATACCAACTAGCTGTCTTTTCCAGTGACTTGACTAGTGTCCTCTCAATAGCCAGCAGAGCTAGGCTGCTTAAACGGTCTTGGCCCATTGTGTTATGGGTGTAGGACTTGAGCCACTTTAAACAGGAGAAGCTCCTTTATACACCTGCAGATGTAGCTCCAATTGTTGCCACTAATGAGAACAGTTTGTAAAGCCGAGGCATTGCACTGTCCAACTCCATGTCTTTAAGGAACACCAAGAAATCACACAGCTTTCCCCTGTCACCCTGCAAGTCCTGATCTGAATACAGGACTTGAAGTTCAGACATCAGGCTCCCTGAATCAAAGTGATGGCCAACTACCAAAACGATATTATACTTGAACAAGGAAATGTGGGAATTATGTTAAACTGAAGCAAGGAATTGTGTGTAAGTGTATGAAATGTATAATGAAAATTGTCTAGCAATTTCGCCAAGCAAAGATCAAGAAATAGGTTGCAGTCTGTTTTTCGACTCGCTTGCAAAATCCGCGATGGGACTGAGGACTGAAGAGAGCTCCTTTTATAGTTCAAAATCGCTGTCAATCAAACGGCAACTCAGTTTTTCACAGACCGTCCAATCATCACGCATAAGCCCAATGTCCAGGCCAGCCCACTCCTCCATTCACCCCCAGAGACGCTGAGCGTCTGTGGGAGGGACATAATTGCAGCATTATCCATTGACCGTCGACTTTCGACGCACTAAAAAAAGCTGTTCTATGCAGCCCCATTGAAGTGGATGGACGCTGAGCTTCAACAGGCAAATGCACTGTGACGCTACAGGAATGTATGAGAAGGAAATCGAGTCAGTCGACCTGCGATAAGCGGCTGATTCTGAACAAACTCGTCTTCGAGATGGACGCATTTTAGTCAATGAAATGTTAACTCAACAGTATATATTTGACCATTTAATTTTGGAAATTTTAGGGGAAGCTGAGCTTACCTTGGAGTCTTACAGAAATCACCACTGCCCAGGAAGGACATAACACTAAACGTATTTATCACATTCATATTTAGAATCAGTCACAAGATTAAGCACCCTGGTGTTCCCACACTTGTTGTTCCTCAGGGAGCACACAGTCCCATTTTTGGAAACTGCTGATCCACACTGTTGGCAGCCAAAGACTCTAAAGAGGTCATGCTAGATGGCAGTTATTTTTTGTACTTTGTTCAGTTGTTTGACCGAGTGAACTTAGTCAAGTAAACGTGTTGTAGATAGCGGTGGGAGAAAACGTTGTTGTACAAAGTGGTGTCTAATCTGAAAACACATGTGTGCTTTGCTCAGGGCCGGAAGAAGTTTTATGTCCTCTCCATGTTCCCGTACCCGTCGGGACGGCTTCACATGGGCCATGTGCGCGTGTACACCATCAGCGACGCCCTCGGCCACTTCCAGAGGATGAGGGGCCATGAGGTGAGGCTCTTTTTATTATTTGGGCTGAAGGTTTTTCTATGTTACCACCACTGACTTTATTAGTCATCACCGCTGACTTTATCAGTCACCGCTACTGACTTTATTAGTCATCACCGCTGATTTTATTAGTCACCACCGCTGACTTTATTAGTCACCGCTACTGACTATTAGTCAGCACCGCTGACTTTATTAGTCACCACCACTGACTTTATTAGTCACCACTACTGACTTTATTAGTCATCACCACTGACTTAATTAGTCACCACCACTGACTTAATTAGTCACCACCACTGACTTAATTAGTCACCACCACTGACTTAATTAGTCACCACCACTGACTTTATTAGAAACCACCACTGACTTTATTAGAAACCACCACTGACTTGATTAGTCACCACTACTTTATTATTAGTTATCACCACAGACTTTATTTGTCACAACCACTGACTTTATTATTCATCACCACTGACTTGATTAGTCACCACCACTGACTTTATTAGTTACAACCACAGACATGATTAGTTAACACCACTGACTATTTTAGTCAACACAACTGACTATTTTAGTCACCACCACTGACTTTATAAGTCACCACCACTGACTTTATTAGTCACCACCACTGACTTTATAAGTCACCACCACTGACTTCATTAGTTACCATCACGAATATGAATGAAACCACAAGCCATCAGTTCTCCCAGTATAACTAGTGCACAGAGGATTTCATTTGATTCAGGTTGTGGAATCAATTTCACAGGCTAGATACAGGCCTTGGTTACGAGTTGTGCGTTCCTACATCCAAAGGTGTCATTCTGTTGGCATCGTGTCTTTGTCTCCACGAATTTACACACGTTTGCATTTTACCTTGACGGTCATGCCTTGGGCTCAGCTGTGCAAATGCTATTTCAACTCGGTGTGTGGGAGATGCAAGGCAGCTCAGCCCACATGGTTCTCTTCATGTGGTGCTCGGTGTGAAGCCGCCACCTGGATCATTACAGCTCAGATGTTTATTGACGTTTTCTGTCGTCTTCACAAAGCCTGTGCCATCTTTTGAAAGGAGAAGTGTTTCCATCTGCAGCAGGCTGGTCGAGGGGCAGCTGCTAGGTGAGCTAGCCGTACAGTAGCGCTGGAAAGAAAAGGAATGGAGGCTATGTTACTTCATTATGTATAAGTTGTGACTTGACCTATTACATTGTAATGTCACCGATAGATTACATTATAAAGTAACCCATAGGTTACATCAACATTTAATTGGTTACATTATAATGTTACATATTACATTCTAATCTATGTAAACATTAAACTGGGGGTAACAGGGTAACATTTTAAATGTTACCCGTAGGTTACCAACCTATATGTCACATTATAACTGTAACGATTTAGAATGCATGGTGCTGGTGTGGAATGTAAAAGGATTCACCACAATCTCATTGTATGATATAGAGGGAAGGTATAATGCGGTCTTCAAATATCTTAATTTTGAGGAACATTTGGGCCTGTATGATATTAAAAAAAAAAAACATTGTCAATTGGATTCAGATGTTTACCTACCACAATCTTAATCAGTCAACAACTCAATTTAGTCCTCTGGAAATAAACATTCATTATTGAAATACAGGATCATTTAATTGAAAAATGATAGTTCTCCGGTATCTCTTAAGGCATATTTAGTAAATGTAAATGAGCAAGGTGATAATGGAGTGAATTCATTTAATTTAATTAATTTAGATTGAGATAAATGTTGCGTGCCGTCATTCACGCTATCTCACTCTAACAAAATGCCAAAAAGAGAAAAAGGGATCGTTACCATTTTCCCCATGAAACTCATCAGCACAGTGACACAATTTACCACTAGACGAAACCTTTCTACATGTTGCACGATCTGTCCCAGATTTCTCATCAAGGGGGGTCACAAACGAGACCCTGCAAAGACCCCACAGGGCAGAGAACACTGAAGCTCAACCAACCATCACACAAAAAAAAGATTGTTGGCTCACAATCAAATCACAAAAACAAGTGTTCTTCCGCCAAGCGGCGATTGACCCGTTGCATCCCATCTGCCCCTGGAACTCTGCCTCTGGCACCGCGGGCTGCACTTCCTGTCCTTTGGCCGGAGCTGCCCATCATGGCTCCTCTCCATGGGCCCCCTGAGTGGTTGAACGGCTATGATGAGCGGTGTTGTTGTTGTTTAGACCCTGATGCTCACCCCCGTTGCCCTTTTTGAAGTCTTCTGGATCAGGGGGCGCCTGACTGCCGTCTAAAGATGGAGCTGTGAGCCCAACGTGGGAGACGTTTGAGTTTGTGTGTTTTCATGAACACGTCCCATGTGACGCGTCAGTGACAGCCTATGTTTAGACCTGCCTTTCCGCTCGACCTCTGCCACCGCCGCTTCATCCGTCTTTGTCGGTGCCGTGACAACTCGCTCGAGGTTGGTATGACAACTAGCAGCCATCGCACGTCGTAGCGTTCATCTCGGCCCCTTCTCTTATTTTCCTCTTTTTTTAAATTCTTTCTCCTTTCTCCTCTCCCACCCCGGTAACGTTTTGTCTGTCGTCTTGACCCGTGTGTGTGTTGAGTGATCGGTCAGCGCTGAGTTAGCGATCTCTCCCCAATCACTGCTTTGTAATCGGCGAGGCCTCCTTCTCCACCGGACGACAGTAAGACAGATGGGTGGTTACTGTAAGACACGGTGGAGCGGTTCACCCGTGTGCATCCATCACTGATGCACTTATTCACCCACAACCCCACTTATTCACCCACAACCCCACTCCCCCTTCCCCCTCCCCAAGTGTTTGCCAGAGCTGAAGACCAGCGGTGCCGGTGTTTTGCCAATTTATGCTATATTTTGATACTGTATTATTCAGTCTTTATTGGAGATTACAGGGGTACATTATGTGTATTTTACACCACCACTACACAAGCAGAACCACTAGGTAGCAAAATCTGACATGGGAGCATAAATTGGCAGAGCACCGGCGCCTCTGCTGAAGACTGTTCGGTTGGGTTGGATGGCCTCTTGTCGTTCTGCCGATATCTAGGTGCCTCTCTCTCTCTTTAGTTGAACCCTTCTTAACACAGAACACAGAACACATAACTAAAGACAAGACGGGTCCGAGAGAGTTATGGTTCTGACATTTTTGGCACAACACCTAGGAGTGGGGCTTATTTCATGTACAGCATCATTATATTGATCATACACGGTACAGTCAACCACGGTATTAGCTAAATAAAGTATCACAAAGTTGCCTTTGGTCGTGACCATGAGGATAACACGCTCCTTTGTAGAACTCTCGGTATTCACGATTTCTTTGTATGTGAGCTGAGTCATAGGGTTCCTTTTCAATTGAAGTAAACATTCTGAAAGGAGAACACACAGCAGCTCAACCCAAACAACTTATTTATTTTTTTTGCCCAGACCTGTATTCTAGCTCCCCATGGTGGGTCTACGCTCAGACCTAGTGGTGTGTGCAGCTCCCTCACCTGCCTGGAGACTCCCCCAACGCTAGAGACTACGGCTCCGAATGCCGACACTCATGGCTTCACATGAGTGGCAGCTGCCTCCCCTGCCCTAGAGTATGCTGTTTATCACTCCATCTGTCAGAGACACAAAGACTTTTTTTTTTTTTAAGTTAATTGGGGTAACTTTACCGTCTACACTTTACAGTCTATGCTACAATACTCTGAACTATATCTCCAAATAAATGGTCAAAATCACTTTGTTGTGCCTAGTCTGCCGAAGGCCGCGAAGGCGCTAGCCACTATCGTGACTATAGTAGTTGCACTTTGGTGTTTGTGATAAGACGTTTTTTACACTGATTCACAGCTTCATCCCACAATATAGGCCTACATACTAACTGTGGCAACCTGCCTTGGGGAGTGAACCGCTTTCTTCCAATCAGGACACGATTTAACTGGGCAAAAGCCAAAAAGGCAAGTTTATTCCAAAATCAAAAGTCTTTTACAAAATAACCAAAATCTGGGAGGAATTGACAGTCCCGTCACCCGGAAGGACCGGTCTCTCCACACGTGTGCCCCATGGCTGGGAGAGCCCTGAATGAGTGGAGAAGCAGGCTATTTAAGCCCTGCTTCTCCACCTGTTCCTCAGGTGCTCTGCATATGGCTAATTGGCATGGCCGGGTTGCCACAGAACGCAATGTGCATTGATTCCAAAATACAAAAGTATGGTGGCCCTTTGGGGCAAATCACAAAGACGAATAGGAAAACACAAATGTTTGCCATTAAAGATTGCAATAACAAAAGCGAAAACACCATGACAAATCAGAATACACCACAACAAATCGGAGATCAAATCGGCGAAACAGAAACCACAGCCACAAATCTGAAAACACAACCACATATCAGAAATCACAATGAAATATCAGAAATCCCAAAGAAAAATGACTTAAACTCTGACGAGTGTCATGTTTAAATCGTCATCCCCACATGACGAGTCCACAAACGTGATGTGGACTAGAGTTGTCGTGTGTGTCTAATCGCCCTGTTTCTTTTTTTTATGTATCGTTGTGTTTTTCAATCTGTCACTGTGTCTTCTCATTTGTGGTTTCTGATTTGTGGTTGTGGTTTCTGTTTCGCCTTTTGATTTGGTTCTTGTGTGTTTTTTTGCATGCTTGTTGTACCGTCAAACGTTATATGGCTCGTCGACTCGTTATATGGCTCGTCGAGTTGTGTGTTTCTGATCGCCCGGGTGTTTTTTAATAATGTGTTGTGTTTTCCAACATGTCACCGTGTCTTCTGATTTGTGGTGGTTGTTTCTGTTTCGCCATTGGATTGCCGATTGGTTCTTGTGTGTTTCTTCTGATTTGTCACTGTGTTTTCTACTTGTTTGATCCACCAATCAATCTCCACCCCTTGATTTGAGTTCTGTCCTCCTAGTCTTGAAGACTAAACAGCCTAGCGTTATATTGGTTATGTCCCAGGCATTAAGACACACTACCCCCGTGGTTGTCTGGCAGTCAAGCCTCTTGTGGCGAAGTGTAACGACTGGAGTCCAGATTAACACTGCTTAGTGATGAGTTCACCGCTGCTGTGTGCTGAGGGAAGGTGGCGATCAATCGCAGCTCTAAAGCAGCGTCAATGAACTCCTGAACCGGCTTCTGCTCTGGATGTGGGCTCAGTAATGCAAGCCATCCATCACCCCGGTATAGCTGCGGAGTCTCATCATCGGTTCTGCGTTATGAGGTGGAGTATTTACGCTGAATAAACAATGCTGCGCCTCGCTCCATTTAATGAGCGGATGGATTTCCAATTTTCGAAGCCTTCGTCCTCCCGCCTTCGCGGTCCTCCCGCTCTGCCTCCTCTCTCTCTCTCTCTCTCTCTCTCTCTCTCTCTCTCTCTCTCTCTCTCTCTCTCTCTCTCTCTCTCTCTCTCTCTCTCTCTCTCTCATTCTCCACGTAAACCCTACTCGGCTCACTCTGGCCACGGCGGCTCTCACTTAGCCTAATACCACTCGGCTTTACAAATTATGCGCTGACAGTTACCAAGGCGACAGGCTCGTCTGAAATATCAGCCCTGTTAGAGTTGATATAACGTCTCTCTCTCCCTCTTTCTCTCTCTCTCTCTCTCTCTCTCTCTCTCTCTCTCTCTCTCTCTCTCTCCCCCGCTCTTCACTTACTTCATTTACTTCTCTACTCTCGTATTCTTCTTGCCCGCCTGGCCGCTCCTGTGTCTGACCCCCTGCAGCCCCTGTGGGCTGGAGGCGTATCAACCGAGCCTGATATCACCGTAAGAGACGGCCAGAGAGGAGACGCACGGCGTCACCAAGCCATTATGGTGGCCACCGGTGGTGGTTTCTGTATGCCTCACAGCAGCGAAAAATGGGTCACATTTATTTATTTATTTTGTAAAGTCCTACAGAGAAGAGGCAGAAAATAAATGAAGAGAGAGAGACAGGGAGAGGGAGAGGGAGGGCACATGCAAGCTATGCATATTATTTTAATTTGTGTCTTGCGGAAATATTTATTCGATTTTTATTTTATTTTATCTTTTATTTGCACGGCTCATGCATGGCTAACTTAATTATGGCATACATTAGTTTAATCTCAAGCTGTGTCTTGAATTTAGACACAGCTTGAGTCACATTGGCCTATCGGTTACGATCAGAACTTCAAGTCACAGGACGTGGTCTCTCTATTTTAACATTTGAGAGACTTGTTTTGAGGGACAAGTCAACACTGGTATTATAATCACATGAACAAATGAATAAGAACGAATCAAGCGGTTGAGCACTCCACTCTGCGGTGTGTCCATTGGTTTCAGATAGATAATAATAATAATAATACATTTATTTTATATAGCGCCTTTCAGGATACTCAAGGTCGCTTCACAAGAGTGGGAGGTGAGGGTGTGTGTGTAGGCGAGTGAGTGAGAGTACAAATGCACAAGGCGCTGGGTGGGATCGTGAGTTAGAGGCCATAGGCCTCAGAGAAAAGTTGTGCTTTCGTGTACTTTTTGAAAGTCTTCACGGAAGGGGCACAGCGGATGTGGGGGGGGGGGAGCTGATTCCACAGAGTGGGGGCGGACATGCAAAAGGCCGGGGAATTGCCAGCCGGTCCTTGTCAGAGGACCTGAGGGACCACAGGGGGGTGTAGGGGTGGTGGAGGTCAGAGAGGTAACGGGGCCAGATCGTGAAGGGACTTGTGAGTAGTATGTGAGTAGTAGAATTTAGAATTGAATGTGGAACTTGACTGGTAACCAGTGGAGCTGCATCAGGGTTGGGGTGATGTGCGGCCAGGACTTAATGCCAGTTAAGACCCTGGCAGCTGAGTTCTGCACATATTGCAGTCTGTCC
Source organism: Micromesistius poutassou (assembly GCF_964030765.1). Lineage (NCBI taxonomy): Eukaryota > Metazoa > Chordata > Actinopteri > Gadiformes > Gadidae > Micromesistius > Micromesistius poutassou. The sequence goes on from NC_140278.1 coordinate 8,698,204, forward strand.
AGGGTTTTAGAGGGGAGACCGGTGAGTATGGCGTTGCAGTAGTCCAGGCGGGTAGAGATGAAGCAGTGGATCAGGGTTTTGGTAACTGAGTCTGAGAGTGAGGGTTGGAGTCGTGTGATGTTCTTCAGATGGTAGAATGCAGATCTTGTGACGTTATTAATGTGGGACTGTGAGAATGATAGGGTGGGATCCAGGATGACACCCAGGTTGCAGACTACGGGTGATGGGGTGATGGAGCAGCCATCCGCTTCCAGGAGAATATCCCCAACCTTCCTGAGCAGTGGCTTGGGGGCCACCACCATGAGCTCAGTTTTATTGCTGTTCAGTTTGAGGAGGTTAGAGGTCATCCAGGTTTTTAGTTCTTGCAGACAGTTGATGAGTGAACCAGGCGGGAGCTGAGTGGAGGGTTTGGTGCTGATGTATAGTTGAGTGTCATCCGCATAGCAGTGGAAACTGAGACCGTGGTGACGAATAATTTGGCCAAGGGGGAGCATGTATATGGTGAAGAGGAGAGGGCCTAGCACAGATCCCTGTGGTACGCCATGATTGACTGGAGCCAGGGTGGAGTTGGCATCTTTCAGGGTGACATATTGCGGTTGGAAAGGTAGGACTGAAACCAGGAGAGAGCTGAGCCCCTGAGGCCGATGAGCTGAGAGAGACGGGTAAGGAGGATAGAATGGGACACTGTGTCAAAGGCTGCAGAGAGATTGAGGAGGATGAGAATGGAGATGAGGCCATTGTCGGCGGCAGTAAGAAGGTCGTTGGTGATTTTAGTGAGGGCGGTCTCAGTACTGTGTCGAATTCTGAAGCCTGATTGGAGGGGTTCAAAGAGCTCATGGTGGGACATGTGATGTTGGAGCTGGGAAGCCACTGCTCTTTCCAGGATTTTACTTAGGAAAGGAAGGTTGGAGATCGGACAATAGTTGTTTGGGTCGTCAGGGTCCAGACCAGGCTTTTTCAGGGTGGGAATAACTGCTGCTATTTTGAAGCCTGAAGGCACCACACCAGAGTCCAGTGAGCAGTTGATGATGGCGGCAATAGAGGGACAGATGACAGGGAGGCAGGTCTTCACCAAGGTGGTAGGCATAGGATCCAGCTTGCTGGAAGAGGTCTTAGCTTTGGTCACCAAGTCATGCACCTGGTCAGTGTCCAGTGTGGCGAAAGAGGAGAAACAGTACTGCAGTGGACAGGCAGTAGGGGTGTCGACACCAGGATGGGGGGGAGTAGAAGAGGGTGGCGTAGAGTGTTGCAGAAGGTTGTGAATGGATTCCACTTTGTTTTGGAAGAAATCCAAGAACCTGGAGCACAGGTCTACGGCGTCAGTGGGTTGGGGAGCATCGGGGGGCACAGGAGTTGGTTGATGGATGTGAAAAGCTTTTTGGGGTGGTTTTGTTGGCTATTAATAAGCATGGAGTAGTAGATGGAACACACACAAGAATATCTGCAATGATGAATTCACTTTGACATTCTTCATAATGTCAATAGCCCACTGAGAGGATTTATTTTTATCTTGTGTACACATTGGACAATGATACATTAATATTATAGAGTGCCACACAGTGTTCTCAATGTTTTTTTTTTTTTTTTTAATTATTATTATTATTAAGTATTTTTTCACATTATCCACACAATATAAACCGTGGAAAAAAAAATGCAGGACAAGAAACAAAAACAGCAAACACGTACACAAAAATAAATACATTTATTTTTGGAATAAATAAATTTTATTCCAAATAAATCGAGAAATATGCTTATCCCATTCTCTAAATTGGTTCTGGGGGATTTCTACTGGAAGTGATAAAAAAAGATATAGTAATCTGGGAAGAATATTCATTTTAACTGATCTATTCTACTGCCGAAGTCGAGAGGAAGGAGGGCCCATCTAGTGAGGTCATCGTATATTTTTTGATTAACTGAATTATAATTAAAACTGCGAGCAGTGTTGAGGGAGTCAAGCTGATAAACTAATTAAACAAAATTAAAACATAAACTACCAAGTTTGGTTATGATATGTCAAAGGGCTGCTGAGATACAGGCTTACTTGCTGTTTGGCGGCTTTGTGGTCAAATTTGATTGGCTGTTGCGGCCAAACGGTTTTGAATTTGAAGATTCTGTGTATAAGTTTTGTGAGGCATGGTCTGAGCAACATATGTGCCAAGTTTGGAGATGATTGGACAAAATGTGTGATGTGTGAAACATTTTGAAGGTTTTTGACATAAACCAAGATGGCGGACAATTTATCATGACGCAATATGACGTCATAGGGTGCGTTGAACTCGGCTTAGCCCAAGGATTCCAATGATGCCTTGTTTGTGAATATTGGTTGAATGTGTCAAAAGTTATAAACATGAATGCATGTCCAACTTTGACCTGTTGGTGGCGCTAGAGCTCATGGGCTAGCGACCTCAAATTTGCTGTGAGGGCTTATGGGACTGTCCTGAATCACTGTGCCAAATTTCACAACCTTTTGCCATTGGGTTCTATGGGCTGCCATAGACTCCCATTGAATGAAAATAATATTTGAACTGTTGGTGGCGCTAGAGCTCATGGGCTAGCAACCTCAAATTTGCTGTGAGGGCTTATGGGACTGTCCTGAATCAGTGTGCCAAATTTCACAACTTTTTACCATTTGGTTCTATGGGCTGCCATAGACTCCAATGGCAGGTAAATAATAATAATAATAATAATAATAATAATAATAATAATAGGAAAACGTAGAATAACAATGGTTGTCTCGCAGCTTCGCTGCTTGACTCCCAATTAATAACAAATAGTTGTGAGAGATCCTTAGGTAGACGTACTCCAAGGTAATTTATGTGAGTTGAATTCCAATTAAAATTATACCTTGTAATAAAGTCTTGCGTAGGAGTATAGTTAAATGTCAAGACCTGGGTTTTGTGTACATTAAGAACATAACCTGAATGTGTCCCATATGTTTCTAACATTTTCATTAGTACAGGTAAGCCAGAGTCCGGGTCCAGGATCGTGACTAATACGTCGTCTGCGTAAAGTCCTACTTTGTACTCCTCACCTTCCATGGATATGCCTTTCAGTCCGTCTTCCTGCCGAATTGCTTGAGCTAGAGGTTCAATAAACAAATTAAATAGACTAGGGCTGGATGGGCAGCCTTGCCTGCAGCCACGTTGCAAAGTTATAGAGTTGGAAAGACTCCCGTTGACTTTTACTCTTGCGGTAGGAGAAGAATAAAGAGCTTGAATACAGTGTATGAAATCTTTACTAAAGCCAAATCTGTTCATCACTAAATGGAGAAATTCCCACCCAACCGAATCGAAAGCTTTTTCAGCATCCAAACTGAGGATCATTGAGCTAATATTTTCCTCCCTAACCTGCTGAATAATATGCAAGGCTCTCCTTATATTATCCTGAGTTTGTCTATTTTTCATAAAACCTGTTTGGTCTTCATCTATTAATAGTGGCATTGCAGTTTCCATTCTTTTGGTTAGGATGGTTGAGTAAAGTTTATAATCCGTGTTTAAAACACTAATAGGTCTGAAACTACTACACTCCATCCTGTCCTTTCCATCCTTAGGGATGACTGATATAAAAGCCTCGTTCCAAGAAGGGGGAAGAGAGCCTTCTTTTAAAACATAATTAAAACAGGATACAAGTAAAGGGAGCAGATGTTCTTTCATGGATTTGTACCATTCTGGGTGGAAACCATCGGTACCGGGTGACTTGTCAGAATTAAGACTTGTAATAGCTTTTTCTATTTCTTCTACTGTTATTGGGGTACAGGAAGGTCTAGGGAGTTTAAAAATTCAAGTATAGTCGTTTCATTACTATGTTCTTTTTGAGAATATAAAGATGTATAATAATTTTCAAAAGCCGTTTGTATACCATCGATACTAGTAGTAATCTTTTTTGTAACAGGGTCTCTAATCTTGTGGATTGTATTTTCAGCTTGTTGTTTTCTGAGCCTCCAAGCTAACAGCTTTGTCGCTTTAGGGCCTGAATCGTAGTATCTTTGCTTCATAAATATAATATTTTTCTCAACTTCCTCGCTTAATATTTTATCTATTTCTTGCTTTAAATTTCTGATTTTATTTATGATACTGGACTCTTTATTGACAATTTGCGTTCGCTCTAAATCTATTAATTCTTCCTGCAGTTTTGATAATTTTGTTGCTTTTATCTTTTTCAACATTGATGTCCTGGCTATGATTTTGCCCCTGAGAACGGCTTTAGCTGCATCCCATAAAATACTAGGATTCACATCTCCGGTATCATTATCCTGTAAATATGAATCTAAATCAGACACTATTGAATTCCTAAATGCAGGATCGTTCAACATACCGGTGTTGAGTCTCCACAGTGTTTTGCGCTGTCTACTGTCTAAATGTAACGTCAGATAAATTCCAGAGTGGTCCGAGAGGTCTCTCGGGCCCATTCTACAATCCCTTACTCCATGTAAATCCCCACCATACATAAAGCAATAGTCGATTCTAGAGTGAACTGAGTGTCGCGCAGAATAAAAAGTGTAGCTTGGGACCGATCCATGCACAAACCGCCATACATCATTCAGTCCAAGGTCTTTTAGTACTTTATTTATATATTTCTCAGTAGTGTTACTTTTTCTCTTTCTATTTGTTGTATCTAGTAGGGGTTTAAATAGCATGTTAAAGTCTCCGGCACATATTAGAGTCCCATATGTTTCAGAGGCTATCAAATCAAACACCTTTCTGAAAAATGATTTATCACTCCCAGGGGGGGCATACACATTAAAGAGGGTAACTTCTTTTTGATCTATTTTTCCTTTAATGAGAATGAATCTACCATCTTTATCACTGATTTGGGATATAAATTTGAATCTGGTTGAATTTGAAATTAGTACAACAACTCCCCTCCGTTTTCCGTTTTTAAATGAAGAGTAAAAAGAGTTCCTAAAGCCCATTTTTTTTTAAGTTTTTCGTGTTCAGGACCAGAAAGGTGAGTTTCTTGCCAAAATGCAATGTTTACCTTCTCCTTTTTAAATTTAGTTATCATTTTACTTCTTTTGATCAGATTATTCAGCCCGTTTACATTCAATGACAGTATGTTATAGAGTTGGTATTGCATTATGTGTACTCACGGCACATTGCACTTGAAATATCCCAGACCTCAAAACACAGAAAATAAAGTAGAACAAGAAAACAAGAACTATAAAACAGAACATCAAACTGAGCTTCCAACAAGTAAGGTGACATGTCGCCTCGACAGTGAGGGGAGCAGGCCACAAAGTGGGGCCCCTCTGTAGCAAAAAGAGAGAAAAAAGAGAAGAAAGATAGTCTTGTGGCTCTCTGTCTGTGCGCACCGTAGGTATCAGCCTTATAGTACAGTGTATTTGTTAAGTCAAAAGAAAGTGCTGGACAGGGGTTTAAATGTTATTAATCCTTATAGAGGGTAGCCTTAATCCTCGGGTCCAGGTTCGGGTTTTTTTTTAAATAAAAATGGAGCAGACTATGCAAAAATAAAATAGAAATATGAGAGAGAGTGACTTATCTCACCGTCAGATCTGATAATGAAAAATTGACAGTTAAACCGTTCACCCGTCCTACTATGCTGCTCCCGACTCCGTCCGGTACTCCTTTAGTCCTTGTCTCTGCCGCGACGGGTCTCCGTTGTTTCCCAAGGGAGCAGCTGGGCCAGTGTTTCCTCCGTAACACCTGCACTCTTGGTCCCGCGAGTAACTTCACCCACGGTAAATCCCCGCTTGCGCAGATCCTCCGCAGCATGTGTCGCAGTGTTGTACATGACGGTGCCCGTTGCAAAGAAGACGCACATCCTGGTTAGTGGTGTCTGGAAGCGTATTCCCGTCTCCTTGAGTGCCTTCTTGACGTGTATATTCCTGCCGCTTGTTTTGCACATCCGTCGCATAATCATGGTCAAAAAATACTTGTTTGTTTTGGACACGCAGTTCCTTTTTCCAAGCTGTATGGAGAACCTTCTCCTTCACTGAAAACCGGAGGAACCGGACCACTATCGAGCGTGGAGGGGCACTTGCAGGCGGTTTTGGTGCCAGAGCGCGATGAGCGTGCTCTATACCCAGGTCACGGTCCCTATCTAAGGGCAGACTGTCGCCATATATCCTAACGTTGTTGCGCCTGGAGCGACCCTCAAGATCAGACAGACTTTATCAGACTTTATCCCGCAGAACTTGTTGGTCGCGAAGCAGTTGGTTGAGGGCGTCCTTCACTCCAATGTCCCATCTTTCCACATCGGCCATGTTTTCCTCCATCTCATCAATGCGTTTCTCTGCGCCCTCAATCTGGCCCGCCGTATCTTGCATTTTCCGATCTATTTCTGTGGAAAATTCCTCCATTTGTTTTTTAATGTCCTCCCGAAAACTGGCATGGAAGTCGGAGAGGTCTTTTTTCAATTCGGCTCGGAACGCTGCCATCCCCGCGGTCATGACGTCGCTCACGGCTACACAGATTAGGTCCAAAGTATCGCCTTCTCCGGGGCCGCCATCTTGACCTTCTAAAGTTTCGCTAGCCGTGACTTCTTTGCCAATTTGCCGATCTGCGTTGTTCCGTAACCCATATCCCATACCCGCATTTTTTATCCCCATCGATTCTTATTCAGTGTGTATAAATTTGAATGAGCAAAAACGCTTGAATTAGGGGTAATTTAAAGGCTGGTACCGGAGCTCTGTTTCTAAGCTGTCATGCTGTGTCGTGCGCCACCAGAAGTCCTGTTCTCAATGTTAGGAAAAAAACGAGTTGAATATCTATATCAGCATTCCGATAGTGTGAAATATAGTCCAGTGTCCAATATTTAGAAGGAGATTAATCAGAAAGAAGTCACATTTTTCAACTAGCTTTTGTTTCGCAAGCGAATATAGTGAAACTTCAATAACAGCGGTAAACCTTCATTCCCCTTTTTAATTAGGCCCCTATCATTATAGGAACACAAAGTACAAGTAACCCCACAAATGTTGATTAAAACACTGTCTCTGTTCTGGTGGGCGAGGCAAACAACTCACACAAGCGTTGTGTGAGTGTGTTGGTGTGTGTGTGTATGCCTGTGTCCTTGTGGCTAACTTACAGTGGGAGATCATCTGATTGAGATTATAAATAAACCGAGTTGCATTATCTTGGAGAACTGTAAACACGTTGACGGCAAACGTTTTCTTATACACAGACAAGCCTTATTTTCCATATCTTATGTATTGGGAATTGCCTTAACGGGGCGGACTGTGTTGATATGCTGTGGTGCAGATGGTACTGACTGAGATGGTGCCTCCCTCCACAGGTGTTGAACCCGATGGGCTGGGATGCCTTTGGACTTCCGGCAGAAAACGCTGCCATCGAGAGAGGCCTTGACCCAGAGGACTGGACTAAAAGGTACACAACACAAACCCTTTTACAGTCACACGGCTACAGCCAGTTGAGCGAGCGAGAGCATCGGTCTCCTTTGTCTCCCTCTCTAATTGCTTCACCTTTTCCAGCTACACAAGTTTTTGCCTCCTCTATCGCCCACTCACATCGGTCCTAATGGTGTCCCGTCTTGTCCCCTCTCCTCAGCAACATCCAGTCCATGCGAGAGCAGCTGGACAGCCTGGGTCTCTGTTTTAACTGGGACCGGGTGAGTCGGTGGAACACATCACACAGTCCCTTCAAAAGAGAGGCTTCCTGTGCACGTTCACCCCATGTATAATGTTAACCCCGGTCAGCTCCACCCAAGCCGAGCTACGCCCGTCTAGCCGTCCCCACTTTCACTTTCACAAATGAGGACATTATTCTTTGTACGTTGATGTCTTTTCAACGTACAAAAGAAAAGTGTTGTGACGCTCCCTGGGAAGCGCAGTGGGACCCGACCACGCCGTAGCATGTCCAGCGGGGGCCCCGGGGTGAGCTGGTCAGTGATGTTGTACCGCCGCGGTTCCTTCTGTTTGCTCTTGACAGGAAGTGACAACGTGCCTTCCAGATTACTACAGGTGGACCCAGTACTTGTTCGTCAAACTATTCCAAGCAGGACTGGCCTATCAGAAAGAGGTGGGTGAATTTGCCGAGATTCCATTCGCTGTCCTTTCTCCCAGGAGAATGGCCCCTTGTCTCCACTATGAGTAGCAGAAAGGACATTAAAATTATCAAACCTCGCTGGCAGCTTTTTGTGCAATTTAATTGAAGTCAAGCTTAGTTTGCAGGTTCTTATAATTAGTGTGTGTGTGTGTGTGTGTGTGCGTGTGCGTGCGTGGCTCTGTGTATGTGCCTGTGTGTGTTGATCCGCGTGTGTGTGTGTATTTCAGGCCCTGGTGAACTGGGACCCCGTGGACCACACGGTGCTGGCAGACGAGCAGGTGGATGAGCAGGGCCGGTCCTGGAGGTCTGGCGCCCTGGTGGAACAGAGGCTGCTCAAACAGTGGTTTATCAAGACCACCGACTATGCCAAGGTAACCGTCGGCTTTGGCTCTTTGGTCTTCAAACCCTGGCGTGGGTGGACTTTACCGAGTCCCTGCTAACGTGCACACACTTGTGCACCCTTCGCACCACTATGTCCTATGACATAGGGGTGCACAAGGGTGTGTGTGTGTGTCTAGGGGAAGGGGTTCGTTACATGTGTCTGTGGCCTGTTTATTAAAACGTGTCTGCTACTGTGCGTGTGTGTGTGTGTGTGTGTGTGTGTGTGTGTGTGTGTGTGTGTGTGTGTGTGTGTGTGTGTGTGTGTGTGTGTGTGTGTGTGTGTGTGTGTGTGTGTGTGTGTGTGTGCTCGCGCGCGCGTGTGTGTCTGAGCGTGGGCTGGAGACTGATTGACATGGACAGCAGTGTCTGGTGAGAGGGGCCGAGCAGCTGTAAATGTCAGGGATGGCAGACGCTGGGGGTGGTGGTGGGAGAGGTGGCTGTCTGGGTGTGGGTGGTGGTGGTGGTGGTGCTGCTGCTGCTGCCGGTGGAGGAGGAGGAGGTGGTGGTGGTGGCGGAGGTATTGGTTGTGGGGGGGGGGGTGGAGATTATGGTGTGATGATATTTGTGGTGGAGGTGGTGGGGGCAGCGGAGTTGGAGGTGTTGGTGTTGGAGGGGGGAGGTGATGATGGTGGGGGTAGCGGAGGTGGAGGTGTTGGTGGGTGAGGAGGTGGTGGTGGTGGGGTTAGTGGTCCCCTCAGTCTCTGCCTCTACCTCCACAATCAGACCCCCAGACGGAGGCTGTCATTTATAGTCCTGGCCTCCCCTGGCCAGGAGAGGCAGCCAGGGTTGTGGGTAATGTTCCCCTGGCTGCTGGCTGATGAGAAACCTCCACTCTGATTGCCCTGTGGCGTTAAGCCAGGCTGCTGGGTGAAATCATGCTTCCCCGGGCGCGGCGAGATTTATCACAGCCGTCCACTGATGGAGGTGCTGCATGCATTATACATGCAATGCATACACGTTTCCTGTCGGGCTAAACATCGCACACAACACACACACAACATACACACACGCGCGCACACACACACACACACGAAGAACGGGGCTCAGAGAAATCCAGGAGAGGCATCTTGTGAATCAGGATGATCGACTGGGGAACTAACGTCCGACTGCCATTTTGATATAATTAAAAAATGATTTATTAATGGGAACAGCAAATGAACAGCTAGATGTTTGAAAAGGCCATCCTGGCACGCGAGAGCTGTCCCTCTTGTCATCGGAGCGTTTCCCGTCCTGTGAAAACAAGCTGTGTTACAAAAGAAGAGGACGGATTTGCAGGATGAGCAATGGCTTCATGGAGCTTCCAGTTCTTTGCGCTCTTCTTTTTTTTTTTTTCCATTTGGACGCCAGTGTCGGGAGGCAGAGCTGGAACACGCCGCTCGTCCTCGTCCGAGGTGTGAGCAGAGGCGGAAGCGGCCCACTGTGACAATGTGTCGCCGCCACACCGCCTGTTCCCTCCCCCGGAACGTCGCCGCCGCCACCGCCACCGCCGCCGCACGGGGAGTGGGCGAGAGCGACGTATAAAGGAACGAAATGGAGAGGAAAAAATTGAAGGAATGAAAAAATTAAAAATAAATTGAGAGCAGGTCGTAACGCGACGTGTAAACAGGTTTGCTATTTGTCCGCTGTGCTGCTGCGCCGGCTGCGCCTCTTTTGTCAATACACGCAAATATTGGAAAAGCCATCATCTGTATTTAACCAGCTACACTCATTTTTCAATTTCATGCGTAATCACGCATGTTGCACACTGTAATCTACGATGCGGCCTGGCTGCTGCTACACTGCAGGGTCGTTGAGATGATGGATGGAGTCGGTGCACGCACTGTCGTTTCCCTTTAGTGGCCTCTTTTCATGTGTTAATTTATTTTATAGACATTACATTATTGACTTTCTTGTTTTTTTCAGTACATATTGTTTGTTTATACGGAATTCGGTTTTAGTCTTGAAAAGTGAGGGTTTATATTTAATACGTACCTTAATATAGCAATGGGTGTTTTTTATATTCTTGTGCGTATTTAAATAATTGTACATATTGGAATGTATAACACTATTTCAACACTTCTCATTCTCGGTGTGGCTGTCTCCGGACATGTTTGTCTGATAAAATGCTTTGTTGCCTCATTATCATTAAATAATGATGTCTTATAACACACATGCACGAATGCGCACACACGCACATAAATACACAGGAATGTACACAAACTTAAACCTTAAGTACTCTCACTTTATTGTCATATCATTTTTATAGCATTTCCTTGTTGCTATAGCAACTGCCGTCCTTGGTGGTACTAGTCTCTTTGTAGCTGGGTTCTCTGCCAAACTATTTCCTTTTTTTATTTTCAGAAACAAAGGAAAAATGGGCTCCTTCAACCCTCTTTTGTTCTCACTTCTATTATCCTGCCTCGTTGCCACTTTTTAACGTTGTCACTGTTTGGGTGGGACAGCTCAGTGGGTAGTAGTGATGGCTTGTTCGCGAACGAATCAGTTCGAACGAATGACTCTTTAACATGAACGAACCAACCTGATTCCCCGTTTCAGTTCGTATCGTTCGTTCTCCGAAACTCGACTCCCAGCTCCACCCACTAGTCGCTGAGTCGCGCTGACTCGCGAGTCGCCGTTCGTTCACTGACTGTGTTTAGCAGTGAAGACTCGAGGACTGAGAAGTCACGAGAGCCAGACGGGCAACAATATCCCGATTCCGAACATGAAGCGCTCCTCAGCTAAAAGGAACTTAGTTAATGTTGTGTTGATTGATGACCGTTTGCACCATTGCACGATCGTGATTTGTTTGAATGAGAACAAGGGAGGAGCCAAGTCTGACCGACTCAGCTGAGAACCGTGCATGCGTGATTCGTTTGAATGAGAACGAGGGAGGAGCCGAGTCTGACCGACTCAGTGACTGAGAACCATGATTCACCGCTACCGGAAACGCGACTGAACGAACGAACAAACGATTCGAACGACTCTTCTTGGCGAACTGACCGACGCAAACTGATTCAAACGAATCATGAAATCCACCACTAGTGGGTAGAGCATATTGTCTGACGATCCAGGAGTTGCTGGTTTGGCGTCTCCTGGCTCAAGTGTCGGCTTGAGCAAGACACCTGACCCCCTGACCTGACCCAACGGAGCCGATTGTCACCTCGACCGCCATTGGTGTGTGTGTGTGTGTGTGATGTGTGACATCAACTAGGTCTGCGCCTTTGAATGTAGCGGCGAGAAGAATTATCAACACAAACGTGGCCCCGTTTCGCAGTTCTTGTGCTTTTGTGGTTGTGTTCATATATCTGCTTTAGCTGGCTGCGACGTGTCGCCCACACATGCGAGGATCGGTGAGACTCTGGCCGGGGCCTGAAGCCTGCGGTGGAAGTCAGCTTAGCCGACGCCAGCAGGAGTCAATGCATGCGACGTGACCCAAATACACAGCCGAGACAAACGACACACACGACACACATGCCGCAGCACACGGGAGGCTTGCTGCTGCCCGCCGTCTTTCTTCCTGTTTATATTTGCATGGGTGGAAGGGGAGGGGCCTTGATGAGGTGAGGCCCGCTCGGAGCACACAGCGATGGGGGAGAGGGGTAATAAACGGTGACATATTGAGAGGGCGAGGGAGCCGGGGCGATACACATCGCCCGGCTCATGCCCAGCTGTGGCTTGTTGGCCTCAGCCTCGTTGATATGCATTGCTTCCTTTTAATCCTGAGACTAACTGTGTGTGTGTGTGTGTGTGTGTGTGTGTGTGTGTGTGTGTGTGTGTGTGAGCGAGAGCGTCATGATTAAATGCAGGACTGCATGGCGCTCCATCACCGCAAAGACCACAAAGAATGCATGTGTGTTCGTGCTCGTGCGTGTACATGTGTGTGGTGATATCCCGGAATGTAGGGCGAGTAGGATTTTCTCAAATCCCTCTTCCTCTGCATGTCGTGACCCGGGTCACATTGCTCTGCTTTGTTCCAATAAATTGGCCGGGCCGTCACACCGAGACCCCGCTCTTTGAGGTCTGTTGATGTGCCCCTCACATTATTTTTAGAAAGTAACACACTGGTTAATCCTTCTGCCATGCAATCACATCTCCTCCTCCGGCTGAAGTAAGGTTTCCCCAGCCCTTAGCCAACCAGAACGTCTCAAGGCTGAACTTCCTACAGCTGCGTTTAAAGATCTTTGGCTCGTGACTCGTGACGTGAATCTAAGCTACGAGAAGACAGGGACGGATACCGTCACACGGTATCTGTGTAGGGAGGGGTGGAACCGTACCCCTGGACCTATGAGGACGACGACAACGATGTGTGCGTTTGTAGGGCATGTTTCATTGTTCCTCGTTCCGTCTCCCTGCAGCCCCTGCTGGAGGCCTTGGCGGACCTGCCTGAGTGGTACGGGGTCAAAGCCATGCAGGCAAACTGGATTGGAGACTGCAGCGGTTGCTTCTTTGATTTCCACCTCAAGGTAAAACCCCCTCCCCTCCCGCCCCCCTCCCCTCGCCTTCCAATCCGTCCTCCAATCCGTTTCCTTCTCCTCGCGTTCTGCTTCCATTCCATCCGCCCTGCGCTCCTCCGCCATCTTAATCCTTTAACCTCCTTCCTCCCGCTCGCCCCTCATTTTCCCACTCACTTCCCCCCCCCCCTTTCTGATTGATTGCCCTTCTTCGTTTTCAATTTCTCTGTTCCTGTTATTTCTTTTTCTGCTTACCAACACTCTTCACCTTGCCTGAGCGCTTCCATTTCCACGCCACAGCCATCTGCGGAGCGGCAATTTACCCAAACAAACGCAGGCACACATTGGTTTCTAATTGACTGTGTTCTCCGGCCTGTTTGGAGATATTGACACTTGCACCGTTTAAAATCCGGCTTCCTAGAAGCCCACGCCGAGATGATTATCCTTATTATGCAGCGGCCCTCGAAAGACAAGAGGGACTTTGATTTACTCCCTGAGAGAGAGAGAGAGAGAGAGAGAGAGAGAGAGAGAGAGAGAGAGAGAGAGAGAGAGAGAGAGAGAGAGAGAGAGAGAGAGAGAGAGAGAGAGAGAGAGAGAGAGAGAGAGAGAGAGAGAGAGAGAGACTTAAGGTCTATATGTGCATGTGGCGTCTCATCCATCAGGAAGGTAATTAAAGCGCAGGCCATTGTGGAGACCAGCGGGGGGAGGGCTGGCAACTGTGATATTACATTACATATTAGAAGAGGTCCCCGTCACTGGAGGGTGGTGTTATCACATGACCTCTGCTCCGGCACTCTTTATTATATTAACCCTTTCCCGCTAACCTGTCCCCATTTAAATAAACATTCATTACGTCAGCCAGAACCATTAAAACTCTCCCCGTCGTGTACTGAACGGCCCCCTGCTTGTGGATGAAGCTTCGCCTCTCTCTCTCTCTCTCTCTCTCGCTCTCTCTCTCTCTCTCTCTCTCTCTCTCTCTCTCTCTCTCTCTCTCTCTCTCTCCCCCCCCCACCCCCCCCTCAATAACAATCTCTGGTGTTGTCCCCTATCATGGGCCATACCTGACAGACAAACTGCTCCGCTCTCCTGTGAGCTGTGTCTCGATTCAGATAGTTTCATCACACGCCTGACCTGCTCCCCGCCCTGCCCCCGCCCCCTTTGCCCAAGCGTTGCAAACAGTCCCCTGACGGCCCTTCCCCTCTCTGCTCTCTCTCTCCCCCCAGGTGAGGGGTGAGGAGACGGGGGAGACGCTGGCTGCCTACACGGCCTCCCCGGAGGCCCTGTAACGGAAGCCGCCTACCTGGCCATCCTGCCCTCCCACCGGCTGCTCCATGGCAGCAGCCCCGCCCGCGTCGGCCCTGGAGGACGCCCTCCGGCCCGGCTTGGGTGAGCTGATGATTATGATGATGCTCTCTTGCTCCTCCTGCTATCTCCTACTCCTCTCTCTTCCTTTCTCCTCCTGCTCTCTCCACCTCCTGTTCTCCTCCCCCTCTCTCCTCCTGCTCCTCCTCTCCCCTCCTGCTCTTTCCACCTTCTGTTCTCCTCTCTCCCCTGCACCTCCTCTCTCCTCCTGCCTTTATCACCCTCCTGTTCTCCTCCTCTCTCTCCTCCTGCTCCTCCTCTCTCCTCCTGCTCCTCTTCACCTCCCGTTCTCCTCCTCCAGACTCGCTGACGGAGGTGACCGCTTCGCAGCCCGCTCACTGGACAGGAGGTGCCTCTGGTCATCTCCAGCAAGCAGGCGTTTGACGGCCATCTGGATACCGTGATTGGTAAATGACAGGCACATTTCTCCCAAAGCTGTCTCTCTATCTCGCTACAGCGTGTGTGTGTGTGTGTGTGTGTGTGAGTGTGTGTGTGTGTCAGATAGTGTGTAGGTGGCAGCTATGCAGGCTGTCAACAGTTTCTCACACAGCATCACACACAGCATGTTCACCAGGGAGAGATTTCAGAGCACAATCAGTAGATCTTTCATCCTCATCTCGTGTGTGTGTCTGTGTGTGTGTGGGGGGGTCTGTCTCTTATGTGTATTTGTTTGGGTGTGTGTGTGTGTCTGATATATGCATTTGTGTGTGTTTTTCTTATTTGTGTGTATGTGTGGGTATCCTTTGTAAACAGGTATCCCAGACAGTAGTGAAGAGGACCTGTCCGTGGCCACCGCTCTGGGCGTGACGTGGGACCCCCGTTCTGCCAGAGTCTCTCAGACGGCACTCAGACCCTGGTGAACTCCGCCGAGGTACGTCGCTTCCACACGCCTCACTCTCATCAGAGCGCGCCCCCCGCCGCCGATAAGAGTGTCACGACCGCCCCCCCCCTGACGTGCGCTCCTCTCGGCGCAGTTCACAGGCCTCACCAGAGAGCAGGCGTTCGACTTCCGTCACCCAGAAGGCCAGGGACGGCAAAGTAGGCGTGCACCTCACCAGCGCCAAGCTCAGGGATTGGCTGATATCGAGGCAGCGGTACTGGGGCACGCCCATCCCCGTGGTGCACTGCGCCGCCTGCGGCCCGGTGGCCGTGCCCGAGGAGGAGCTCCGGTGGTCCTCCCCAAGCTGCCCTCTCTGACGGGACGGGGGGGCTCTGCTCTGGAGTCGGCCCGGACTGGCTGCACTGCACCTGCCCCAGGTGAGGCTGGCACCTGTGATTCACCTAATTAAGGATGATGAACTGATCTTCTTCCG
>NC_140278.1:8713910-8718910 GCF_964030765.1 Micromesistius poutassou
CCGACTGGCCCCCGCTCCGCAGGGACCTGACCCCACAGCCAGATGGAGCCCGACCGCCGCACACGCACACACAGAAACACACACGCACACACAGAAACGCACAAGCTCACACACGCACACAAACACGAAAAGACACAGACACACACACACGCCTGCATACACATACATATGCACACGCAGACACACATACACAAAATAAATAAACAGGGACCCACACCCGTCTCCAGGACCTTTGGTACACTAGAAATGCAAAAAAGAGAAATTATAGGTCACTTCTCTGGGGGCATACAAGCAGGAATAGTTCAGCATTTGATCATTTTTGCATTTGTATCTCCGGCATTGATTTTCTTTTTTTTCCATGTCTGACTTTTGTCTGCCTCGCCCTTTTGCTCTATCTCTCTGTCTTTGTCTCTCTCTCTCCCTCTCTCTCTCTCTTTCTCTCTCTCTCTCTGTATCTCTCCCTCTGTATCTCTCCCTCTCTCTCTCTGTCTGTCTGTCTGTCTGTCTGTCTGTCTGTCTGTCTGTCTGGTGTCATTAAGATGTCAGCGTCCAGCCCGCAGAGAGACGGACACCATGGACACGTTTGTGGACTCGGCGTGGTACTACTTCAGATACACAGACCCTCACAACTCAGAGAGGTACGCAGACCGCCTCCCACCTCTCAGAGATCATTCTGATGGCATCGAGGAACTTCCTACAGTCCCTGGAAGAAATAAACACCTCAATCATGAAATACTTTAAAAAAAAAACCTTAACCTTTCGGTGAAAGGCTGCCCCAGCCAGCCCACTCACCACAAAGCATTTTTAGGAACATATTCTCCCCTCTTTATCAGTCTTTTATCCTGTTCTGTTTGAATTCAATGCAGGGAATCCCGTTTTCATCGCATTACTTTGAGGGGATTTGAAATTTGAACGGAACAAAATGTCATTTGAGGTTCTCCTGCGGGCTAAGCTCTGTCGCATTAAAAAAGGACTTTTCATTTAATCCGAACACGGACCCATCCAATAGCCCCGCCCTTCCTCACTATTAATAACGCATATCTGCTTGACCACCTCTCTCACACGCACAGACGTGAAAACACACACACACACACACACACACACACACACACACACACACACACACACACACAGTTGAGATTATATAATATATTATTATAGCACAACAGCGAAACTATTACACTGTTTGTGCTTCCAGTTTGTGTCAAGTGGGTAGAGAAGGGTTCTGTGTGTGTGTGTTGGTGGCTTGTATTTGAGAGAGCGAGACAGAGGGGAGATCCAGGTATGAGATAGTACAGTCATTTGCATACAGCAGACATATAACACTTTTATCATTGCTTATTATTCGTGGTGGTTACTCTCTTTGATTTCCTAACCGCTTGACACAATACCCTACCAAACTACTACCGAAACCAGAGACAATGTCAATAAAGCTTTTTGTATTGAGTTAAAACGAAGCAATCAGAAAGCCAGTTGCCATAGCTTTCCCCCACCCCCCCCCCCCCCCCCCCCCACCTGCAAATCCTTACTCCTCCTCTTGGGCAGTGTGCCCCCTAGTGGCAACTGCTCATGAGGAGGCTCATGTAAGACTTGACATTTAGGATAATTTACTTCAACCACAACAACAACCACAACCACAGCAGACAGATCTCTAAAGACAGGAGGGCTTTGTGGTGCAGCTCACCCGCTGTGCTTCTCCGGGGCAGGCCGTTCCAGCGCTCTGCGGCCGACCGCTGGCTCCCCGTGGACGTGTACATTGGGGGGAAGGAGCACGCCGTCATGCACCTCTACTACGCCCGCTTCCTGTCCCACTTCTGCGCCGCCCAGAACCTCGTGACCCACAGGTGGGCTGCAGCACACCTCTTCGTTACACTGTCTGTCTGTCTGTCTGTCTGTCTGTCTGTCTGTCTGTCTGTCTGTCTGCCTGCCTGCCTGCCTGCCTGCCTGCCTGCCTGCCTGCCTGCGTGTGTATATGTGTGTGTTTGCGTCTTGTCTGTGTGTGTGTGTGTGTAGGTGAGTGTGCGTGTGCGGGCGGCCTCTGGAGTGTCAGGTGACTAAACGTCTGTCCGTCCCGCCAGAGAGCCGTTCCGGAAGCTGCTGGTCCAGGGTCTGATCAAAGGCCAGACCTTCCGGTTGGCCGGCGGGGGGCAGTACGTGAAGAGGGAGGACGTTGACTTCTCAGGTACGCTGGCGACTCACTCTCCTGTCCTTTGTGTGCTGAGCTGCAGGAGCCTCGTCACACCTTCTGGATGTATTCAAGCGTGCGTGTCACGATGAATATCATTTGGGGCGTGGCTGGGCTGGCCACTCATTTCCACATATGGGCGCGAGCTAACTTTGTTCAGAAAGCTTCGGCCAATCCCGTGGCTTCGGCCAAGTACCCGGGTGACGCTCTCTCCACGCTCTCCACTCCTACTCAACCCGGTTGGGGGAGTAAAGCGACGACCTCTTTGCAGCGAAGAAAAATTTCTAAATTTCTTTTTTGACTTTCACCATTGTGATTCATTGTGTTCAGGTAAAATGTGTTTGATTGGCTACTCACCGCGAGCGCCACAACCTGACCATCGTCTATAATCCAAACCTCCACACATTAACCCGCAGAGCTCCTCCCTAGGACCACAGCAGTCGCTCTGAGTGAAGACATTTCCTTTGGGGATCGTCACTTCATCTCCAAAGTGATCGGTAGTGACCGCCCAGCCCCCCCCCCACCCCCCCTCCCCCCCTCCCCCCCTCCCCTCTCCCCCGTCATGCGATGGCTTTGAACGGATGTCATGGTGAAAGTTGTACTGCAGCCGCTCTCTGTTGCTAAGTAACAAGGTAAAACATGTCGGAGGAAGCCCCCATCCTCCGCTCGGCCCTTTCGCTAGAGTGGAGCCTTGTAGTTGTAGCTGTCTGAATCCCACGCTCCGTCAGAACACATCCACCCCGACGCCCGTTGACGAATCACAGGTGGGAGGTCAGCCCTTGGACCTGAGTCACTGGGGAGAGAATGGACGAGTCCCAAGAGGCTTTGAAGGGGACCCTTTCTCCCTGTGGACGAGCTGATGAAGTCGAAAGAAAATGAACACGAGGACACGTGGGGAACCCTGTTGCTTAACACAAAACCAGCGACCATCAGCGACTGGGACAGTGTGTCAAAGAAGCAATTCCCCACACGTGGTACGTGCCTCAATGACCTTTGACCCCTCTGCCGTGTTGCTAGGCGAGGAGCCCGTGGCAGCGCGGGGGGGCGGAGCTCTGGAGGTCACCTGGGAGAAGATGAGCAAGTCGAAGCACAACGGGCTGGACCCCCAGGAGGTGGTGGAGCAGTACGGCGTGGACACGGTGCGCCTCTACATCCTGTACGCCGCGCCGCCCGAACAGGACATCCTGTGGAACGTCAAGAGTAAGTCCCTCCAAGCCCCGCCCTCCTCTCTGTCTCTCTGAATCGACCTCGATCTCTGTCTCTCTTTGTCCTACTCTCTGCCTCTCTCTATGTCACTATATCGCTCTCTCTACCTGAAGGATAGATAGGTGAGGAATCTCTCACGATCTCATTCTTCCTCTTTCTCTGTCCCTTGCTTGCTCTCTCTCTCTCTCGATCTCGATCTCGCTCTCTCTCTCTCTCTCTCTCTCTCGCTCTCGCTCTCTCTCTCTCTCTCCCTCTAGTTCCTCATGACAGTGGTGTGTGACCTTTACAATTTAAAATTAATTGGAAGATGGATTTGATATCTGTGCTATTTTAATACAATAATTGCAATCAAAAGTCATTTTGTATGAGAGTCAGGTCTCTTTGTGTGGGTGGTGTGTGTTTATACTGTATATATATATATATATATATATATATATATATATGAGCAATAGAGCATGTTATGTTTATTCATACGCCGTGTTTCCTCTCCCCAGCCGACGCGCTGCCCGGCGTTCTCCGCTGGCAGTCACGTCTCTGGCAGCTGGTCTCCAAGCTGAGGGGGTCTCGGCAGCAGGGACCCCCGCCCGACCCTTCCCTGCTCAAGAAGAAGGAGACGGCGGAGGCCCGGAGGATCTGGCAGAACAGGAACTACGCGGTGCAGCAGGTGAACCAAGAGCCCTCATGCACACAGACACTCGCAGGCTTGGCGTTGAGCTGTCATACCGCCGCTGGGCACTAGGGGTCACTGATGTGCAACTTTCAAATGTTCTCGGCTGTGTTTTTGTGCTGTTGTTTTTTTTTTTTTCTATCGCTCTATGGTCCTCCAACGTTTCACACATCCTCCTTCAGTCCAATCATCCCGCCGACGCCGGGAATAGTAGTTTCCAGAATATCCTGTTACCTAACAGATTGTGGGGCTTTCATGGGCTGCCAGGATCCTAAGGTAGACCCACCGGTTACACAGGCTCTATTCTGACGTGGCCGGAGCATTTCATCCCATGCTGAGCGTCCCTGGTAACTGGAAACCCCCAGAGGAACGGCTGCCAGATGAGAGGAATGAAAATTGATTTCAAATCCACTCTCTCTCTCTGCCCCTCTACCCTTTATAAATAGCAGGCTTTCATGGCCAGGTTTGGCTCTCCTGCCCCCCGGGGGGGGGCCAGACTTCTAAACGTTCTCTCGGTCCTCTGGTGTTATTTATTTTTTACCGTAAGCCCCCAGAATCCCAGGCTACCCATTGATCTGCCTGTTGGTTGACCCTCCCTCCAGGGCGCTATCCCCCTAACAAAGCAGGCTCCTTTTCCCAGAAGGCTCAGCGGTAGAATGCGCATCGTGTCACAGATGCCTCGCCCCTTCGGCATGGTTGTGTGCCATCGTTGCCATCGTGCCATCGTTGTCGCGGCCGGGAAAGAGTGTTGTTGTTGTTGTCGGCGGTGGGGATGACGAGGTTCTCCGCCGTCGTGCCGTCGTCACGCTAACGGCGCCGGGTGTTCCGTCTCAAAGGTCACCGCCCACTTCACCGAGGACTTCCTGTTCAACGCCGGCATCTCCCGTCTCATGGGCCTCACCAACACCCTGAACGTGAGTGACGTCCCGCTGTATGAGATCT
>NC_140278.1:8721410-8861410 GCF_964030765.1 Micromesistius poutassou
CTCACACACACACACACACACACACACACACACACACACACACACACACACACACGCTTTCATACTCACAATCACACATACACACACAGGCACGCATGCTGAGACACACCTCCACTTAGACACACACTTGCATACACTGAGACCTCTTTTAAATATTCCAAACATTTAGGCAGTTGATTGCTACGACGTGAAGCTGTTTGATTGTTGCACGCCCCCACCCTGCCTCCATCAACCTCCACTTCTCCACCCCCCCCGCCCCCCATTGAGTCCTCCAAACCCCTCAAACTCTCATGAGCAATGGTGTTGATGATGGCCGGTGCAATCAGCTGACTAGCTACACTTGCTCACTTGCTCTCTCTCGCTCTCTCTCTTGCAGTCTTTCGCTCTCACTCTTTCACTCACTCACACACATACATATTCTTGGCCACTTTGTTTACCCCTGTATCGCTTTGTCTCCCCTGTATCGCTTTGTCTCTCATAGTGGGTCTCTCTAACGCTGTCCCTGCCATCTTTATATATAGCGAACGTCTTCTAAGGCATTTGAGTCATCCCCAGCATAACTCAAGTTCCTTGCCTGTGGCAGAGAAGGGTTTGATGTGGGTGTGCTGACACACTGACACACTGTAGATTAACTTGTGTCGGTTCCGCTCCAGTCCTTCTGGTCTTTGCTGCGGCCCTTCCCAGTGCGTTGGCTGTGAGCGCACACGGCCTGTCCATTAGTCACTGACGCATCACGCGCTCTCTCTTCCTCTCACTCACTCGTCCGTCCGTCCCACTCATTCTTACCCTTTCCCTGTCTTTAACGCTAGCAAGAAGAGAAGACACAAACACCCCGCAGTGGATGGTGTTCACACCAGTGGAACGAGAAACGGGCACATGGCTAGCATCACAAGAGAGTAGAGATGATTCTCCTGCCTGCAGGGCTCATATCAGGCTAAACTGTCTGTCTACATGTACTGCACATGTGGAAGTGGATTGGTTATGGGGGGATTAAAAGGGTATCTACTAGTTCTGTGATTGTTTTGAGGTCTCTTCTCGGGTTTAAAGTGTCTTCTCAGGTATAACGTTTTTCACACATAACAAACAAGACAAAAATTGCTTGATTTTATATCAAAGGAAGTTTCAGTTTGTCAGGTATTGCAATCATACAGTACAGTACAGAGTACAGGGTTGTATCCCTACAGGGTATAATTAACAATTATTCAATGAATGGACCCTGTATATTCAGAAACCTATTGGCCACTTTAGATTTATAGAAGCGTATTCTCTCCATCTGTTTGATTATAATCATTTCATTGAGCCATCTCATAAAGCAGGGGTGTGTATGGGATTTCCAACCTGTTTGAATCATTTTCTTGGCACTACCATACCAAGCATCAAGGCCAATTGTTCCTCAGGTGTATAGCTTAAAGTAGTTTCTGAGCATCCAAAGAGTGTAAGTTATGGATCAGGAGGAATGTCTGTTCCACAGACCCCGGAAAATCACTTGAAAATTTCACACCAACATTGGAAATGAGTAAATGAGGACAGAGCCAGAATATATGTGTTAAAGAGCCCTAGTCAGCACCTTTGTATCCATCACACAATGGAGAAACAGATTTGGTGTACCGACCATAAATTTAGCAAGTTTGGATTCTGGTCAAACCTTCATTCCAACCTCGAGATTCAGCTCAGTGGAACCGGCTTCTTTAAGATGATTAGTGGATACAGAGTAAACAGACCCACACAACGAGATATCAGGTGTTTGGCGGAGACTGCAAGGGCTGATAAAACAGGCGGTGGTTTCCAAATGTGGGCTTTTGTCTTATAAATAAAGCCTAATTTAGAGATACTGAAAGAAGTGTGAGTCAGAGATGTTAGAATAAATGTTGTTTTCAGCTGACTTAATGATGCAAACTGTTTTACACTCATGTTGACTCCAGATAAACAACCAGCCGTGCGGGACGGTGACGGTTCCGCTGCAGATTTCCCAGGATGCCGAGCGTGTGCAGCAGCTGGTTCTGGACAGCCCGCTGGGGCGGGAGCGCCTCGCGGACCGCCGCATCCAGAGGGTCATCCTGTCGCCGAGGACCACGCTCATCAACTTCCTGGTGGACGAGTGATGCGGAGGCGAAGCACCAGAGACTCCTCTCTGTCTGCATGTCTGTCTGTCTGTCTGTCTGTTTGTCTGGCCCTCCTTCTGTCGGTCAGAGACGAGAGAAGGAGTTGAGCTTGACATTTTTATTGCAATGGATGAATAGCTCTTTTTGTACATATATCTTAAAGGGAGTGTAAATAATATAAAATAGTTTTTTTTTCATCAAGTGTCATGGATATGCTTCCTTTGGAGTGGCAGTCTGCTCAATTTCTCTTCCAGTTGATATATCTCAGAGGATCACACACTGCGTCACACCTCGCCTCCCTGCCTCCAGCCTGTCTGTCAGTCTGTCAGTCTGTGTCTCTGTCTGTCCATCCGTCTCACGGACTGTCTGCCTGTCTGCCTGTCTGTCCGTCTGTGTCTGTCCGTCCGTCTGTCTATCTGTCCGCCAGTCTGTCTGTCTGTGGGCTTACATTATAAACCCATGTAACTATGTAACAGATATCACTCTGAAGTCCCGCCCTCCCTCTCGTCCCTCACCTCTAAACCCATGTAACTATGTAACAGATATCACTCTGAAGTCCCGCCCTCTCTCTTGCCAATACACACATGCTCTTATCTGACCATGGAGCATCTTTGACCGTGTTGTCCACCCACTGCTGTCATCGCCCCCTGTTGGAGGGACATAACGGTTCATCAATTATGCAAGTCAGTGTTTATTGTCGTGGGAATCAGTCCAATATATGAAGGCACTGATGAATAATTCTGAACTGTAATGCTCTCAGCCACTTAAAGTTAATACATAGATATAGTTCATACATGTATGAATCAATATATTGATTTCAAACCAAATAGTATTCCGTAATGTATTTCATTTATTTAAATATATGTATATACATATAAATATTTTTTATCAAACATTTTTTAACCCGTTGACAATAATGCAAGGGGCCTGGCCAATGGCAGCTCTCATAACCTTTTCTCCACTTTTCTCTGGTCTGACGGTCCGGGGACAGGAAGTGGCCGACAGGAGAAGCAGAACAACAGGAAGAGAACCCAGGAATGAGGGGATGTTTGAGCCAAAGCCTTGGCTTAGTCCACTATTACCTGCTGTCTCTTTCCCGTAGAAGAGTATTGGTCAAGCCTGAATTCCTTCAAGCCTTCAAATCTAATAAATGTGGACAGATCGATTTGGCGTACACTGTGACAGATAGTCATTGGTGAACTTGAACTTTCTTGACTCATAATATAATTTTCATTCATTACAAATCTTTTTCAATGATTCACTGGTTATGCAAGCTGAAATCACTGGTTAGTTACCCATCCTTTTCTTTTTACGAGAAGTGATATTGGAAAATAATTAAAAGAAATAATTATTTCATATTTCTTATGACTTAGGCCTATGTCAGAAAGAAATCTCTGGATCAGAACAAAATAAGAAGTCCCCAATTATTACAAAATTGCAAAGATGTGAAAGTGAAAGCCAAATGTGTTTTTGCTAAATCATCTGACCATTTTAATCTATTCAGTTGTAAAAATCGCCCATGAAATACAATTAGAGTGCATAGGCCTCATGGAATCTAGGCCTCATCTTAAAACGAGTCAACTTTATATCCAAGTTGGTAATGACATCTTGAACAATATTGACTTAGTTTTATATGGCATGTTGATAATAAAGAAAAGAGCCACAGCAGTGAAAATGTAGTTAAGCTAATTTCTGACATGTGATTAGTAAAATGGTTACCGATAGCAACTGAATTCATGTAACATTTAGTTTCTGCAGTTTCTATGGAGACCACAGTATTCAGTGTGAGTTTCCTTGACACATTTTTCGTGAGATTTCCCTTTGTTACGTTTCAGACTTCCCTTTGCACACACACATACGCGCGCACACACACACACACACACCCATCCACCCATCCATATTCCTGTTTTTAAATTAGAGACTGAAGTAAACCAGGGTACATATTTGTGAACCAGTGACAATCCACACTCCTGGGGCTGGAACCATTTTGGAGTTTATTTGGTCACGCTCTGAGGCAGTTTTCCGTGAGCTCATTGTGTTGGAGGTGGTCCGTCGTTCCTTTAATTGTTCCATGGGTAAGGCCAAGCTCTCTGCATGCATGTGAGTGGGTTGGCCTTGCGGAGGCTGCTCAGGTGTTTACCTCATCTAGAGGGAATACAGTGGATCACCATAGGAGACGTTTACTTTTCCTACGTAAAGTGCATTCTGTCTTGTATTCTGTGCAATGCCATTTATACAGAAACTAGACGAACGCCTGCCTGTTTACATGCTGGTTTCAATAACATGAGGTTTTCTGCCCAACAAATCAACCTAAACTCTTCTCATAAGGCAAAGGTTCTGACTCCCTGTGGTCACCAAAGACCCCATGACAGTCATAGCAAGAGTAGGGTGCTGGTCAAATTCCCAATCGGGCTATTGTACCAATATGGCCCCCTAATCATCCCCAGTCTTTGATAGATCTCTCCTAACCTCTCCTATGTGACAGCCAGTGATTGTGGGGATGTATAATTTACAGTAGAGTAAATATAGTATATGAGCTGAGATATGTCATTAAAGTAGATATAATGGGCTGAGGTAAATGTGTCATTACGGTAGAGAAGGTGTGAGCTGAGAAAGATTTATCATTACGGTAGAATAGATATGAGCTGAGGTAGATCTGTCATTACGGTAGAGTATACTCTGAGGTAGATGGACCATTACGGTAGCGAAGATATGAGCTGAGGTATATGGGTCGTTTACGGTAGAGTAGATATGACTAGAGGTAGATGTGTCATTACGGTAGTTTAGATTATGAGCTCTGCGCCTTTAAAAGCTACGGTCCACTGGCCACGCCGGGGTCTGTCCTGTCCTGAGTCTTACCATCCCCACTGTGTCCAGTTAGACGTGTTGACAGCAAGAGCAGCCTTCTTCGCACGGATGTATAAGCGCGACATTGTAAGTAACCAACTGTTTTTGTGATAAAGTTGCCCAAGAGGAAAGTTCTCAATGGAGGGGTTCCGCGCCCAGCGCCATGATTTAAGTTTTAAAAGGGGTCGTTGGATCTTTTCTTTATAATCAGACAGCGCATCGCTTCCCGGTGTTGGGAACCAGTTCAACTGACTAACGAAGAACGTATTGGTTACTCACTAATGCGACGAAAAGTCAAATTTGGAAAGAAGAGGAGGAATAACAACTTTTGACCAAAGACCCTTGGTACACTCACTGCTCCCTGGACACTGGTCCGCTTCGGGACCTCAAGACGAGACGCGGTGTAACTTTCTGATACTGGTACCAGTCTCTAGTCTGTGATCATACCAGGCTTTTGTTCATTCTTCTACTTTGTCACAACGCCAACGTTGAACAACTTTTCAAAATGGATAAATACGAGGATTTGGGTTTGGAGGCAAGTAAGTTTATAGAGGATCTGAACATGTATGAAGCGTCTAGAGACGGGTTGTTCCGGACGAGGAGAGATGCGGGGAACAATCCCGATTTCGAAGAAACCAGGAAAGTGTTTGCCTCGAAAATGACAAAGATCCACATGCAGAAGCAACAAGAGGAGCAGGCAAAAAACACCCTGGCGATGAGAATGAACGGGGGTCACGGCAGCGCGTACTACACCAAAGACAGGCCGCCCATCAATAGCTCCAGACAGGCGTCCGAAGCCGCGGCCAAACCCCCCATGCTCTCCGGCCCTGTAGCGCCCGTAGGCGGGAATCAGTACGCACAACATGAGGGGCAGAAACCGCATCCAGTCCTCCAACCAGAAGTTTCACAGGGCAGGGCACATGGCTACGGAAACAATTACGATAATAAGGAGCGCTTTGAGCCCCATTACCAACACCACACCCCAGCTCCTTCCAATTCAGGAAACGCGCCCAACAGCACGCCCACACATGGGCACCCAGTCAGCCCATCGGGTGCTTGGGGAAGTTTAAGTGGAAGCCAGTCATTCCCGTCCCCTCCTGATTCAATCCCTGAGAGCAGTCTGTATCATCAGCAGCCCAAACATAAGTCTCCGTCCCACTCCCCTCACAGCCATCTATATCCCAGCATCCCTGGGGCTCCCAAGGCCCCGGCCCCTCCAGAGAGGCAAAGTCCCAACTCCACTTTGCTGGTCGGGTCTGCACGGATTGGAGAACCTTCCAGCTCTGGCAAACCAGACCTCATCCCTGGCTTGCCACTCTGTGCCTTCACAGGTGGAGCTAGCTTCCAGCTTCAGCAGCCCTCTGCCCAGCCTCTGCCTGTAACACCACCCACAGCCTACTACCCTTCACCCCCATCCACTCTCAGGCCCTCTGTCAGCCAGGGGAACTCCTATCAGAACGGCCCCCCCACTCAGAGCCCCGGCTTGGCCGCTGGAATGGCCGTGGGTACCCTGCTGGCACCCCGGTGTGGATCCCCACAGCTCAAAGCCCACGTGACCCCGACCCCAGGCATGGTCCCCAAGCACCAGGGGGAGGGTGTTCTGTTCCGAGGGTCTTCCCTGGGACAGGTGGCCCTCGCTGATGTCGAAGGCCGCGGTCCACACGTGGAAGAGGCTGCTGCCATTCTGCCCAGCCAGGCAGTCCCTGCATCGGCCCCCGACATGGGGCCTTCTGCCGCTGAATCCAAGTTAGACGTCCTCACACAACATCTGGAGAAGGAGATGGAGGCCAAGCCAAAGACGGACTACTTTGGTAAGAACGTTAACTCTCTCTCTCTCTCTCTCTCTCTCTCTCTCTCTCTCTCTCTCTCTCTCTCTCTCTCTCTCTCTCTCTCTCTCTCTCTCCACATCCAGAAACAACCTCCTTCCCAACCTCTCAGGGGCTGTTGCAGTGCAGGATGCAAGTGATAGCGTTTAAGCAAACGTTAAGCATTTAAACTTTGTACTGCTCTTTTGAATAGTATTTCCATACAGTGTCTTTTGTTCTGACATTCCTGTCACACTCCCTCACACAAAGCTCTCAGATGAGGGTGACCTGTTTCAGTGCAGGCCCCAGTTGTCATTGTTTGTGTGCGTCTGTGTCCTTGATGGTCGTTCTTGATAGCGGATCCCTAAGCTTTGTGTGCATGCATTCCATAAAACCTTACATTACAATGCAGAGGCAGGTGCTTTACGTGCTCTTTGTTAAGGTAGATCCAGACTCCTGACCCGTTTATAGTTGTTTACAGTAACAGAATCTTGCATACATAATCAAGTGCTCGCTTACACTTCTCTGCGTCCCCCCCACCATCCAATAGAATGCGACTCAATTTACATAATTTCAAAAGAGGGACTTTCTTTGTTATGTCCTTCTCCTTTAAATAATGCCCATAAAACATGTGTCTGTATCTTTTCTTTGCCGTACTTGTTTTCACAATCTCCTTCTTAGTGTGAGATACACTCTGAGTTTGTGTGTTAGTGTGGAGGTAATCTGGGATCCAGCAGTCCTACTATGCTATAGCATACTAACTTGTGGGGAGAGACAGCACAGAGCCTGGGATGGAATCCAGAAACTGCAAGTGGAGTTACGGCTTGTTTCCCATTCCGCCACGAAGATATTCTACCAACGTTAACTAATTTGCTCCACTGGATGAAGCATTCAGAAGGGTATTTTAATAAGTGGATTTCTACAGCCGCCAGCCTACACAGTGTTTATCAAACTTTTTACTTTACTTTACTTTTTTTTACAGTTTACCTGTGCTTTCTCGAGTTTTTGTTTGCTTTTAATAGCCAATGACTCACAGAGCCCCGCCTTCAGCAACACGATTGGGCGAAACAAACAAAGTAAGTGAAAAACTGTGTTTACCCAGATTTGAGGTCGTCTGACATAAGATTTTAGATCATCAGATTTAGATGGATCAATCTAATTCTGAAAAGTTAGTGTGAGGGGAGAATATGCATACATCTACGCACCCTAGACACCATGCGTTGGAAGTCAGTATGATAGGGTTACACCATGAATGGAAGGTTGGATGAGTAAGGCCCTTTTGAAAACCGTCAATGGGTATGAGAGAAGTGCCTGGGGTTTGGGATGGCATGATAAGCCTGACTCAGCACTATATTAGTTTCCCGTACACTGCAATCAAACAGGCCAGCATTAAAATGCATTTTAGATTGGCAACCGGTTGTGCAAATGCTATCGCCACCATCAACCTTTTCACCACATTTTTTATTTTAAACTTTCCCTTTTTAACTTGACGAAACATACACTCATGATTCTGAATGAGCAATCGGTTCATTGAGAAATAAAGGTGATTGTGGGTGTCCCCGGAACCATGTTTGGTAAATTATGAGAATAGTCGTGGCGTCGACTCTAAGCTTGCGCACAATCTCAGGATAACTAGTAAGTATAAAGTGAATCCCGCGTAGTGTTGTGCTACGCACTGTTGGAACATCTCAGAGAATCTCAGCATTCACATAGTTCAAACTTCCTGGCAGGAGCATTCTTTTGCACAGACACCTGCGTACAATTATATCCCGTGGCCTCTGGACTTCTTATTCCCTCCACAGATGTCATTCTCTTCATCCGTGGATGACATTCCCGTTGCGTCCTTTCGATCCTCGGTCTGGGCGGTTTGGCTGCTGTTCAGTCCTTTCCAAATGACATCACCACGAGGACAGACCTGTGCCTGCACATTTCTCCATTTCCTTTTTTATGAACACATTCCAGTTCACCACACACAGGCACACACATAGCAATATTTCCGACACACCTTTTATTTAGTTTCTCCTGAGTTGTTTGACCTTGCCCTTCCCCCTTTTGAAATTCTAATCTCTTGGGCTTTTTTTTTTTTCTCTTTTCTATTTGTGTTGTCACTTCATCCGGCCAGCAGATTGTGTCAGACTTGATCACCATCGTGCCCCTGTCCTGTTTGTTACGAAGCCGAGGGCAGTGCAAGACCAAAGTGGATAAGAGGGAGAGAGAGAGTATTCTATTTATATTGGGGGAGCCATGTTCCCACTCTTCGTGTCTCTGACAGCTTCTGTTCTGCCTGCACGTTCTGAATGTAACCAGGCCACAAGGGCTTATAGGTAACATGGGGTACGGGCCACAGTGGTCTATGATTTAAGGTCACCTTCGTCCTCACACAACCATGCGTCACTTGATGAGGTCTCTGGGTCCCAGAAGGTGCATATGTTCTTGATTAATCGGTGGAGGCCTCTGCAGTGGGGTTTCGGGGACTTTGATCAGTCCGCTTAGGGGGTTGTTGAATTTCTTTATTGATGTAAACATGAGTCGAGTTACCGGAGGCCCTGCTTTGGATGAGTTAAGGGCGGGGAGGGGGTCTTGTTTGCTCGCCAGGCAGCCCATAACGGCGTCCCCTGTGTCCTAGTGAAGGAATTTCCTGTTGGAATGTCACAGTTGTAATTCCAGACACCCCCTGTGAGTCCTTCATTGACTTTTAAGAGGGGTATGGTGTGTCACAAGCAGGCTCACATCCACCTATCCACACTTGCATGCTGGCAGGTTTATGGGAGAGCGACAGTGGCCAGTAGCACTAAAATACAAATCCTTTTAATGAACCACTAACATGGGCTTCTAGACTCCAGATGCTCCTGTACTGTACAACACAACACAACAGCAGAAAGGGTAAGTCAACCCCGATTTAAGGAGGAGAACTTTCGCCTGTGACTTAAAAAAAAAACCTTCCATTTAACAATACGTATTATTCAGATATAACAGAACTTTAATTCCATTACTGCCCACCTCTGTGCCAGAGAAGCAAAGAGAATATAAGCCGGGCTCTCAGCCAGGGAGTCCCTCGCAGATGGAGGAATAACGTATAATATCCATGCTGCTCACTATTCTTTGGAAGTCCCAGAGAGAGAGAGAGAGAGAGAGGCTCATCATGGTTTGAGTCATGCGTCTAAACATGGACATCATAATTACATTGTGGGAAAGGAGGCGCAATTGTACGGCATGCTGATTATAATTGCTTTGCTTATATCTGCTCCTTATATTTACGCTTAAGTTTTGGATCCAAAGAAAAGAGTGACACCTTTTTATTTGAATGCCAAGACCAAGCAGTATACATTATTACTAATCCAATACAGATATAATACAATGTGTTCCATATTGTCAACCTTTTTGGACTAATTTTTCGCTGGGCTTACACACTTTTTAAAAAAGTTATAGAAGCACACATTCTTAACCTCTTACTCGATGCTTGACTTTATATGGTTTGGTCAGGATCTGTCGGCTCTACTATGCCCTGGAACTGGGATCCATCAGCATCCCAAACACACAACGTGTGCTCCTCAGCACCGCTGCAGCCGGGGCTTCTGGGAAAATGAGGGCCGTGCCAAAATGACAGCACTGGGGGAACACTGAGGAATGTCTGGAAAAGGGGGAGCGAGGAATTTGAGGAAACCGGTGACTGGGTCGTTAGCTGATGAAAATAGAGGAGGGGGGGGGTCAAATGATCAGAGAGGTTTTGAATGGATGACTAGACAAACGTCTGGAGGAGAGTTTGGGGGGGGGGGGGGGGGGGGGAGGCGGGTTCTTTGTCTGTGGTAACTGGAGACCAAGACGATGAAGTATTTATGGCGGGACCGGATTTATGGGAAATGTGGGAAGGGGTGAGGGGGGGATATCATAATCTCCCCATATTTTCGCTGATTTTCTAGTTCCCATGCTCTCAAAAACGCTGGTTGCAGTAAAGGTTTGTCTTCATATGGGAGATCAGTGGAGTCCATCTGGCCTTATCCTAACTCTTCCCAGGATCCCTGCCTTCCGCTCTGAAGTGTGTGTGTGTGTGTGTGTGTGTGTGTGTGTGTGTGTGTGAGAATGAGTGAGTGCACTTCAACTCCTTGGATACAGAATAAACATTTGCCAATAAGCCGACGCATCGGACACCCATTGATTAAAAAGAATCCTGCACATGTGCTGTGTCTGAAGCGTTTTCTTTTTTGTCATGCATTTGGTTGACATCATAAAACTCCACCATTGGTGCAATAAGAAGGGTTGGAGTCAGTACTTCCCCAGGAGTGTTAGCAGCAGTATGAACAGGGTTAAGCTTTCAGTCTGTGTTCCAACCTGGTTGTGGATATAGGGGGGGTGCAGCTCAGGAGTTTTGACCGCAGGTGAAGGGTCATTTGGGGTGGTGTTTACTTCATATTTTGATTCCCCCTTCACCGACTCGGCCCAGACCCAGCTGACACCCCCTACCCGCTCTCCTGTCCCTGGAAGTGTTGCAGCAAGCAGTTCTGTCAATAATATGAGTATGGGGTGGTCGTCGACATTACGTTTAGCAGAACATTTCCACCAGAACATTGTTCACCGGCCAGTCAGAATGATACGATTAATTATTAGGTGCTCGGTTAGCAGCCCAGTTGCTAGGCTAACAAAGACAGGGAAAAATAAGGATGGCGGTGGGGGGGGCAGTAAAGGTATGGGATATTTATCCTCCGGAGGAATGTGCAATTTAAAGTTATCCAATATAAAAAGGATAAAGGTTCATTCCTTTGTTTTAATATGGTTAACTTTAGATTCCAAGGGAAATTGCATTCTGGGGTATTTGAAAATTCACCCATTGCACAATGACAATCAGATGTTCCTTTTCTCAACATGAAAGCAACTTACGCAACAATTGCATTAGTTATGTTGAAGTGGCACATTATTGTAATCGCATCAATGTTTCCCTAAATCCCGATAAGAGGTTCAGCGGAATTTAGACCCACACGCGCACCCGTGTGTGTGTGTGCGTGCGTGTGCGTGTGCCTGTGCGCACGTGCACTGTGGTTATATAACTTGGTCAGACATGAGGAGCAAATCATGTAGTCGTGGGTCTTAATGTGTGACTGTTTGTGGAGGATGAGGGCGCGTGATGGAGGCCGCTGGGGCCGGTGGTGGGGAGCTTGGGCTCCCAACAGAGGCTCCTTTGTCAGCGTCGGGGCCCGGGCTGTCTTTACTGGGAGACTGAAGAGCGGACCTCTGTTCCCCTCTCCTGCTCTAGGGGGTTGTTCTAGTGGAGGGCTCAACACACACACACAGACACACAGTTGCACAAAGACCAATACATGCATACAAGCACGCACATAGACACACACTGGTCTTGATTGAGCTTGGAAAATTGTGACTAATGTATCCCCTTGACATGCCATCGCTCCTAGGTTACATAATCATATTTATAATATCAAATAAGTCATAATAAGTCATAATATGCACTGCACACAGGTAAATCCTGTAATATTTGATTGTCCCGTAATAACACTATTACAGGCAATCTAATTGAAGATGTATTATTTGATGGCACCTGTAATCACCTGTTTGAGGACAGTAACTTCAGGACAGAAATAAAAAGGAGGTGGAAAAAGACATCTGGAATTTAGCTGAATGAGTCATGTGGCTCGGTTTCCCTGCTTCTTTCCATCCGTCTTTTCTTCCTCTTTCATTCATTTCTTTCTCGTGTGTGTGTGTGTGTGTGTGTGTGGGGCTAGGTATCGAGGCTTAACCCTGATGCTATTGACCGTTAGCCTGTGTGTTTGTGTGTGCCAAGTCAAACAGTGCTCTCTGCTGAGTGATACAGAGTGCTAACCAGCTTCCTGGCTTTGATGAAAGGATATTTATTTTGCATTTTTTCATTGTTTTAATTCCCTGTTTTAATTCTATTGGATGTCCTAGTCTCAGTGCTCTGTGCACCTCGCATCCCGTTTCACTGACCATGGAGCCTGGGGAGGCCAAACAGTGACTCAGCATCTCTGGGTGTTTTTGTATTTATAGATGGATGTCTATATTTATCTATCTGGGATTCAGTAGTAGGGGTGTAACATCACAGCTTTGTTGAAAAGGTGAGATGTAAAAAAAAAAAAAGGAATAAGATGTCCCACAGTTTGTACACATTGATATTGTGTAGTGCACAATACACTTTTCTGCTTCAGCCCTGAATGGGAACATATGGGTTTCTATGTGTCGGTTGTACCATGCAATATGCTTTTCTTATTTAGAACTCAATGTGAACATGCGCGTTTCTATGTGTGTTTCATGCAATATGCTTTTGAGATATAAAAACAGAATGTTTCCAGACATCTTTTTTCTATGTCTTTGCATATTACCAGTTTAGTCGTTTATGCTGTATTAGCGAGAGGCTGAGGAGAAGGTTGTTCCTTGTGACTAAACGTGTGTATGTGTGTGTGTGTGTTGTGTTCCAGGGGTGTGTGTGAAGTGTAACCAGGCCGTCCACGGAGCCAACCAGGCCTGCCAGGCCATGGGAAATCTCTACCACGACCGCTGCTTCTGCTGCAGCGCCTGCAGTAAGACACGCACGCACGCACGCATGCACGCACCCACTCACGCACGCACGCATATTTCTTTGCATACAGAGTCTATTCCTCTGTTGACAGAGCACTCCCAGTAAACCCCACCTCACTCCTCCGGCCTCTTCCACCAAGGGCCCCTCCAGATGGGCAGCTTTAGCTAAAGCCCCTCTTTTTAACTTGAACGGAGATCCATCTCTTCAGTTGTTCAACGCCCTGAGCCACACGCACACGCACACACACACAGGCTTGTGGCACCACGGTGTGGTGTTTGGTTTCTGGGTGTGTCAGTCCCTCCTGCGGCCGGCCCCAGACCACGGACACCGGGTAGAGAGAGGCAGGTACTTGTTCAGGGGACGCGGGGGAGGGTTCTCTCATTCCTGGCGACGCTAAGCCTCATTTAAAATCCCAGTTCAGTTAGTTTTTATCCCTCATTGACCTTTTTAACGTTTTATGGAGTGATTTTTATCAACTAAATCCTCACTTTCTGGCCCTCAGCAACAATGTCCATTAAAGCTCGTTATCCTAAATGTACTCGGCTCCTTATCAGATTGGAGACTCAGGAGCTCGTCTTCCGCAGTGGCCTAGACGTCTTCCTCGGGTGGCCCAGCCAATTAGAGCGTGTGTGTGTGTGTGTGTGTGTGTGCGTTCCATACTTGCATCAAGGGCGGTTTAAATAAAGGGAGGGATTATAATGAGCTGGTGTGTCTAACGCGACGGGCCGAGTACAGAAGTGCATAGCTCTCATATCTTCCACTGGACGCTGGCTGAAGAGGAGCCCATCTTAGGGTGGAATGTCGGGCCCCCAGAGATGAGGCTCCAGGAGGACACAGGGGGGTTGTTATGTCAGCTGCCCCCCACGGAGCCTGTGGCCAGACAGACGGGGTATTTACACACACACACACACACATACACATACACATACATACATACATACATACATACATACATACATACATACATACATAGGTGCGCCACGTACACACAAATAGACACATGCACACACATACACAGGAGCACACATGCACACACACAGGCACACACATAATCTACAGATAAAGATTCAAAATGTTTGCTTGCACCCACTCCCACCTTCGTCCGCCACACAGACCCGCTCACTCACTCACACACCCTGTGGCGTTTCTGCGTTGTTGGCTGAATGTCTCAGCGATGCTTTAAATACCCACCAGCCCAGTGCCACCTTCTCGCTGGTGTTGCGCAACACGCTGGTGAACAACACTACGAGTTGTGTGCTTGGCCAACATTGCCCTCGTCACGGCAACCTTAACCGCTCCTCCCACCCCCCCCCCCAACCTGGAGGTCACTCCGTGTGAAAGTGGAGTTCAAGGGGTGGTGGTGGTGGTGGGGGGCAGGGTTATCTTTGACTTCAACAGCCAGTAGAGAACATAGACTCTGAGACGGTATGGACGAAGCGAACCGTTGATACAAGCTGGACCGTTAAAACTGTTCATCGGGATAATGAATAACACAGAGTTGAATAAGCAACGAAATGTCCATATGTAAACCGCCCGACCACCGCGAGCCACCTGGAGGCCATCAGAGGAACTACACGCTAGTTGATTCCACCAGGGATTCACAAACAGGCAGTCACGGCTGGGGGGTTGACCAGCGCGGTAGAGACAGACCCTCCGTTGTCCACACCCTCCCCCCCCCCCCCCCCCCCTGTTGGAGGTGGGGGGAACCAGCTTGGTAGAGACCTTCACCTAGACCTACAAGTCGATCAGCTGTGGTAGCGCTATGAGGACAGCGCTATGAGGACAGTGCTGTGGACGAGTGGCACTGTAGAACCATCTTGTGAATCGGTGCACACTGCCTTGGCATCGTCGCTTATGCCAACAGGTCCTGTTACACCCTTCTAAAGTCCAGAGTCTAGTCTGGTTTTGCGTCCCAAGTTTTGCCTAGTGGTAATTGGTTTATTTATTTTTTTGAAAGGTCATCTCCATGAGCGCCTATTAGACAGACTGAGCTCTAACCTTTTTGACTGAGATTTCTCAGTCCCTTCCAATGGAGGAGCAGCCACACACGTTTGTTATGGTCCCGCCATTGAGGTTGTTTCCCTGTCCAGGGACTTAAGCCACATGCCGTGGTTAAAGTCTCTTCAGCAACCATTAACTGACATGAGACCTACACCTCCAATAGCGCCACAATAAGAGATCCTTTAGCCTCCATTAACAGATATGAGACCTTCATCTCCAATAGCGCCACAATAGGAGTCCCTCAGCCACCATTAACTAATATGAGACCTACACCTCCAATAGCGCAACAATAATGAGTAATGCTTCACCTTGTTATCTTTTCATGTTAACGGTACACAGTAAACTTGTATAGAATAGTTAAAGAAAAAGAGATTCCAAAGTACATGTCTATTATAAATGTTCCTTTACCTATGGCTATTGCACAAAATGATCTTTCTTATGAAAATACAGAGACACATTTAAAAGACTTTCTTGAATATTTTAAATGGCCATAAATGGCCTGTCAGGCTTTAACAAAGGAGGAATAGCTGCCATTCCTGCAGCTCTTGCGTCTGACTTTAATTAAGCCCCTATCTCCCCTAACGACTCACCGCCATTACTTTATGAGTCACTTAGAAAAATAAACTGGAATGTGAGGAAGAGGAAGGTCTCTCTCTCTCTCTCTCTCTCTCTCTCTCTCTCTCTCTCTCTCTCTCTCTCTCTCTCTCTCTCTCTCTCTCTCTCTCACCCACCCCCTCCCCCTGGGACCTTTGCCTCCACAGTTATTAGTTATTATCCAGTGGGCCAGTTTGACACCTCGTCTTCATCCAGACTCCCGCTGTCGCCTTCAGAGGTCATTCTTCACACGTGGCGGCCATATTGTCCTAAAAGAGAAGGGAACGTCAGGGGGAATGTCATGTGACAATACTTTAGTGGATGAAACATGAGCTGGTGGCTTCAAGAGGTTCAAGAGGGTTCGACGCCCATAGTGTTCAGCTGTTGTTGACCTCTACCGCCACATGAATTGAAACTCGTGGCTTTCATGTTGTTCCTCTCCTCTTATTGCGTTACAGACAAGACGAGTCACTTGTTTAGATGTTTGAGGGATACAAATATATAGTTTCAAGTCACCCTTGATTCATTGTGTAAAGCAATTTTGAATCGTGTCATTGGATTAAGTATTAAATATAATTTAATATAATTGAAAACATTCAGAATATGGTGAATGCAGTCCCTGAAGTGTGTGTGTGTGTGTGTGTGTGTGTGTGTGTGTGTGTGTGTGTGTGTGTGTGTGTGTGTGCAGACTCTGGAGTCATTATAGAGCTAAAGGTGGATTCAATGTGCCATGGTTAAAGCCCTAACCCCCACTCCCCCCTCAGAAAATGTGTGGAATGTTCCCTCTTCCTGTGGGCCATGGACAGAGAGGTGTGTGTGTGTGTGTGTGTGTGTGTGTGTGTGTGTGTGTGTGTGTGTATGTGTGTATGTGTGTGTATGTGTGTGTGTGTGTGTGTGTGTCCAAAAGTGAATGTTTACACAAAGCATACATACATTACCCATTCTAGTCTCCAGAAAGGAAGGGTTCCTGCGGCAACAGAGCATCAAAAGAAGCAAAATGCTCAGCATCTCTCCGCTGAGCCTGGGCCAGCGTCTGGCCATGTGATCAGACGGGCCTTGATGAATAGCGATGTCCGGTAACAGGATCCAACCAGGCTGGCGCTCCTGGCTCCACCACATCCAGATGTGCAGAGCCAGTCATGCTCTGGATGAGTGTGATGAAGCCGGGACGCCGGCCGACCAGCGGGACTGCCTGGTTGATTTGTGTGTCTGGTGCTTCTACTCGGGACAGAAGGAATATTACATCTGACGTGTTTATTCCTCTGCCGAGACGGAGAGTATGCACAGGCCAATTACTTTTCCACAAGGGTCTCGCCAAAATAGATTGCAAATAGTTTTTATACGTGTTGAAAAACCGTGTTAATCCATTTACAATTACGTCATGAGGTAGGTGGTTTATTAGCCTACCCTGGACGATAAAGAGTATGGTTGCATATTGTGTTGACGTGTCGTTTGCTTGCGGTGCTTCCTCAGGTCGCAGGCTGCGCGGCAAGGCCTTCTACTTCGTCGGGGGGAAGGTGTTCTGTGAAGAGGACTTCCTGGTGAGTGGCTTCTAACACCCTCCCACACCGCCGATCTGGAGTTGTAACCACGCTTGTAGATCTTCTGATGCCTTAATCCAGTGTTTAAGCTGTTCTGCAGAAATTAAATTAAATAAAAATAATTTAAACTCGATTATGTTAGTTTGGAGATTGTTTGACCCAGAAAATGATTAAATGCACAGCCCTATTGTCTGCTCCTCTGGATGGATCAACAAGGGACAATTATGGCCTAAATCAGTGTTTATCAACCTATCTGCTAATATTCCATCTTAGTTTCATGATTGTGGTAATTTAACAAGCAGAATTATGGCTTAGTTCTTGATTGGGCTGATCAGGCCATGATTTTTTTTCTTTTTTTTCATGACTTTCACTTTCCCTCTCTCCTTCATTGAGGGCCGAGTGTATGGCAGAGACAATGAAATAAAAAGTGTGACCTCTGGGTGACCAGAGTTAAGTAGGAGGTGTAGGAGACAGTGATCTCGTAGGCAGACCGTATTGGTTGACTCCCATGGGTGAGATTGTGAAGCTGTCTGGAACCAGAGAGGACCTCTTTAGCCCTGCTTCATAGGAGGACAGCTGTGGCTGGTTTCACACCATTGGGGCTGTTGGTTGGTTTGCGAGATGACCTATTCAAAAAAGTTATTTTGAGGATTTTTTTTATGTGAAGCCCATTAGTAATTTGGCTTCATCATTATGGGAACTAAGAAAGAAGGATAAAAAAAACAAGTCCGAAAACCCTTCTGGTAAATTTCAGATTGTTTGCAGTTCCCCAAGCTGGGTAATGTCTGAGCTAGGGACTAGTGTTTCCTGGGAACCAGACGAATCTGCGAGCTCATGTTTTATTTGCTCTGGCAGATGTGTCTGGTCCCCCTCCTGTTCAGACAGATTTCCAGCAGACCTGGCCTGGGTCGGGCCAATCACAACCATTTATCTAATATGGGGCGGGTTCAATACAATGAGGGGCACCTTATGGGATTTCTGTTGAGGCTTTTTTTTTCTAGCGTGTAGGTCTTTACAATGACAATATCTCTACATGTATGTTTGTGCTTTGTCTGTCTCAGTTCTCAGGTTTCCAGCAGTCTGCTGACAAATGCAACGCGTGTGGACATTTGATCATGGATATGGTAAATTTGTGTGTGTGTGTGTGTGTGTGACATTCCCTTGTCAGGAACACTGAGCAGCTGTGACTGCACTTGGCTTCCTGTTGAACATCTGGAATAAGGCTTTAGGAGAAAGAGTGACTGAATTCTGTCCGAATGTCTGTCCGTCTATCCTTTGATTCACATCTTTGTGGGATACAGTTAAAAATATATTGATAAAACACACACTTACACACACTTAAATTCACACAAACACACCTAACCACAGACATAGTGAATGTGTGTCAAAGGTCTTCAGGGGTCTACCCGAAGCCTAGGACCCGGGACCTGATCGGTTAGGGTCCACATTTGATTATGGTAAATTGGAGTCTGTCCCATTCTATCCCTGCGGGTCCCGGATTTGTTTATCTGTTTAATTCCCAGTGGAGAAGAGGTGTGTAACTTGCATGATAATTAGGCTAACCATTATGATCAGATTACTAGAACGCAAAATAAGGGCGAAAAACTTTTAGCAGGGCCAGCGAGTTAAGCCAGAGTAGAAGAAAGGTGCACTGAAAAGATGGATAAAGTATATGATTTGTGGTGGACTGTTACAGTTCCCATCGTATAAAAGGCCCATCGCAGTTTTAAAGCAAAACCGTAGCCTCTTCACGTTAGGTCTTACTTATTTCTATCTACTTTTTATTAGGCTACCATATGTTGTATCTGACGTCATAGCCGTTTTTAGCAGCAGAATGGAATTTCTAGTACCATAATCATTTCTGGGTTTGTCGGTTCCATAAAATACCCTACCCGTCTCGGATATTTACTGGTCTAGGGTCTGACATATTTCGGACAAAAACGGGAAAGATTATCAGATAAAATGATGTAATCCAATCGGATCCCGGAACACATTTCCTGGGTCTATCAGGATTCGGATCTGTCATTATGGTCCTGGGAAGACTAGTGTGTGTTTCCCCCTCCCTTGGCATTGGTCTCCACGTGTTCTCCATGTAGGCCTACACAGCAGAGGAGAAGCCGTAGGAGACTCTCCTCCCCCTCCATAGCCTCATTAAAGTGAGATGGTGGTGGTGGTGGGTGGGAGGGGGAGGTCTGCAAGTGTTGTTTGAATTAAGTGTTGTTTGAAATGTGTTTTACAGTGAACGGGGGGGGATCTGATATTCTGCGGTGTTTCCCCTCAGATCCTGCAGGCCCTGGGGAAGTCCTACCACCCCGGCTGCTTCCGCTGCGCCATCTGCAACGAGAGTCTGGATGGGGTCCCCTTCACGGTGGACGCCGGGAGCCGGATCTACTGCGTCAAAGACTACCACCGGTTTGATTAACTCCTCCTTTAAAGACTACCACCGGTTTGATTAACTCCTCCTTTAAAGACTACCACTGGTTTGATTAACTCCTTATTTAAAGGAGACCAGTGGTTTGATGAACTCCTTATTTAAAGGAGACCACCGGTTTGATTAACTCCTTATTTAAAGGAGACCACCGGTTTGATTAACTCCTTATTTAAAGGAGACCACCGGTTTGATAAACTCCTCCTTTAAAAAGAACATTGGATTTGACACATTTTACATGAAAAGGAAAAAAACACTTCAGGAATAGAAAAAGCAGGGAAAGTAAAACAACCAGAAAAACATAATTCCTTGGACATTTGTATGTGTTAGAAAAAACACATAGGGGATAGGTGTTTCCCACGTCTGCATTCTACATGTAGGCATCCTTGAGCAAGATACCAAACAGCCCTACCTGCTCCTTAATGACACTCTACATCCTCCACTCTACATTCAGTGCCCTACATCACTCTCTATACTACACTCTACATAATACGCTCTTCATCACTCTTTTAACGACACTCAACATAGCTCTCAATACTACAATCTACATAATATGCTCTTCATGGCTCTAAATACGACACTCTACAATCACTCTAGGAGTAAATATCTGTGTCCAACCAACAAGCGTCGGTCGTCAATATGCAGTCTGTTGTTGTTGTTGTTGTTGTTCACAGGCAAGGCTGCAGCTGTACTCCACATTTAACCATTTGTAATAAATAGACAGGGCAGTCTGTTGCCACTTTATTACCACAAGTAGCTCAGTAGAGACTTAATTAGGTATGATCAAATACTTAATCTTGCCCGTTCTCCTCTGTGGAATCCTGTCTTTTGAGGATTATCAAATCACATGATACCGACAATCAAAAAAAACTGGCATCGGCTTCTATGTTGTCGATTCATTGAATTCATTACGTGTGTACAAACTACAATGAATGAATGAATGTGTATGAATCAATCAATAATTCTGAGCAATCAATCACTGTTTTAACTCCTTTTTTATATTATTCTATTCTTCTTCTCTCATACCAGAGTCCTGGCCCCAAAATGTGCTTCCTGTAACCAGCCCATCCTTCCCTCAGAGGTGAGTCTCTAATTGGTTGATCCCTTGATGCAAACACAAAGTACTAGAGAAGTAGTGCAAATGCTTATACCCACTCTTACAGGTGGTGATACCCAAACCTGAAGTCGACACTAGGGAATAGAAATTAGATTGGTCCGGACACACACAACAGCCTAAAACACATGTCTACAAGTCCATCTGGAAAGAAACTTTTAAATAAAAAATGAGATAAAAAATGTTTTATTTATACTTAGAAAAGCTTCTTAAAAGCTTTCCATCCATCTGCACTCAGAATAGAAAGCAGTACGTGTGGTCCTGTTTGTATTAAA
The DNA here is from genome assembly GCF_964030765.1 of Micromesistius poutassou. Classification (NCBI taxonomy): domain Eukaryota; kingdom Metazoa; phylum Chordata; class Actinopteri; order Gadiformes; family Gadidae; genus Micromesistius; species Micromesistius poutassou. The sequence goes on from NC_140278.1 coordinate 8,742,662, forward strand.
TCTGCTGGTAGGAGATGGGACAATTTGTCTTGTTGCTGTATGTCAATCATCCACTAGAACTCATCACTCAAACTTTGCATTGTTGTTCCGAGTTTGAATTAGACAACAAAACAGCCTCAACCACCAGAAGCTTCTGACGGTTGAACAGATTTTTTAGACTCTGTGGAAACTCCTTGCTTTCCAACCGATGAGAGACTGTGAGGAAACTCTTCTGAAATTGATGTGAAACTGGCAGGAAGTTTATTGGTAATATTGATTTGATCCTTTCTGTGCCCGGACTCCCCAGGGGTCTGATGAAACCGTCCGAGTGGTGTCCATGGACAGGGACTACCATGTGGAGTGCTATCACTGTGAGGTAGGTGGAACTGGGGTGTACCCATCACCAGCAATACCAAGAATAAAAACAGGGAACATTGGCTTGTTTGAAAACACTCATTAGGGCTCAATGCTATGGTTTTCCTCAAGTCCCCGCTGCTGTTTAGACAAAACACAACAAAGAGTTTCTTAAAGCCCTAATTACAGTTGTGGATGATAATCATAGACTGCTGTGGGCTGCACCTCATCATCATCAGCACACAACCTCGTCATTGGGCCCCAGTTACCTTCCTTCCGGGGGGTAGGGGCCCCGGGGGTAGAAAGGCAGAATGAAAGTAACCGCATATTGGAAATATTAATTTGAATAAATTCCGATTACCTTGATTTCAAAGTATAACATTTCAAATTTCTGAATTCAATATCTTAACATTTGGATATACAAAATTCAATAGCTTTTAAAATTCAAAACATTAATTACATTGATTTGCTTTCAAAGCAAATCAACAGTGAGGTGGTTAGTTCCCATTCAGTTTTTGTATTCTTGTTGCAGGACTGTAAGATGGAGCTGAATGATGAAGAAGGCCACCGCTGCTACCCCCTTAACGGCCACCTGCTGTGTCACTCCTGCCACCTGAAACACATCGAGCCAGGCAGCTCGTCGCCCATCGCCGCCTCCTACCAGCTCTAGTTTTGGGTTGAGGGAGCCCCCTGGTGGATATATGAAGAAACTGCCAAAGAAATAGAAGAAGCAAAAACGTGGACATTCAATACAGTTCTATCTGAGATTTATTTTGTTTTTGTGTGTCTCTGTAAGTAGGCAATCATTGCAGTGTGCTCCTGGTTTAAGTCTAGTTGTCCTGAATATTATTCATTCTAACCATTATGTGGTTTGGGCACTAGCAATTTAAATTAGGACCACATTGCCCAATATTTTATAATTAACATAATTATGAAGTAAGTTCCATGGAAATTGCTGATATGTTTTGAAAATGTTATTTCCAAGTAGTCTATATATTTCAACTGAAATTAAACTGAAGATGGTTATAAGGACACAGACTATATACATATAACCAGTAGAATAATATAGCTTGCCCGCCAAATAACTATTTTGAACCGTTTTTTTTTTTCCTGTATAACCATGCATTGACTCAAATATCCTATATTTATCTGATTTACTCTTGAAGTGAAGTCATTCTCAATAATCCAATAAATTATTTACAAAAAGGATTTGAGTGTAATAATGTCAGTGTCAAATTGAAGGAATTGTAAATGGTAGTTAAGTCCATGCCTGAGGCTAAGGCTCGAACTAAGAAATATGGAATAGAATAAAAGAAGTAGAAGAAACCAGGTATTAAACTAGCATACCTTTGAGGGCGACTAAACCCTTTTTCCTTCAGTCAGGACTTTGTGGAGTAGTGACAGACAAACCGAGCCTTAAGACTTTCTTACTGCTAATGAATTTATCAAGCTTTGTGCGAAAACTTCCCACCTGTAAGAGCAGGTGGGAACCTCGAACTTCTTTCTTTCTTATTTCATACTGCAGACTCTTGAAATAATATATTTTATTATGCCCAATAAAAAATGCTAGTATTTCAAGATCCAAAATCCCTCCATGTTTGACATGGGTAGACTAGACCTTTCATAACTATTACACTGGTTTCATATGCTTTGAAGAAAAGTTTTTTATGTTAGGTTTAATTTGAAAGAAGTGCAGTACATAAAATTTGCTATTTCAAAATTGAAACACTGGTTTCATCTGTTTTAATGCATGCTCGGAATTCAGAGATATGATCCGTGGCAATACACATTTGATAATTAGGCCTATTTAGTTTTTAGCTATCATTTACTATAATGTCAAAAACGTCGTTTGCATCTGGTATCGCGAGACTTGAGGGATCAAGGCTCAGCTCCAATAGTTATTAACATGCTAATGAACGAAGTCACTGTATAAAACGCTTTCAAATTCGACAAATACTAGCCCTTAAACGGAAAACACAAATGCAAAAAGCTCAACACAGAACATCATATTATGATAACGAGAAGCTGCTGGCATAGGTGAAGGTAACGTATCAAAGATAACGGCTTTCCACATTATATAGGCTACTCTATGAGTATGACCATATACCAAGTAGCCTATGTAATATATTCGGTCTGTTTCATTATCAACATCCTTTCAAGCTCACTTCTATTGGGTCATGTTTTTTGCGTGTATTTTCCATTAGCACACTTATGCCTTTCTTTAATTTTCCTTTTAACAACTGTATATATGTATATCCGAAGTGTTATGGCTCAAAATAATATGTTTGAGCCTCCATCATTGTTTGGCTTGCATACGTGTGTTGAAAGCTATAGATTGAGTTGAGACCAACATCGTGTATGGCCCATTATGATCAGCTAAATAATGCACAGTGGCCATGTGCCTTAACCCTGAGTCAACAGCAGAGGGAGGTAGATACTTTCCCTATTATGCAGTCTATGGCATTACGTTTTAGTGGTCTCTACATCCGCTTACCGTAGAACATACTGCAATTCAAAAGAAGCAGATGTTTCATTTGACTCTTGTTCGTCAAATTTCCAGTCTACGAGTTACATGTAAAAGAACAAAAGATCGAGCTAGCCAGGAGTCGAACCTAGAATCTTCTGATCCGTAGTCAGACGCGTTATCCATTGCGCCACTAGCCCATATTTAGCAGTTAAAGTAGTGAGCAATTTGATTTAAATCATGACAATAAATCTGCTTAATAACGTTTTAAAAGCCATTGTGCTGATAATGGTAGACGTTTAGGTATATGTATTTGTCGGACATTTTGTTTAGTCATGCTTCATTTGGGATCATGATAAATTACGGTGGTTGTAGACGTTGTCAACACGTGTTGAGGATGGCGAGCTAATACGTTGTTAGAGGAACTTCCCTGACCACAGACGCTGTTACAAGTTCATTTACGGTGCTTTCATCGCTACCATACGGAGGAATCAAACCAGAAATCCAAATAACTGAACGGATGTTCAATTTATTTAACCCAACAACTAAATAGATTTGATTAAAAAATGTCTAGGTAAATGTTATATGAAAGGTCAGACATGGTCCTACTACGACGGTGTTTTAAGGTGAAGGTATACTACTCCGTATACTTTTAGTATACTACTCTTTAACGTTACACCCTATAGAAGGATGTCAATTGTCACAGGGTGTAAGTTATGTGTAAGTACTCTAGTACACCCTGTGACCCCCAGAATCACGGAAAGCTCACTAAAGTGTTTTTGTTTTGAAGAGCAACGTGTAACATGACTTGTTTTTTGCGATTGGTGGTCATTGGTTTGAAGTGAATTATTTTTGGAGGGCTGAGTGTTTGTCGAGAAACGGTAGCCAATGGCAGCTCGAAGTTGACCAAGAATTGGTTCCCCTGACGGCCAATGAGAAGGCGAGTTTGCGTTCACGAAGTGAGCCGAGTGACAGCCTGCAACAGCAAATCAACAAGCTGTGTTCAAGAATCCTGGCAAGCATGAGCCAATCAAAAGTCCGTTGCCATGGGCTACGTCCCGCGCTCACCCCTGCAGCCCAGCGGGACGTCCAAACTTTTAGTGCAGAAATAGACAAAAATAGACCCTGTTCGACGGCTCCCCTCCCCATTCGAATCGATTGACTCGAAATCTGTGTGAAAGTTATTGCTTTTTAGTTAGTGCTATTAACGAGAAAGCACATAGAACACATGTTTTCACCATGGCCTTTATTACCATATATTAGTATCAAGCAAACTATAGTATAGATACTATAGATAGTGCATAGTTAATAAAGGTTGTTCTTAAGCCTTATCTTGTCATCATAGTGTCTATGATGTTTCATTAGGCCAGTGATCTGATAGATAGATAGATTACTTTATGACCTGTATCGTATTCATCCCCAAATGGAAATTGCAGTGTTACAGCAGCAATTTAACATTTAGCCATTTATCACACAGATACACTAAGCATACGACTACCCCTACCCATACACACATTATATAGTAAAAACTATAAACAATATGTACAAGTTCAAGATATATACATGTGCAAGAATCCTACTGCACTACTATGTATAAAAATAGATAGCATAGGTGCTTAGATAAACATTCTGCTTGCCTTCCCTGTTCTTGTTCTTTTGTTGTTATTATTTTATGATGCCTTTAACATTTTCTTTTTTACTGACAGATATGAAGCCAAATTTTAGATGGGACGGTCAATATAAATTACTCTCATGAAGCTGGGCGGGTGAAGAGCAGGGCCCAGCCATGGTCGCTTCCTCTTCCACCAGATGATGTGTTGGAGCACGACGAGCTGCAGCGGAGCAAGGCCTTGACACAGAGGATGAGGTGTGTGTTCTGGGTCTGTATAATAAGCTGCAGGTTGGCCAGGTTGGTTCAGGAGGCAGACTTTCAGGTGGGTCCTTGAAAACTCTCTGGGGTTTGGCGCGTACCTGGTGGCGTCGATGATCAGGGAAAGTGAGAGGGGTGAGGTGAAGGACGCCCTGAGCAACAGGGCTAACAAGGAAGCTGATGGGCAAAAATAACGGACACATTACATTACGAATATAGTCAACTCTGGGTCCAAACCTAACGAACACACCACAACACACCACACATTCAAGAGGGTCAAGATGACCCTCGAGCCCCCCTATCAGTCTGCGGAGAACACTCTGCCACAGCTAGATGGCGAGGACACACATATCACACAGAAATACAACACAACCCGGATGCTCAGGGACAAGAGAACCCTCTATAACCCACACAAAGTCTACCACACACACCTGGCTAGGAAAGATACTATAAGTTTCACATGCACCGGATCACGGGGCTCTTCTGAAGCAGAACTTCCACGGAGGCGAAGCTCCAGACGACCTCAGCGCTGTTAGGGGACGTAGAATATTCGATCTCTCACGCTTTATGAATCAGTATTACCTTTGCCACTTTACTCAATAAATCCGAGGCCCTCGTGCTGACTGACTTTATCACCTCTCCGTCTCATTTTATCTGGTCAAGTAACTAGGCAGACAGTTTTCCCCAACAAAGCCTTCCGGCGCTACATGGAGTTGTTCCCTGAGGGCCAGGAGGCAATCTCTATGAAGCTGAAACGGAATACCTCTGCCAGTCTCCAGCATCTGCCTTGCCTTCCATCAGCTGGTCCCCAGCATCTGCAGGGCCACCCACCAGGCCGTCTCCAGCATCTGCAGTGTCACCCACCAGGCCCTCCCTAGCCTCAGGTATGTTTGCCACAGGCCCTCCACCCGCCCCAGTGTCTGCAGGGCCTTCCACCAGCCGGTCCCCAGTGTCTGCAGTGCCATCCACAAGTGGTGTCCCTTCCACCAGACGTCTGCCAGTGTCATCACTGCGCGCATTGCTGGCAGTAAAGAACCAGGGTCAAAGGAGCCTTGACATGACACGGTTGTCAAAATACTTGACTCTCCCCTTCCGCATCCAGGTTTCAGCCAAGTAAGTATAATGTAATTGCAGGTCTGTGATGTTAATACTATCTGAATACACATAAATATAGATTTTGTTGAAATCTGTAATTATTAATTAATTAATTTGAATTATTAATGTATTTTCTAGCCATTCCGTCAGTGCTAGCATGGGGTTCATCAGGGCATGTGAGTCCTGCACCAGTGCCATGTGTGTTGGAGCAACCATCGGATGTGTCTGACAGGGACATGGTCATGGCAGCATGTGGAGGAGGCGATAGCAACACGTGAGATACAATATGGCTTGATTCAATTCAATAAGCTTTATCGGCATGATTGTAGATACAACATTGGCAGAACGTTTAAAAAGCAATAATATGTGAAGAAGAAGCACTAATGGTAGTATTGGTAGTAAGAGTAATGGTTGTATTGATAAAAGAAATCAATGTGATCAGTACTTAATGTACAAAACAACAGAGCCTCACACTGCATTGCTTGTGTTCTGTTTCATAGAGAGCAGAATTTGTCTTCCTGCTGGCTGGAAACCAGCCTTGCCAGTCCTAGACTAGCAGTGGATTTCAAAGGCCCTCTTTCAGTGTTCCAAGACTGTACAGCCAGAGCTGGACTTCACCCGGGTGGACAGGATGTGGTGGTACCCCCCCCAACCATCACTGGTGCCTACTGGAATTCCTTCAATGGAGTGGTACTTCGGCCACCCACTGTTCCTGTGGATGCCGAGGATGCTCTGACGCGTGTGGGTACTCTGCCCCCATGAAGACTGCGGGAAGGAGGAGCTGATGTCTGCCGGACTGCACCAGAGAGTACGACATGTGGTTGGTGTCAGCACAACATACTTCATGGTGTCAGAGTATCTGTACTGCAAGGGGTGCAAGCGGAAGGTGATCAGCTGGACGAGGAACATCATCCGCCAGCTGGACGTCGGCCATCACATCCAGTTCCCCTGTCTCCTGACCTCCAAGCTGGGCTGCGACATGCAGGTCTTGCGGCAGATGCGCCAGAGGGGTCTAGGAAATAGCAGCAGCCAGGTGCAAAGGCAGATGGTGGAGCAGCCCTCTGAGGTCTGGCTACAGAAGCAGCTACATTTCCTGACAGACTGCAGTGGGGTCGCGCGGGCTGTGTCTGCAGGGCTGGTTGCTCTGATGGCCATCGGGGACATATCTAAGATGCTGGAGGTGCCAAAACATCGGTCGCTGATGCAGGTATATTCGAATGTGCTGGGCAGGCTGGAGGAGATTAAGGCAAGCATCACCTCCCTTTTTGGCCTGAAGTCCTGAAGCTTGACTCAACAAAAACCATTAAAAAGCTGGCTGGTGAGGGCCGCCTCACAGCATCATGGGCCACTAACACTAGACAGTACAAAAAAACCCAGTTGTGGTGGTGTGCAAAGAATGCGTAAATGACCGAAAGTCTCCAGGGCACCAGCAGTACTTTGGGAACTGGTACTGTGGGGAGACGGCCACAGATGGCGCATTATCACCGCAGGGTACGCTTCGGACCCAGCACACCTCAGCCCAGTAGTGAGGGTGCGGTATAGCCCAGCTCGGTTATGTGTTGCGTTTCCACCGGCACCAGTACCCTTATGGTAGGGCGGGGTTTAAGCCAGATGGCGATAGCCACGGCAGCTACGTAAGCATCGTGATCTCATAGCAGCCCGACACAGTGTAGCCTGCTAATAAATCCATGAAAAAGAAGACCATGCACAATGAACAAAGAGCAACAATGTAGGACGTCCAAGAAGGACGGCAAACTTTTGCGTGACATTTTCTTCAATAAACAAAGCTTTCGCCGTTGTCCAGAATTACCTTGCGGGTACTGTGTTTGTTTATTTGTTTGTTATTTGTTATTATGTCAGGCTCCCACCTCAGCGGTTAGAAGCGTTCTTAAGGCTAGGGGTGTGAGGATTTACAACGTACTGGCGCCAGCTAGCCCAGACTAGTTGGCATCCGTTATACTACCCTATCAAAAAGTGCTACCTTATGTGTTTGGTAGCGTATTTTATCTGTTGACCAATTGCCTCTATCAAACTATGCTCCCACTACAGAAACATGTTATTTTACACCACTACTCGCCCATGTACACTGTAAGAATACAGAGAGCATATTTTCATACTGTATTATAACGTCTTTATTGGAGATTTCAGGGGTACAGTGTGTATTTTACACCAATACTCAATAGCGTCGTCATGCACATGCGCAGAGCTACTAGGTAGCAAAATCTGATGGGTAGCAGAAATTGACAGAACACCGGCACCCTTTACAGGCGTCTCAGTACCCCAACAGAGCAGTACTGCGAGACGAGTACGGCTCAATACGGCTCAGTCCGGATCACTCCCACTTTTGGCGGTGGAAACGTGAACCGTGCCGCACCTTTGCATACTGAACTGACCTGCACTCTCCAGTGGAAATGCGGCATTATAGTATAACGCCACAGAGCGGCGTTATCTTTAAATTAGTAAATGACTGAAGTGCACTATTAAGGTGATAAATGCTCATCAAGGTTTGTGTAAATGACCCTTTACATGGAACTCAAATAATAAAGTCGTTTGCAACATGACGGTGCTTACATAGAAAGAAACGATGGCAAAACCAAACCGTTTGTATGTTTCCTTGGTCACTGACACAGAGTCTGCAACACTGTTTTTTTTTTGCTCGTAACTTTGTAACCTCAGCTGTTTGAAGAGAATGTTGAAGTTAAATAAGAATAAGAATCCCCAACCTGTACAAAATGACATGACATTTTCTTTTCGTGGCCTTTGAGTGAACCCTGATTGAACCATGATGAAACACCAACAAACACAGTGTGTGTCTGTGGGATACAAATGTAAACAACAGGACCACTTGTACAGCTGTGTTGCTCACCCAGAGCTCCCATCCTGGGCCCATCCAGTACAGATGCTTATGCGACGTCCAAGACAACTTGGTTATCTGAAAAAATTAGCTCTGACTTGTTAAAAAATCATTTAAACTTAAGTCCAAGGAAACACTGGATATCATAATCGTATTCTTTATAATTAAAATAATGAAAACACAGAAATTTTCGGATTTCAACTATAAACAGTGCAGCTTTGTGAACTCCTGTCAAGCTGGTGGCCTTCATTAAAGTAATCTCATGGCTCGCTGCATCCCAAGCTGCGGTCCAGGACGCTGGGTGAAGTGGAACACAAAGTGACAACCTACAAGAAACACAAGGTAAATGTCATTAGTTATGTAGTGTACGTTGATCTTAACCAAGAATAGGCTATAACTTATAACCATTTCAAACTATTTTAAAAACAGCTATTCAAAAAAGGTTTTACTAGATTTGAACAACTGAAAAAGTAACTTGCAACAATGGTTGTGGTGAACCAATCGTGTAACCAGTAGGGTAAACAGCCCTTATTCTTAACAAGGGTTAGGATACAGTATTATACTCAACCTCATATTCACCACAACCTGCTCCACCACCAACCTTCCTGGATCTCCTCTTCATGTTTGTGACAACTTCTTCTTATCGTACTCTCAAACTGCAGCCTCGATTCAGTGAACCACCCGATCCTCCTCCCCAACCTCCAAAAAATGTTAATCTAAGGCTCTGCACCCTCCCTGTTCACATCCTTCCTCAAGGATCGCACTTACAGGTTAACCTGGAAATAATCAGTGTCTGAACCTTCTCTCAGTACATGAAGTCACTGGGGTCTGCCATTCACTCACATGGCTTTTCCTACCACAGCTATGCAGCAAAATGAGTTGTACCACAACTCATTTTGTCTTCTTTACGGCTCAAAACCCAGGAAGCAGCATAAATCTGTGTGTGTCAGGGAAACATCCCTCAGGGAATGTCGACACACCACCTGAAGCTCAATCTGGAGAAGCCTGCGCTGCTCTTTCCAGGGAAGGAACCTTCCATCCATGGCCTCTCCATCAATATTGACAACTCTGTGGTGCCTGCGAATCATACGGCAGGAAACCTGGGTGTGACCAGCTTTAAAGATAAAACACTTTAACAAACTAAGAGAGGTCAAGAAAGCCGAGGTTTGAAAGATTAAGACTTTATTATCACTTGTAACAAGTAACAACAAAATCTGAGTTGGTTTGCAAAGAACTCCTGTTCTGGAATCAGGCTTCATGTTATATTCCCAAAATGTGTGGAGTCCTCCTACATGCATGACTAATCACAACACTCAGGAGGGGCCTATAAATTAGGCCCCTCCCGTGTTCCACGACCCAGTTCTTCATTAACTAAACATCCATAATAACCCACAAGTATTTTTATGAGATGAGATTGTCCACTAATTTAGGTCTTTATCAATGAGCACCTAGTGACCTCCATACTGCGCAGATTCAATGAACACAAGGCCTCTGGCCCTGACAGGCTTAGAGGCAGAGTGCTGAAAGAATGCTCCACTCAGCTAAGTGGCATTCTTACCAGGCTGTTTCATCATCTCCTGGACTCTGGCTGTGTCTCTGACCAGTGGAGGGAATTCACCATCATCCCAATCCCCAAAAAGGCACATGCTAAGGACCTAAAGGACTACAGACCAGTGGCACTAATGTCTGTGCTGTGCAAATGTATGGAGAGGGCGGTCTATAACCTCCTATCAAGCATGGTGTCAGACAAGCTGGACTCACACCAGTTTGCCTACAGGGCAAGACGTGGTGTGGAGGATGCAAGCCTCTCACTTCTAGACTCGGACTTGGACTCTAAACATCCACACACACACATCCACACACCAGGATTTTATTCATGGACTTTTCCTCAGCTTTTAATACCGTGAGCATTGATCAACTTTTACATCACTTCTCTGATCTTCAGGTTTACCCAATACTGATCCTGTGGATCCTGTGGAAGTTTTCTGCTGGACAGACCACAACAGGTGTATTTTAATGGGGTTAAATCAACCAAGCTCATTTTAAATACTGGACTCCCCCAAGGCTGTGTTTTATCACCAATCCTCTTCTCTGTGTACACCAACAACATCTTGTGTCACAGTGAAGGTATGGCACTTTTTAAATATGCTGACGACATTGCCTTAGTTGCACACATGGCTAACACTGACACCTCAACTCGCTACCAGGAGGTAGTAAACAACCTGGCCCAAACTTTTGTTGAGCTCTCCTTGGAACTCAACATCACAAAAACAAAGGAGCTATGCTGTGGGGGCCGAGACAAGGCATCACCTCTGTTCCAGCCAGTTAGCATCCAGGGTCAGCTAGTGGAACAAGTACAGGTTTTTAGGTACCTGGGCATAGAAATGGACACTTCCCTGTCCTTCTCACAACACGCAGACACAACATACAAAAAAGCACAACAACGTCTCCACCTTCTCAGGAAACTCAGAACATTTCATGTCAGCAAGGACATTTTAACTTTGGTTTACCGCTCTCTCATTGAATCAGTTCTCACTTTCCATATCTCTTCCTGGTACAATCAACTCACCATCAAACACAAAACAAAACTCACACACATAGTGAATCAGGCTGCCAAAATAACTGGCTCCCCCCCCTATGTGAGCTGTACAGCCGTGCAGTGATCAGGAAAGCCAACCTGATCACTGAGGACCCCTCTCACCCCCTCCATCACTAATTCCAGCTGCTACCATCAGGCAGGCGTTTTAATGTACCACTGGCCTGTAAAAACACCTACAAAAAATCCTTCATCCCTTCTGCAATAGCCCTACTGAACAGCACAAAACAAACAACAAAGTCAGCTGTTACCTCAACACCCATGTCTTGTTTTTATGTTTGTATGTATGTTTATTTGTGACTTGAGCCATGTCAAAGGAAAATTTCTGTAACCCTCGGGTAACAGACAATAAAGTCTTATCTATCTATCTATCTATCTATCTATCTATCTATCTATCTATCTATCTATCTATCATTTACACATGTGACAAAAACAAAGTCTAATCCAGGAAAACACATGCCAATACCACATATATAAGTTTCTGTAAGTCACTTTGGACTAAAGCTTTAGCTAAATGAAGGCAATGTAACGATCACTTTCAGTAACAGTCTAACAACAGTCTAACACTGGTTGGGTGTGTCGTGGGAATGGCTCTAGAAGGGAAGGGGTGAAATGCCTGATGGATATTTTAGTAACATACATAAATATATATATTTTTCATGAAAAATAAATCTTCCTTGTTTTCTGGAATTCATGAGATATCTCCAAATCCCAAGAGAAAGAGAGCAAAGATGTCCCGCCTGGTTGAATCCAGTTTTACCTGGGCAAGATGTCCCCCAACCTGTTGGTCTGCGGCAGGTTAATTAAATCAACTAAAAGTGGGGGTCAGAGACAGGGATCTGTTGTTGGGCTGTAAGACAAAAGAAGGGCCATTTGATGTTGGAGACTGGAGGACTGGCAGGGAGAAGGATGAGAACAGTAGAAGAACAGGTGAAGACATAAATTAGCTAAAAGTGTGTGTGTGTGTGTGTGTGTGTGTGTGTGTGTGTGTGGGGGGGGGGGGGGGGGGGGGGGGGGGGGAGCCCAGACCTGTTGGTCTCTGGTGGATCTGTTGGGGGGCTGTGAGACAAGCGAAGGATCATTTGATGCTAACCTCTCGACCAACCTCTCAGTTGCGCCGTTGGTCAATTGCTTTAAGAACAAAAGAGGCAGACGTCTGGCAGGGAGGAGGATGAGAACAGGATGATGAAGGTGAAACATATTTTTCAACCGAAACTGGGGGTCAGAGAAGGGGCGCTGCAGGGAGGAGGAAATGGCATGAGGAAAAAACATATCTAACAAATATTACAATCCTCAACATATTATTTGTTTGTCGACTTTGCGCAAGCACCTCCGCTATTTTTGGTTGTTCAGACAGTAAACTTACCTTACCTATATGGACCTGGTACTTTAAATAATAGGCTATCACACTAAGGATAAGGATGATTAGCAGCAGCAATCTTACTTTTTTTATTTTTATTATTATTAATCATTTTCGACTATTCATTTCCATGAAAAAAATTCTCAAAAATTCGAAAAACAAATTAACGGCAAAATAAAATTAATTATTTTTCTCTGTATTTTGATTATAATATCCTTCAATCCAGAAAGAACGTCAACTAACTGGTCACTGTTTGTAATTCTTCTGTTCAATTATATCCAACTAAATATTGTGATTATTTGTAACTGAAATCAGTCGCTGGACACCAACAAATAAATTGTTGTTGAGAAAAAAGTAGGGCAAACCTAAACCTACACTGTGGCATTAAATTGATTTATTCTATTCTTGCACATTGTATTGTGGACTTTGTTGCTCGGCTTTAGTCAAATTAGGATTTGAAAAACTTTTCTTAAAGGAGCAGGTATACTCAGAAAGATGTAAAGATGCCATGAAATCAAACATTCACCTCGGTTATCTGAGGAAAGAGGGGTGGGGAGGTTAGGGAGTTAACTTTAGACCCTGCCCCTGCCTAGTGGTTCGAGCTTAAAATTGCTTTCAAAGTAATCCAGCGAGACAAGCAAGCTGGCTGTATATGAGTTAGAGACAGCACAGTGATGGAAAAAGATGCAAGACCAAATTGGGAGAATCCCATGCAATTTGTACTTGCATGTGTGTCCTACGCTGTCGGACTGGGAAATGTTTGGCGTTTTCCATATCTGTGTCAAATGCATGGCGGAGGTAAGAAACCCTGCAACAGGTGGTCGCTCAAAATAATGCCTTTATTTGCACTCTCTTATCTCTCTGCTTATATGTTGACACATGTTCACAATAAATTGTATAGGCTATACGATGGGAAGTTCATTGTTAAGTCATTTATTAAGTCAAACTAGATTCCTGATTGGTTATTAATATTGGATTGAGGCCACCTTTTTTGTAAATTTTGTAATGCGAAATATATATTTTCCTTGACAAATTAACAATATGAATCATAAATACATTGTCATGGCGTTAACATGGCTATTGTTGAGTGAAGGGCGTTAAAAAACAACGGGGTCTATCTGAATCAAAAGGTTTCCTTGGGGTGATATCCATCACATGGATGCGTATCCTATGCATATTTATTGGGCCAATAACCATATAGGCCGATATTTAAAAAAAATCTCAAATAGGCCTTAATGATATTGTTATTACTTCAATAGGCCTCATATAATAGCATATTATAGCCTACAATAATTGTAAATGTAATACTGAATCCAAATAATTAACAGGTGTGATTCAAGTTAGCAGTGTTGTCATTTGAGATTATCAGATGACGTTAAATTATACGATATTATATTACGTGTGTGTGTGTGTGTGTGTGTGTGTGTGTGTGTGTGTGTGTGTGTGTGTGTGTGTGTGTGTGTGTGTGTGTGTGTGTGTGTGTGCGCGCGCGCGCGCGCGCGTGTGAGCGTGTCTGCAGGCTTGCATATGCTGTCTCCCCTCTTCGGGTAAGTTGTAGGTGAACAAATTTATTTTAATAGGACTTATAACTTAACGTATTTACGCGTTTCAGGTGGCTTTTTGATCCCATATCTGATCATGCTTGTTCTGGAGGGTGTGCCTCTATTCTACATGGAGCTCGCTATAGGCCAGAAGATGCGTCAGGGCAGCATCGGGGCGTGGTCCGCCATAAGCCCCTATCTAGGCGGTATTGGTGAGTCAAGAATTCAGATGTACCTTTTTGTCTATTTTCTTTCTAGATATATAGATATCTATGTATATATATATATATATATATATATATATATATATATATATATATATATATATATATATATATATATATATAGAAACCGGCAATATAGAAACCGGCAATATAATATACAGTAGGCCTATATATCATCAATATATATATATTTAGTGTGATATGACACATGTCAATCAACCGCGGCCCACCCTTTTAGTCAGTCAAACATTGAGCTGATAAACTGATAGTATTAATATTAATACTATCAGTATAATCAAATATCAAATAATCAAATAATAGTTTATTTTATGTTTGTCTGTATACTGTTATATTTGGACCTTGAGTCTGTTAATACAGATAATAATAATAATAATAATAATAATAATAATAATAATAATAATAATAATAGTATCTATTGATGTTCACATTGACACTTTTAATATTCATATTAGTAGTGTCTATTGGGGTTCTCATTGACACAGCCATACAAAACATCCATCTTAATGGGAGTAGTATAGGAGCTTGGTGACTTGCTCAAGGACATATTGACTCTCTAGGCAAGAACCCTAGGCAACCCGTTCTTCAATATGTTTCCTGAAACATGGCAACAATTATGCATGTATCCATTTAACATCTTTAAAACCTAACTTCATGATTCATATGGATATCAAACTCGATTGAGTTGCAAAGTTAAGATAAAAAGAAAGTCACACAAATGGCCACACGACTACTAATGAATGTATATCCTTTTCTTACGACAGGTCTTGCCAGTGTCCTGACTTCCATGTACCTGTGTCTGTATTACAACATCCTCAACGCCTGGAGTTTCTGGTATCTCTTCAATTCCTTTCAAGTGAGCCCACGCCATATCTTACCAATCAATATCAATTATTATGGCCCATGAAAACAGTTAATAGACCAGCAGCAATACCAAAATATAGGACATAATATATCATTAAAATATATATATGCCTACTGTTCATAAAATATATAAATGTCCAACAGCAGCCATGTGTTTTCTTGTGAGCCAACGTTATATCTTACCAATCAATATAAATGATAATGGCCAATGAAAACAGTTTAACACACCAGCAACAATACCAAAATATAATATATAATATATAATTCATATATATATATATATATATATATATATATAATATATAAGTGCCAAATATGTATTTTCTTGTCCACCCCCAGTCCGTTCTGCCGTGGGCAGAGTGCCCGCTGAACGCCAACAGGACGGGCCCGGACGAGGAGTGCGATCGGGCCACGCCCACCCAGTACTTCTTCTACCGGCAGACCCTGAACATCTCCTCGTCCATCGAGGAGACGGGCGGGATGCACGTGGGTCAGGTGCTCTGCCTGCTGCTGGCCTGGGTCCTTACCTTCCTCTTCATCCTCCGTGGCGTCAAGTCCACGGGGAAGGTGGGGCCGACCTCTGTGTGTCTCTTTGTCCCTTGAGTTAGAACGCGGCAGTGTTTCGCCCCGGGCACACGAGGGAAATATCTGACTGACTGATAAATGACTAATGAGTGTTTGAGAATCTGTATGGTATCTAGACATTTGCAATTTTGAACTTTGGTCAGAAACAAAACTGCAATTGACACTTTCACAGCCTACACAGACTCAAGACTCACCTGTTCAGAGTTCACCTAGACCCCCTCCTACTTATTGCATGCTGTTCGTCCCTGCACATAATGTACCCACTTATTGAATGTCATACTTAGTTATAGTACTTAGTTGTGTAGCATCGTATCCTAGCTATCTCGAATGGGTTAACCTAGCGATTGTTAGTGCTTTGCACTGGGTTCTATGAACATCCTTACTGTACCGACAGCGATATATTGTTTCACCTTCTGATGACAAATGTACTTACTGTAAGTCGCTTTGGAGAAAAGTGTCTGCTAAACGCCCTCAATGTAAATGTAAATGTACACATACAATAAGAACGTGATTTGATAACAAATTTCTCTTTAATCTAGAATGAATGTGGCATACAATACATCTCTCAGCCGTTCCAGTCGGTTGAGACACACTGTTTTCAGACCACGACCTCAAGGGATATTTAAGGCTTGGATAAACAGAGCACTAAAGGCTAAAGCACATTCCGTGCCAAATGGAGAATATTATTAACTTAGTCAATATATTCCTTGGATAACTTACTGGGCTAAAACTGATTCTGGGTAACCAATGGTTACCAAGATTGGTAACCATTGGTAACCAAGGTTGACTAATACGTTCTGATAAGTCATGTATGTTATGTTATGTAATGCTAACATCATACTCTTTGAAGGTGGTGTACTTTACTGCCACATTTCCCTACGTCGTCCTCTTCATCTACCTGATCCGAGGGCTCACCCTGCATGGATCTGTCAACGGTATCAAATTCATGTTCACGCCCAAGGTATGTTTGCCATTCCAGGGACTGCTCTGTTGGTTGTTGCTGTTGTTCAAGTTCAAGTTCAAGTTCAAGTGTTTATTTTGCCATTTGTCCAAGTACAGGTGCACAGGGGCATTGCAATTCTTGTACGTTTCACTCAATGATTTTCAAAAGAAAAGCACATTATTAAACACATTACACACATAAAACAGTCCACGGAGTAAAACGGTCCACATTCTAATAAATATACTAATAAATATGTTCAATATAAATAATATGATAAATATGTAGCGCAAAAAGTGCAATAAAAGACAATGTGTTTGTTGTTGATCATTGTCATTGACATATTTAAAGGTGCGGTCGGTAGGACAGCCCCTTTAAAATATGGGTATTATTCCATTGACCTTGATGAGGATTATGAATCATTTTCCCCATGGGTGAAGAATATGTATGTATGTGTGTCTGTGTGTGTTTTTGCTGTGTGTGTGTGTGTGTGTGTGTGTGTGTGTGTGTGTGTGTGTGTGTGTTGTCTCCTGTCTGATCAGATGGAACAGCTTGCCGACCCCAGAACCTGGGTCAACGCTGCCACTCAGATCTTCTACTCCCTGGGTCTGGGCTTTGGCTCCCTCATAGCCTTCGCCAGCTACAATGAATACAACAACAACTTTGAGCGACAAGCCATTGTTGTGTCAATGATCAACAGCGGGACGTCCATTTTTGCCAGTATTGTCACCTTTGCTATATATGGCTTCAAGGCTACCGTCAACTTTGAGAGCTGCTTGGAAAGGTGAATCATTAAGTGAAATGGTGTTTGCGTGTGGGCAGCTGTTTGAATTGGATGAAGTGTTTTTGTTATGTTCATCTCAATGAATGCTTGGTCATACAGTATAAATGCGATCCCATAAACTCTTTTATATCAGCTATCTATACATTTTATAACTCTGTACGAGATTGCTTCAACTTCTCTGTCAGAGGAGATAATCAAAACATGAATCATAGCCTAATCTTAACCCATTTTATGGGGGGGATATAATCTCATCCCCTCGATTATGCTTAGCCATGGAAGAGAGGTGCTTCTATTGTTTGAAATGACAGAGGTGATAGGTTTATCATTAGACAAGTGCATGTGGTAGAGATGTGGTAGAGATGATGTGTTAATGATGTGGAGACACTTGTTTCTCTGTCTTCCAGGACGCGGATGCTGCTGCTGAATACCTTCGACATGGCAGAGGAGCTCATCACTTTGGACAACGTTGGCGGGTGGCTGGAGAAGCTGAACACCACGTATCCGGAGAAGTTTTCTGGCTTGACGGGTGTGTTGGAGGAGTGCGACCTGGAGGCTGAATTGGGAAACGTATGTTAGCCGTATTGTGTTACAATACTACTCAGAAATATTGCTTGTAGTTTGTATTTATTCTCTTGGGAACGGAGGGAGAATGACTGGATGGGGAATGAAGGGTCTGTTTTTCAGTCACTATATCAAGTAAGGTGATTACAGCAGGACATTGACAGTTTGAATTAGGAATGATTAGGATGAAGGACCACCTGCTGGGTGGTCCTTCATGTTGCCCTTGCAATAATTGTGTTTATGTTACGCAACACCCAAAGCAATTTTCACTGGTACGCTGTGGTTGCTATGCCGGGTCTCTGAGATGGGGAAAAAAATACGCCACAAAACACATTTCAGGTTTTGCCGCCAACCCTTAACACCTTTCCTCTTATTTCCCCACTTTCTTTACTATCTCCTCTTATAGTGTGTTTGTTTATCTTTCATGCTACTCATTCGATAGAGGAATGGCAGCTACTAACAGTTCTTATGATGCAATATGAAAATGTCCTGGAAAATCTATCTATCAATCTATCTATCTTGTTTGTGCAAGCGAACACTATATTACACTTTATTTGTATGAAAGTCAAGTTAGCAGCTGTGCAAATGGCTGGAATGTTTAGCAGTCATTTTTAATCACTTTAAATATAATTAATATAATGTTTTTTTTATTGATCTTAATAATCAACTAATCATATTCTTACTGTTTTGGTTTTCATTGTTAGGCTTCATGTTTAATTAGCTAATTCCATCTCTCTGTATCTCCCGCTCTCTCTTTCTCTCTCTCTCTCTCTCTCTGTCTCTCTGTCTCTCTGTCTCTCTCACTCCCCCTCCCTCCCCCTCCCTCCCCCTCCCTCCCTCCACCTCTTGTCTCAGGCCGTGGAGGGGGCCGGCCTGGCCTTCATAGTGTACAGCGAGGGTATAAAAAACATGCCTCTCCCTCAGCTGTGGTCGGTGCTGTACTTCTTCATGTTGCTATGCATTGGTATGGGCAGCATGCTGGGCAATGTCACCGCCATCATCACCCCTCTGAGAGACTTCAAGGTCGTGTCTCGAAACATCAGCATCGAGGCCCTCAGCGGTAAAACTCGCCTCACCCCAGGCCTCAAGTGTAGAGCGCTGAACTTTCTTCACAACGGACGCATATTCTATTTGACGTGGACTCACTCATCTGCTCAATTTTAATTTGCTTCGAAAACACCAGGTGCGGGGCAGAATGAATAGACCCCATGCCGAAATATACACATTCTGCTCCGCAACTCGCTACAGCTCCGCCTGCAATGTAGAAGTGCTCAGTGATTAACACTCAAGGCACTCAACAAGCTCAAGGCTGTAAGGCCAGCGGGATAGTCCTGTTATCTAGACGGCACTGCCATCCGACTTTAATGTCTGTAGTCGACCTGCAGAAATCCTTGAGCCCAGCTCTATGTCTATGTGTCTTTGGATTAAAGCATTTGTCAAATAACAATACTGCAGATTGAAAAAGATAGGATGTGATCTTAGTTTGAGTCAAATATAAGTGTTGTTCACGCATTGGTTTTGATTTTGTTTAGGTTTAGTTTAGCTTTTTGAGGTTTCATAGCACTGATACCAGTGTTGCGTGTAATTCAACAAATCTGATGTTTCAGCAATGTTAACACTACCACTGCTTTATTAGCTATCAATATTGATATAATATGCCTGTCTATATTGCAGCCCTGGTTTGCGTGTTCTGTCTCCTGGTGGGGCTGAGCTTCACCACAAGCCAGGGAAACTATTGGTTCACCATGTTCAACGACTACGCGGCCAGCTTCTCTCTCTTCTTCATCGTCCTCGTGGAGGTCATCATCGTCAGTTACGTATACGGAATAAAGAGGTGTGTTGGTCTGTGTGCGATTACACTAGTAGTGTAACCACTGTTACACTAAAACTGAATATTGTCTAAGAAATGGTACTAAAGGAATTATTTTGTTCCTGCTTAAATTGGTGTTGGTCACAGTTGGTGTTGTGAGTAAATCTTATGTACTCATCTCCAGGTTTGAAAAGGATGTAGAGGACATGCTTGGCCGTAAACCCAGCTGGTTTTGGAAAATCCTCTTGGTCGCGGTCAGTCCTGCACTCCTCTTGTGTCTGTTTATCTTCTACATTGTCGGCTATATCCAGGGAGGAGCGCCCACCTACCCAGCCTGGGACAAAGACCTGGTGAGACCTTCCATTCCTCTAGTTTCTCTCTATAGTGGAAGCAGTGTTGCCTCGAAACTGATTAGAGAAGAAATCTCCTGAGATCCATGTTAATTCAGTCCCTTCACTGAAAGCAGCAGACACAGACGTAACCACGTGTGTTCTTCCTGCAGGGGCGTTCAGTGGTGATGGAGTATCCCGTCTATGGCCAGGTCTTCATCGGCCTGCTCCTGGTTTCCACCATCAGTTGCATCCCACTAAGTGCGCTCTATACATACTGCAGGCGCAAGCCCCGACTCGGGACACTGGAACACTCGGTCAGATCCGAAACTGCTTTGAGGGAGCTGGATGGGACTGAGACAGGGGTGGTTCCACCGACAGAACACTGTTCCCAAGATTAACCTTGTCCCTCGTCCCGACTGCTGTGGAGAGAGTGGAGAGATACTGCCTTTCCATCCTCTCTCTCCCTCTCTCTGTATCTCCTCTCTCTTGTTCTCTTTCTACCCCTAAATCTCTCTTTCTCTCTCTTTTAATCTTTCTCTCGCTCTCACCCCCCTATCTCTCTCTCTATATATCTATTTCTATATCTATACCTATGTTTGTCTATATATATATATTTGTATCGGATCAGTAGTGGCAAAAGAAGGTTTGTGTGGATTTCTAGCATTCCAGGTCTCTTTATGTTAAAGAGCATCTGAGGTCTGATCCCGTCCTGGTGTTGAATGTACCTTAATGGAGAGTCTCATATATATATATATGTCTATGTAACTATATATATATATACATATATACACTCCAGAGGCTAAATGTTCCATGACCATGTTAAAGAGCATCTGAGGTCTGATCCCGTCCTGGTGTTGAATGTACCTTAATGGAGAGTCTCATATATATATATATGTCTATGTAACTATATATATATATACATATATACACTCCAGAGGCTAAATGTTCCATGACCATTGAAGTCCCTTTATTTCCTCCTCAACTGTACATATTCCCCATGTTGTAGTTTTACGTCTTGACTGTACAATGATTATATGGTTGTATTTGTACACCGATGCAAAAGAATATAGGCAATGCACTACAATGAAATGGTGTAATTTGCACAAGGACTAAATGATCTTTACTAAAGTGTCAGAGGAGCAAACATTTAGGAAACTATGTTGTAGCATATGTTTCAGTGTCATCCATTCCTCTATGAACGACATGTCGAATGTCGTACATTATTGGATAAATAATGTACAACAGGGTGTTTCTTACCAACGCCAAAGTACATTCTTTTCCAATAACAGGGCACCTTGGAGTGGTTTATTCCACTTACACACAATGAATAGATAATGGTTACTTTCATCTATACAGCTATTGTTTTAACGACTTTAATCTGCTGAAATTAAAATATTCCTCCACGGTGCATATATATATATTTTTTTGTTTAATGTCGGATTTGTAGAGCATTGATTTGTAACTGTTTAAAGTCAGAGTACTCTTGTTAATAATGCACACCCTTGAAACGTTATTGACTAATGTGTAGTGCTAATATTACCATATTAAGTCATTACCCTATGAAGGTAGGTCATTTACTTTAGATTTTTTTTTTTCACATTTGTTAAAATTCTCTCTACATCATGACAGCATTCAATAAATCAAATGCTACTACATAAAAACATATTCTGTATCTTTGGCTGTCGCAGGTCTGTAATCCAATCTCGTCCGATCATTTATTTCGGCCTGAATGATATTATTGGACGGGTTCAGTTCAGTTCAGTTCAGTTCAGTTTCAGTTTATTGTCCCCTAAGGGAAACTTGTCTTGCAGCCAGGTAACATACAGGTACAGTAGCACAGTAACAGATAAACACACATACACACAAATAATAACACCAACTACTATAAGTAAAAAACACTGTTACACTACTACTCATCTAGCGAATTGTGCAAATTTAGCAACCGTATTGCACTTGGAATAAAAGAGCTCCTTGTCCTGTTGAGCTTAAAACCAGGGACTCTAAATCTTGATGGAAGGACCTCGAATAAACAGTGAAGGGGATGGATTACACAGTCTAATATACCATTTGCCTTTTGCACGACCTGTTTCTCATAAATATTGGTCAAGGTGACCTGAGGACAACCAATCATCTTACCAGCCACCTTCACAATATGGCTGAGGTTGTTTTTATCCCTAAGGCTAATGCCCTTAGGACAGGGTGTGGACAGGGTGGCCTGTCTCTTTACTACAGGGTTGGCCAACACGGTGCCCGCACTGCACCTGGTCGCCCGCAGGGACCATGTGAGTCGCCTGCAGGGCATGTTCTAAAAATAATATTTAAATGAATTGTTTTGTTCTTTTTAAAACAATGACACTTGCATTGATGTCAATTTTATGGCAATGACAATATTTAATGTAATGTAAAACTCTTAACTCTTCTCTTGATAGTTCCATATTGTGCGCCCTCTTTGCTGAGACAAGCTAGCGAGCACAACTTAAATCTGGAGCTAGCTGCAGGGTTTACCCCCAAAATAAATAAAAACATGGTGGAAAAAAGGAGAAAATAAAACTTAGCATTTTCACAATGATTGGGAGGAAGATTTCTTTTTTACTACTGTGAAAGACAAGTGTGTATGTCTTACTTGCTGGGCGACTGTTGCGATAGCCAAGCGGCACAACGTGGAGCAACATTTCATTACCAGTCACAATAGCTTCCAGGCCATCTACCCACCTGCCAGTGCCCTACGGGCACAAAAGGACCGTCAGTCAAGTAGCCCTTTGTACGACTCAGTACCCTTGAAGTAGCTGTCAGGTCCTGCTCTACTACCTACCTGGCTACCGTTGCGCAATCTGCCTGTTCACTTATTAACCCTCCTGTTATGTTTTGTTTGTCGTGTACAACAAAAATGTTTCCTGATACATAAATATCTATATATCTAAAACATTTTAGAAACCAAAAAGTCCCACAAAACATATTTTGTATCTCATTACTAACAATGAAATCAATATTTAGTGAAATAGGGTTATTAACCCCTCACAGATCATTGTTACATTAGGATAATATACAAATTTTTCATCAGAAAAATTTACCTTTTTTAATGTACTTTAGAAACACAATACGATATATAATTCAGTTTACATATCATTAGGTTTATTTTAATGTGTTTTCCACTTAAAATATATATTTTTTTCATGGGATGAGGTTGATAAATAATAATGAGAGAATTTTTTTCAAAGTAAACTTTATTATATAGAACCAGATATGACAAACAGAGATGGAACATGGTGTGTTTTTTTTTTTTTTTTAAATAATTTTTCCAAACATAAAAAGGGAAGTTCAAGATATCTTGCTGGGTTTCTACCCAGTACTGGGGCTGCAGAATCACGTATCTACACAGCACATGATCCACACTTGTTCACACTGTGAACAAGTGATTGATTGACTTGATTTGGAGGCCTGAGGGAAGGGTTGGGAAAAAGACCCAAATATATCCTATTCATTCTTTTTCTCATGTGAATAGGGTAAAATATTTAACATTTAGATATCACCATGAAAATTACTGAGTTTACTTACATCAAGACAAACAAAAAATATATTACAGGTTTTTGGAAATTGTTTGTTAACATGGGCAAATTGTGCATAATCTAATCTATGTACTAATTTGCATAAATACCACAACAGATCTAAACATTGGGTTAGCCAGGTGAAAATGTTTTGACATCTTACAGTAAAATACTATAAAGGCAAACAAATATCACCATAAGGGGCAGAGATTCAGTCATTCATTCAAGGTCCACTCAACTTTCAATCAACTGTCACTAAGCTGTCAGGTAAGAAAGGTTGTTTGACCCAGCCACTTTTTGCCTTCTGCATTCTCCTTACCCTTGTCTCCTGTTCTTCCCTCAGACTCATCCCCAAGAAACAGTCCCACGTACCTAGCCCCAAACCCCATCTCTGCAATAATAATTAATAAAGGCTGGTTTAAAAACTTCTTCCTGCCTCTTAATGCTTGTGGGTAGCCTAAATGGGTTCCATTCAAACCTTAACATTAAGTCTTGTACTGTAAGATGTCAACAAGACATTTTCACCTGGCTATACCAAATGTTTAGATCTGTTGTGGTATTAATGCAAATTAGCACATACGTAATTAGATTATGCACCGTTTGCCTGTGTTAACAATTACAAAAAATTTGTAACACAAAAACATTTTTTTGTTTGTCTTGATGTTATTAATCAACTCTGTAATTTTCATGGTGATTTCTAAAGGTTAAAAAATTGACCATATTCACGTGAGAAAAAGAATGAATAGGCGTATGAATATTTGGGTATTTTTTTTTTTTCCTTGCTGAGGACATATTGAGGATACAAAATCAGTTGAGTTTGCTTCTGTTGCAATTTGTTTGACCTTTTTTCATAAAATGACTGGACTATAACCCCCGACTGTTTGCACTCACCTCTATGTATGCAAGCCTTCTCCGAAGGCTAATCTGAAATGGCATTTTAAGCTTTGTGTTTCTTACAGTCTGACCTCAATCTGGGTTTTTCACAGCAGTAAACAGTTATGGAACATCCCGTTATGCAAACATCCCAAACAATTAACCCTATAGTTTTGGTACTGGCATTTAGACAAAGCCTGCTACGTCGTTATTAAAAACTTTTTTTTTGTCATGGCGTTAGAATTAGAATTAATATAAAATAAATGTATGTACAGTATATTATTACATATATACATATGCTAATTGTTAGCTTTTAAGCCATATGAAAACCTATAAAGCTATAATCCTTAAAGGGGGTTATTTTGCTGTATGGCCTCCCTGTTGTCCCAGCCCACTGCTCTGCGTTAGACCTGACCAACTACGACTAGTTGGCCAACAGAATAATCCTCCGCTTTCAATAAGTGATCCCAACTATGTAGCGAAAGGTGAAGTATCATTGATGCGTTGAATTGAAACATTTATTCATCCGATTCAGATTTCAGTGCCTTAGTTACGATATAAAATAGATAAAATATTATGAACCTTATATAAATAAATGATATTTATATATGTTTGATATACGTTTACACCCATTACCATTGCATTTTGTCAGACCATAGAATTTAGCCAATCAAATCTTAGTGTGTCACGTGAAGCCATCAACAACAGGTAATGTGTATTTATGCAAAATGTATTTGCAGTATATAGACAGTATCTAGTAGTTTAATTTTAAAGCTAAATCTTCTAGCAAGATAGTTGGTTCTGATTGGATCCATACATGTGAGTAGAATCTGGTGGTGGCCCATGTGGATGTCCATGTCACAATACCAGGAAAACAGCATATTAACCTTTTGAAGTCCATCTTCAATACTCTCTGGCACAGGCATTCAAATTGTCTGCCCACGCTGCCAGAAGTAGGAGTGAAAGAGAGCAAGATGGAGAAAGATTGACATGAGAAGTGATGTGTTGTACTCATACCCATATCTGTGTTTGGGCACTCTCAATAGGAAAAAGGAAACATTTCGACATATGAGTAGGTGCTTATCAGTATAGGCTAAACAAACATTTATGCAGAATCACCTTCCTATCGTCTTTTGATCCATACCTTACCAGAAGAAGACAGACAAGGGATGAACACCTGTGGGATTTTTATGACAGCAGGGCAAAGAGCAAGCCGGGGAGTGGGAAAGAGCCATGTGCATAGGTATAATACAAAAAATGATAACCTAAACAAACCCAGTGTCTCACCTCTCTATAGCCCTACTGACGTACTTTGACCATCACTCCACAAAAACAAAACAACACATGTCTATAGAGGTTGTAAACTTATATATATTTTACTATAGGGTCATGGGTTGTGACATAATCAGAAGCCACTGCCTCACATTACACACACACACACACACACACACACACACAAAGGGATCTCTTCTTTTTGTTGATGTGTTGGCGAAAACAAAACATAGATGTGGCGTGTATCTTACAACCTGGCCAAAAAGAGCATCACTGTTTTTGTATTTAGGGGAAATCGAACATTAACATTGCTGCAATGACAACTAAGGGAAGAAGGCAGACCAGTATGTGTTGTTTGACCAATAATAAACATATCAATCATAATCATAAGAATTAATGCATTAATAACAAGCATATTAATCATAATAATAAAATATTATTATTAAAAACACAATTCATATCATTATAATAATTTTCATAATAATAAAGTTAAATTGTATAGTGCTTTTCATCAGGCCCCATAAGACTTATGGTTGACACAGAAACAGAAACCAAAAATTCTAATAAACATAATCCTTATTTAGGTGTGGAAAGATGGTTGTTGCATTACGGCAGTTGAAAGCAAATCCGTAACATCCCTGCTGAGCAGACCCTTCAGTTGCTCATCAACAGTAGTAGGGTGCATTTTAGACCAGTATTTTGAAATAAGTTATTTTATAGTTAATTGATATGTTAATAGGATAGGATTGTCTTTATTGTCCCCGAGGGGCAATTTGGGTTCAAACAGTAGTCAACACAGTCAATACACATCATAAAATATATAATTATAAAACATAAAAAACATAATACATAAATACATATAACATTCATCCTGATAAAATTGCAATGAGATATAAAGCACTAAGAGTTCATCAGTTAAAATGTGTGTGCAATAGCAGCTAAGCCTACAGCTTGTTTAAAAACTTGGCCCTTCTATGGAAAGTGTATTAACTTTAAATGCATCACTCAAACATTTAGGTATAGGGCCCTAGCGACTGAAAATGATTGTCGTCCAAGGCATTGCTGCTGCCTAGCTCACATGTTTTCACACGGTGAATGTGTGATACGGTGATATTTGGCTTTAACTCCAAGAATCTCCTTTGGCCCCTGCGGACGTTTGAGCCACGGCCCACTGATTTAGGACAGGTAGGCCTATACAGTAGCGCAGGCCATTTGATTAATGTTTACCCCAGCCAATTTTTAGAGCAAATAATTAATTAGAAAACTAAACACAACTTTATAAAGAAATCTGTGGTTGAAAATAAGTTAATCTGCGGACCTCACATCTTTCAAACCCTGGCTACGGCCCTTATAGCCCAGCTAGATTACTACACCAAATCCGTATGCGCTTATAACAGTAATGCAAACACCTAGAAACATCCAAACGCATGGCAAAATGTATTTTTCTTCGTCACAAACAATAGGTTGAAAACTAAAGTGTGATCTAAAAATACAAAATGTTTACGCACATTTGTGTACCGCTTTCAATCCGTCTGCTTGCATAGATTTCAATAATGTTTGAAAGATAATTTCAGGTACCATTCCTTAAATTGATTTAATTGAGCCAGTTCCCGCCTTTGAAATAGAGTGGGTCACTTTGTTTTGCTTGAGCTACCGCCCCTCCCAGTGTCTGTGTGGTCCGTGTACGAAGTATAATTCATTTACAGTTGTTCATGTTGTATAATGAAACAGGCCAGTTTAGGGGGTGTTGCCTAATTTCATTGTCCGAGACGTGCAATGCAATTCAGCGCGCCAAAGCGTCAGCTTGTTTCATTAACCAAGTTGTACAATGATATTTGAACAAGGAAGTCGAGAGCCGGAAACAGAGACATGTTACTTTGGGTGAACGTTAAAGGTTATATAGTGTTGCGACCTGTGATGAGTCTGACTGGTAGAAAGAGTTGATATACCTTGACTTTATTGCTGGCTCTGTTGTCATGACAATAACGCCACTAACTATCCGATGTAAAAATCCTTCAAGTTTATTTACCGTTCTCTCTCTTAACTAGGCTACATAAAAAAAATTAAAATATATATATATATATTTTTGGTGGATTATCCTCTGGCCTGTATAATAACAAAATTAATGCAGTGGTAAGTAAAGAGCAATACAACAAAATCAGACACGCCATGCACCGTGTGCTTTCACAACTTTATTTGGGAGGTGACTAGCCTTTATTTAAATAGATTCATTTGTCACATATTAAGTAGTAATAATCATTATTATTGCTTTTTCATATTTTTCAGACCTTATACATATTTACATCCTGTTTTTTTATATATATCTATATAGATATATATAGATATATCTATATAGATATAGATATATAGATATATATATAGATATAGATAGATATACATATATATATATAGATATATATATATTTATTTATTTATTTATTTATACTTACATCCTGATTCTACTGTACTGTAGGATTAGGGTTAGGGTTAGTTGCATATTTTGTATTGTAAATAATGTTTGTTGCATTTTCTGATATTGTCCTTTTCTGCACAATTTCTGTAGGCATTGCCACTTTTCATTTCACTACACATCCTGCATGTGTATGTGACAATTAAAATTCTTGAACTCTTGGACTTCCATGTTAAATGACCTGTAATTGATTCAGTGTAGGCTACACAGATACACTGCACATATGAAAAGCAAGTTGTGCAATAATTTTATGAGAGCAAAGTTAGATCTTCTGGCTCTATGACCTCAGTATTTTCCCCCAAATGCATGTGCTCACCCAAAACGCCTATAGCAACTTATATTATTGAAATCCATGCCCACTGTGCAACCCGGTATCACGCCAAACCTTCTCCCAGCATTTGGTGAAATGTTTACGTAGTCTTTATTATCTGAAGGGGAAATGCAATATTTTAGGGCAAATTCACCATTAAACGTGTTTCTAATAACATTTCTAGCGAAAAATATACTTTTAACTTGCATAATCTTCAGTCAGTGAATGTGTCTGATCTTTAGTTTGATAATTGATATTTTTTTTTCGGTCTCGCTAAGCATGTTTCAATGACGTCAGGTTGCTAGGGACGCTGCTATCTTAAACTAGCAGCTCACATGCTTTCTGCTGTTGTGTTATTAAACCGTTACTTTATGAACTTTTCATGATATCATCTTATTAGAAACACTCAGAGCAGGGATGACGTCTTGTTTAGATTGATTCAGGTTAGCCTGCTGCAGCCACATCCTCTCTGTACAGTTGTTAGCATTAGCTAAGCCTGGCCATAGAGGAATTAAACACCAGCGAAGAAGAAGCCTCAGCTTGAAGAGCACACCCAACAGGGAGCGACAATTAATGTCAATGTCAACAACTCAAGAAGCAGCGTTGAAGGATTAGAATCTTCGATCTTCCGATCCAACAGTCTCACTCTATTCCGAGAACGTCAAATCCCGACTAGTGGCAAGGGCACTTTAGCGTCAGTCACTGACGGGAAAGGGACCCTTTGGCGCCTCCTGCAGACGGAGAAGGGATTCAATTCACTACAATGTAATGCCATCCCGTCGATGTTTGACGTTCAGACCGGGTGCTCCAGCAGCCCATTCACGCCTGTATTAACCCGACTACGGCTCTAGTAGACGTTGTGAGCATCTTTCCTATTGGATAGGATTGGATTTATGTGAAAATGGCGGACATACTTTATAATAACATGGTTGCTATGACGGTTGCTATGGACGCTGAACCCAGCAGCTCGCGTGCCGTTTAAACCACGGCTGTAAATGTTTGTCTTTGCTGATTATGTTATTTTATGTAACCGTGTAATGATGTTCTCTTATTAACGTGAAACCAGGACGTTTTGACGAGTTTTCAGTGAGACTGTGTTGATTCTCGCCCACCCATCTTGTATTTAATAAACCATTTTCGTTGCTTCGAGGAGGTCTGGTGGTCTCCGTATATAATTTATATATATATATAAAAATTAAATAATGGTCAGGTCGTGTAGTCGATGGCAACCACCATAGCGCCATAGAATCCCGCAGCCTCAGCGCCGTCGTATAGGGGGGAAAGGTTATGACAATTATAAGGGCCGACAGCCCGCTAGGGCCCACACACAGCCCCCAGTAGCCTCTATGACAAAATGATTATGCATACACTGAACTAATATATATTCATATGAATGAATCTGAATTAAAACAAAGCCACAAATCATACAATATTCTAATTTTAATAATTTCAATAATCCCCTTGGCCCCTTCTTAAAAAATGGTTTGGTCCACACCGCGGTTCGTTCTTCCCAGGGACCTGCACACTCAGGTGTTTTGAGGAGCAGGTGCCGAATTGTTGACGGGGGGGGGTTGCGGGCACGATTGTTGAAGAACACTCAGAGGGCACTTTTTAATACGAGGCAAAAAGGGCAGGGGGTCAAGCACCCCTAGGGCCCTATGTGTGCATGTGCCTGGTTCTTCCCATGGTTCTTCCTCATCGGAAGTGAGTGAGCGATGAGACTTACAGTGAACAAACAAGCCAATTTATACTTTAATTGAGATTAGATGAGGCCTGTTGTTGTTTTTGATATTTGTTTTACAACAACGTATTCCATGTGCTCTTTGTTTCACTTGCACATTTAAGTTAAATGCTACATTTATTATTTTTGCATATCAGTGCTTGATTGTTAAATACAATAAAATACCCACACCTATTTGTTGAGTGGTTAATTGAAAATGTATTTGCAATCAGAGGTGTAATGACGTGTTGCAAATCAGGGAAATGAGAATAAGACAATTAATAATACATAATTTACATAATACTCTGACTTGTTAAGTCGTTAAATGTAAACAAGGAAACAAATTGGGTGTATTACACCAGGCACCGTCAAGAACACTGAAAAACAAGAACATTTAAGGTGGCAATGAATAGGGGAGAGGGACCCACACCGATATTCTTTCAGGGGGCCCAGAATTCCTAGCAACTGCCCTGCGCAGCCTGCCCCATATTCTGTCGAAAATAATCTCCCGATTGAAATGCATTGGTTTAATTCACTCTGGTTTAATTCACAGCCCATTCACTCCCGTATTAACCCGACTACGGCTCTAATATAAATAATATTGATTATTAAATGATTGCACAAGTTAAATTTGCTTTTCATGTGTGCAGTGTATCTGTGTAGCCTACACTGAATCTAGGCCTACATGTCATTTAACAAGGAAGTCCAAGAGTTCAAGAATTGTAATTGTCACATACACATGCAGGATGTGTAGTGAAATGAAAAGTGGCAATGCCTACAGAAATTGTGCAGAAAAGGACAATATCAGAAAATGCAAGAAACATTATTTACAATACAAAATATGCAACAACAGTAGGCCTACAGTAGAACCAGGATGTAAGTATATATATATATATATATATATATATTAGTGGTGGGCCGTTATCGGCGTTAACGTGCTGCGTTAACGCGAGACTTATCGGGCGATAAAAAAAATATCGCCGTTAATCTATTCTCAAAGTTGAACTAACCAGAAGCTGAGTGTTTCATAAAATATACTGTCCATAATCGCTCCATATGCTGGAGACAATGTAGCAATGATAATAGAAACAACTTGGGTGAGCGATGACACTCCTCCGAGCTGCCCGCCTTGGTACGGCGGTAGGCGGACGCGTACCAGCCGACTGCCGTCAACACTACAGCCACCGCCGCCCCGGCTGCCGCTGCCGAGACGAGCGTCCCGTGGACCTGTAGCGAGAGCGCGTCCCGGCGCCGTTATATTTTCCCGCGTTTGAGCTGTGCGAGGAGGTGCCTCGCGAGGAGCCCCTGGAGCCACCGCAACTTCCTTTGCACAACACAGGCTCACACAGCAACATGGAGAGGAGGAGACAGGTCCAGCAGGACGCCCACAGCTGGTTCATAATTTTCATCTCAATTACACCTCAGGTGTAGTTTGTGATGCATTTTGGAAACAGGAGATGAGCCCCTGGTCCAATGCGCCACCTGGCTTGAGAAACACGTTCTCAAAGACTTACTTTTAGTCATTATTTAGGTAGCACACACACATTATGAATGCCTTCGGCAGAATTCAAATGAGCCATTTTAATCTAGATTAATCTAGATTAATTCCAAGATTAATCTAGATTAATTCCAAGATTAATCTAGATTAATCTCTAGATTAAAAAAAAAATCTATGCCCACCACTAATATATATATATATATATATATATATATAAAACCAGGATGTAAATATGTATAAGGTCTGAAAAATATGAAAAAGCAATAATAATGATTATTACTACTTAATACGTGACAAATTAGTCTATTTAAATAAAGGCTAGTCACCTCCCAAATAAAGTTGCAAAAGCACGGCGTGTCTGATTTTGTTGTATTGCTTTTTACTTACCACTGCATTCATTTTGTTATTATACAGGCCAGAGGATAATCCACCAAAAATATATATTTTTAAATTTTATTCATGTAGCCTAGTTAAGAGAGAGAACGGTAAATAAACTTGAAGGATTTTTACATCGGATAGCCAGTGGCGTTATTGTCATGACAACAGAGCAATAAAGTCAAGGTAAATCAACTCTTTCTACCAGTCAGACTCATCACAGGTCGCAACACTATATATAACCTTTAACGTTCACCCAAAGTAACATATTAAGTAGCCTTAATCAAGTAAATAAGTTGAATATATAAATGAATCACTAAAAGCATACATGAATCACAGCACTCTATAATAATTCCAGTGTTGGCGCCCATTGGCAATTTATTCACAATCAGTTGTGGGAAAGTGGCAGAAATATGACTGTATAACAGTTATGAATTATGTTCATTATTTAGACACCCACGTTTTAAGCCGTTACAAGTGCGCAGCGTTTGACCCTCGCCATTCAAAACCATGGATGATTATTTCTAATGTTGAAAATAAATGAAAAATAGGGATAATGTGGTCTTTGGTGTATACGTTTGCATAAACCCGACGTTATTGAGCTAGTTTACTTCAGGTGTAGGCCTACGCCTTTTTTGGTAAATACATTCATGGGGTGGTCTAGTTTACCTCAGCAGTACCCGTACTTACCAATTACATCCATGGGATCCCACTGTGAGGGATTTATGGCTCAACGTCGCCCCCTAGCGTGCATCAGCTCTATGAGAAATGATCAAGGACAACCCCATCAAAATGCATGGGTTTACATTTCGTTCCGTGTAGCACGAAACAAGTCAAGACAATCGTGCTCTGGGACACGATTCAATAGATAACGTTCGCGCGCATGAGCACGAAATTGCGTGATACCGGGTTGGTCAGCGACCACATTACATTACAGTGTGTGTGTGTGTGTGTGTGTGTGTGTGTGTGTGTGTGTGTGTGTGTGTGTGTGTGTGTGTGTGTGTGTGTGTGTGCAAAGCGCGTAGGGCATCCACTGGGCTGGGGGGGACAAAGGACGGAGCTGATAGCTGGTGGGGAATATCACACATCAGAGATGGATGTTCACCTGCAGGGCTTGGCTCTCTGGTTGGCAGCCGTGCTGTCAGGGCCTCTGTGTGTCAACTGTTACTACGTCAACTGTCAACTGTTACTACGTCGACACGCATAGTCCACTGTTCGATGACGAGCATGCTCGTCTTTTATCATTCTGTCATTTAGCAAACGAGATGTTACTCAAAGTCGCTCGAGTTAGTATTGGATGTGTCATTAAGGCAGGGTTGCCTTAATGGGAGTTTGGCTGGAGAGAGAATCTGCAAAATGTCAGCGGGCGTGCGAAGAGCTAGATAACCATAATCCAAATTTCGTTTACTTAGTAGGCCTATCAACAAATTCAAGGAAGGCTTAAATAAAAGCCATTGGCTGTTGTTGACGTAGGACATTCAAAATGTGTTTAGATATGTTTTAATCATGCATTTAATCATGCATTGACATGGGAACACAGCTGTATACTGATACCTGCTGCCATAGATATGTATTTAACCAAGACCTCAGAATTTATTACCAGTCTGACCCAGAAATAAGGAATTTAACAGAAGGTAACAGTGTGTCATGGCCTTTAATTAGTTTAGTAATTTGGTCATTGGTTGATAGCCTACACTACATTAAGACACCTTGTAATTTTGTTTTGAGGAGGGCCTTTAGACCTTTAGGGTCTATATTGCGAGAATAGGTTACTTGGACTCCGCTAATTGCCAAACGTGACTTTATTTAGCCTAATGACTGATATTGAAAAGTAACAACATGGAATTAATGTTAAATCTGAATTAAAATAACATGTCCTTATTAACATATTTGAAACTGTAACATAGCCTATGGATTATCTAGCCTATAGAAGCCTACTTGTTCTTTCTGTGCTTAGCTCGAAAGGCACTTGTAATATAAATAAAATATAGGCTAAGTAACACCAAACTAACAATTTGAAATCCAACAAGGTCCACACAGAGAGGCAGAGAGACAGAAGACATGAAAGGAGGGAAGAAGAGAGACTGGAAGAGTTTTTGAAAAGGATCATGTGTAGGTGTACACCTAGAGTGTGCATATATTTCTTGATATGTAGCCCCTACGATTAGCCTGGCTCCGCCCGCCCACCTACTTCCGCCCAAATTTCATTTTCCCTTCAGTAGTCAGTCTGGGGCTGGGGCTTGTTAGTGGGATTTTACCCGAACAAATTTCTGTGTGACCAATCAGCGAACAGAGGAAGTGGCTGAGAACGATGACGTCGAAGTAGCGACGTATTGTCAATGACAAGACCCAGCCTCGATAGTTGACTGCAAACATTATCTCTGTCCTTACTATCGAATATTAATGTAGAATTTGTAATTGTTCCTTGAACTCTAAAATTAGATGAACAAAACCTGCAGCTATCGTTGACAGACATCTTCACGCTTCATCTAGTTTTGTTTGTGTACACAGCCTGCGCATGCACGCAACGTAGTTTCCGGCCGGTCCCGGTGTCGTGCCAGAAGTTGATTTTTGCCAGAAACTGATTTCCGGTCCGCGGGAGCGCGCACGGTCTGTTAAAGTTGTGAAGCGCTGATTCTGTGGCGCTATGGCTGCTTTCGTCAGGCTCAAACAGCGCCAGTATGCCACAGTTTATATCGATGATAAGTATTTGTGAGACAATAAAACATATTTTAACACATTTGGCGGTGATGAACGTTGGCTGTTCAGAATGTAGGCCAATCAAGCGTTTATGAAGCGATCATTGAATGATCCGATAATGACGATAGTGTGAGAAAGATCATCAAATGTTGTTTTTATTTTTTATTTTTTTTATCTCTGTTTATGTGTTTGATAGCCTCCTGTGTGTCCAGTAGCCTAATAGGCCTATTGTTGTTGGGTAGATGGTGAAAATCAGTTTCTGGCAAAAATCAACTTCTGGCACGACACCGGTGCATGACAGACGTCACGACCAAACGCTATTGCGATTGGTTATGGCAGATCCAGAGTGGCACTGGGCAGATCCAATAGTTTTAAACTTCAACAGACACCCGCCTCCAAGTGAGTGAACGTTTGCCAATTACAGCAGTTCCAGACCTTCTGTACAAATGAAATGAAGTACGATGGTCTGGTAGCACCAGGCTACCCTACGATAACCTTTCCCTCAAAATAGCCTCACCCAATCGCACCCATGAACTTCGCCATAGGCTCGGCCAATCGGTACTCGCATGCAGTGCACTGGCGAATGAGAGGAGAGAGCTTGAGAGAGCGGGACCTGAGAGAGTTGGTGAGGAAGAACGAAGAAGATGGCGGCGCTCGGCGAGGTCCCATGCTGACGGAGATTTCGGTATGATAGATCAGTTGAATACCAGTTTAGCTCTTAGTTATTGCGTGTGCGACATGTTTTAATCTGAGCTACGGAACAGTTACGGCTGGAGTGGCGTGTGGAGGAGCGGAAGACTCCACACCATCAGCGCTGAAGATTCATCCGGGGTCGTATTATTAACAAGTATAGTTCGCGTAGTGCGAGGCGACCGTCCTCGCTAGGTAGTGCAAAGTGTTGACTATTCAGTTATATTACTAGCCCGTCGCCAACGTTGGAAGCTTGTCACGCCAAAGAACGAAGAGCCAGCCAGTTCACTGCTACAGACCGGGACGTGTCTGTGGCTCCTGCTCTCTCCCTCTCCCGCCATTGATGCACGGTGCGGTGGGTGAGTAAATAGGCTACCCTGCTGCCACACATGGCTTGGCTATCATTCTCAACGGACAGCAACGCACTCGTGATGGACATGTCTAATTGGTGAACGGTCGGCACACACGTAACGTGGACAATCCGAACCAAAAGGAACATTGAACCGAGAGTGGACATATTGTTATTGAGTGTTATTATGTGTATGGTGCAAAACCGTTTCTGAAGTTACAATTGACATACTTGTTACTGTTGTGTAATAGTGATAGTGTTGTTAAGCCAAACCGTGAAAGTGTTATTGAGCCACTCTGGTGAAGTGGATGTTGATGTAAGGTTTTGAACATTATATGGTGGTTACAGGTTGATAGGGAAGCTATTCCTCTATGCTTTACATTTTATATATATATATATATATATGTTTATTTCTATTTTTCATTTACTTTTCTATTTTACTTAGCATAAGAAAACTAGTATAATAAATAACCACTAATTTTTCAACTTTTACACTATTGCTTTTATTGTGGAGTTTTTCTTCTCTGAAGTAGGGGCGTCTCACCCTCTGTCCTTAAAGTGTAGTAGTTAGGGGGAATACAGGGTAAGTCACACACACAGCTACTTACTGGTATTCTATTCTTTAGGTCTTCACTGTGACAGGTCTAAATTCTGAAGCCTAAGCTATTGTACTTCAACTGAGCAGGCAGAGTAGACACGAGACTAATAGGCCTGGGGGTTAGGGACCTAGATCCTCTGATTTCCAGCCATTCAGGGAAGAGTGATTTACCCCTACTAATTAAGGCTGCCCCACACTACACGATTTTTTTTATCTTATGCGATTTTTGAGTCGGAGTACACCCCACACTTAACGAGAATCGCAGCCGATTTTTGCTCTCCGATCCGACATAAGATTAGAACACAAGACGGAACACCCCACACTACAGGATAATCTTATCCGATTCTCGGCCGTGTAGGCTACGTCATCCAGCACGAGACAAGAGATCGAGAGACAAGAGATGGTAGATCTAGAGCAGCGGTTCCCAAACTTTTTTTCCTGCGCACCCCCTTTACGTCCCAACCGGGTTGGCGCACCCCCGATCCCCACTTCAAAAAGAAGGAAAAAAAACGCAACAAAGCTTTGTTTTATCGCCATATAAAGACTCATGTTTAATCATGCGCAAATAACCAGAACACGCATGACAATAACAACATCAACAAATATACAACAAATAGGACAGCCAAGGGACACGACTGACGTTGTGTGCAAGATCTGCTCATGTGTGATACGCGCAATAGACGGGCAGACGACCGATCTACATGACCACTTTATGCGCCTCGCAGAAGTTAATAGAAATGATGATAAACAAAATATCACAGAGCATAGAGCAGGATTGTGAACGTTTACAATGTATCATGTCAATTTACAATCTGCAAAATGTGTCTGTGTTAGGATATTGATGCTGCGCGCCTCCTATTTGCAACGGAATTTGTTTAGGATATAAAAACATTTAATTTAACACACACGCACTAAAACAGATATTTTCGTTTTTAAATAAATATTTGGAAACGAAAATTGAAAAGTGAGAATTGAATGCGCTTTGGCATTATGGAGCACCTTCGGGTCAGCGTGTGTGTGTGTTTTGCGTGTGTGTTTGTGTGTGCGTGCGTCGCTATTATGTTGACTACACACTCAACATGCCGAAAATATCTAACATGTTGGATAACCCCGATTTTGAGATCGGGAGGTCTTAAGTTTATGAGATTCTATCTTGGAACACTACGGCAGACAGGATAATCTTGGCCGATTTTCGTCCCGATTCGGCTGCCATGGGAACGCCACCCCGATTCTCGTAAGGGGCAAATCGGCCCCGATATCGGGACATTTATCTTGTAGTGTGGGGTCAGCTCCTAAGAGAAGTTCTCTGAAAAGCTCTTTGAGGTATCTTTTTGCCATCTTTCTCTCTTGTTCAAATGTTTGGAATCACATAAAAATGTTCTTGTTCATTTTGATGCCCTGGCTGTAATTTTAGGTTAAGTATTGAGTAAGTAAATGAAACCAAATAGCAGAGTATCCACATTAATTGCCTTAAAAAATAACAGTAATAAAAGAAACGTAACGTTGTTATTTTAAAATGACAGCACTAGTTTGAGGCATTTATTTGCACTCTCAGACCTTAACCTTTCTGTCGTGTTCGGGTCAAATCTGACCGATTTCCTACTTTCATCAATCATACATATTGTGTTTTACATTTTATTGTCTCAAGGCCTTATGATATCCTCCACACTAGGCATTTGAACATATACAATTGCTGATCACCACTTTCATTGAATTTTGAGTGGTTTGAGTGGTTTTGAGTGGTTTTTGTAACACCTGTGGTCCACCATCACCGCTGCACGCACACACAGTTTCTGTGTCTATTCTTTGTATATTCACTGCAGTTATTAATGTAAACCATGACTCTGAGACATTGTTTACAGCTTAAAGGGGAGTTAAATCAAATTTGTTGATGGTAAAATTTTTTGTGTGTTAATGTAAGAGCAATTACAACAGGCCGGTCAAATTTGACCGGGAGCACCAAAATAAGGGCGGAGAAATGAACACGACACAAAGGTTAACCAATACTTTATTTTCTTCTTCCCAAACGCACGTCTTTCACTCAAAATAAACATTTCACGCGCAACTAAAAGACGCAAGGGAGCAAAAGTCTTGAGCATGTGTACACTAAAGTCACAAATGTGTAACAGTAAAGTTGAAGTCGGAAATATTTATGTTGCATGTGTACACTAAAGTCACAAATGTGTAACAGTAAATTTGAAGTCGGAAATATTTATTTTGCATGTGTACACTAAAACAGTAAATTTGAAGTCGGAAATCTTTTTTCTACCATTGTAAACACAAAATAGGGGCTACGAGTTCACAAGTCTTTTGTTACAGGTGCACAAATCCTATCCTGTGCATCACAACTTCAAAGAGTCACACACTTTTGCTACAATCATTGCAGCACAGTTGGTGCAAAACACATTCACACACCCGTGTTTCATAATCTGAGAATGTGCACATTTGTGCATTCATAAACCGTTCCTCACAAATAAAATGATATAGATCGCTATGTTCATTTTAATGAGCTCATTTGCACTCCCTGCACCCCCTGCCGGCAACTTTCATTGGTTTATGCCGCAATTTTGTCCCGCCCACGGACGCTCTGCGTCATACGGATACGAATCACTTTTGCTACACATGTACCACCTAGACGTGTTGCAACAGTACCCGCAGGAAAAACAACAGCTGAGACTCGTAGCAGCAGATTCAAGCAGTTGTATCGATGGACTTGTGCTCGCTCATTAAAATGCTCAATGAACATAGTGATCTATATAATTTTATTTGTGAGGAAATATTTCACAGATGTGTAACTTCTGATGCATTAGTTCACATTTGGGTTTACGAATGCACAAATGTTGTGCACGTTCTCAGATTATGAAACACAGGTGTGCGAATGTGT
The DNA here is from genome assembly GCF_964030765.1 of Micromesistius poutassou. Classification (NCBI taxonomy): domain Eukaryota; kingdom Metazoa; phylum Chordata; class Actinopteri; order Gadiformes; family Gadidae; genus Micromesistius; species Micromesistius poutassou. The sequence goes on from NC_140278.1 coordinate 8,782,177, forward strand.
TTTGCACCAACTGCGCTGCAATGATTGTAGCAAAAGTGTCAAGTGCATGACTCTTTGAAGTTGTGATGCACAGGATAGGATTTGTGCACCTGTAACAAAGGACTTGTGAACTCGTAGCCCCTATTTTGTGTTTACAATGGTAGAAAAAAGATTTACGACTTCAAATTTACTGTTACACATTTGTGACTTCAGTGTACACATGCAACATAAATATTTACGACTTCAACTTTACTGTTACACATTTGTGACTTTAGTGTACACATGCTCAAGACTTTTGCTACAATAATACCTTCATAGTACTGGCGGCCGGTGAGTTACATGGGAGTCAATGGGCGAGAGGAGGAAAGTCCTCCTCCGAGTGGGTGGGACCATAGATATATAGAACATATATTATGTTCTATATATCTATGGTCCCACCCACTATATATATGGGTGGGACTAGCTAAGGGATCGAATCGCGCCAACTACGCGGTGGTTGGTTCATACGCACTGCGCTATGAACCAATAAGCAGGAGCCCTGGCTAGGCTCTGTTGCCAGATTTGTCAGATTTACAGGTCTACTTTTAACCACGTTAGATTGGAAAAATAATCATTGGGCGGAAAATGTGCCCAATCTGGCAACGCTGTCTCGGTTACGAGATCAAACCCGCGCTGCAGTGAAGCTCAGTCTAAGAGACACAAAGCAAGTGAAATCATCTGAACGATAGCGAGATTATCACCATTTGCAAATGAAGTGCAAAATGGAAACGATGGAATGTTGTATTAATGTCATAACCCAGCTCCTAGGCTATGACAAATACGGCACTGGACACGATAATATGGCAAAAAATGAGTGAATTTATTATATTAACTTAAATAACTGAGGCTAAAAGTACCAATGTGAAGTGTGTCAGTCAGTAACATCAGTAATGTAAATGTGGATGTGTGAGCAATATGAGGTGTAAATGTTGTAAAGCGAAAACAAAGCAGAAACCAAACAAAGAAATGTGCTGCTGCTGCTGGCGGAGATGCAGCCGAATGCCAGAGAGAGACCAGAGCAGAGTTGAGCCAGGGTTTTTATCCTTTCAGGAGCGCCTGCACCAGGTGCTCCCAATCTGTACTCTGTTGATGGTATGTTCAAGGACGCATAGGAAAAACAATAATTGGTTAATCACATCCAAACATCAACACTAGACAGGGGACCGTCACATTAAACAAATCATTCCGTTCATTGAGTTACAGTGGTAAGTTAGCGACCAAAGAAAAAGGTAGACCAATTCCCAAAATCGAGATCACCAAAAGTAATGGCAGAGTCAATGTTGTGAGTGCTACATGGTTTGCTAAGTACTCATGGCTCACTGGTAGCATTACTAACAATCTACTGTATTGCTGGCCCTGTTTGCTCATGAATAATGTCAAATCTCCAATGTGGACTGTTCAGGGGCAGGAGAGGTTAACAAATTTGGCCATTATTTTGATTGAAAAGAAAATGCTGAAATCACTAAACAAAAGATCCAGTTTGGTATGACCAGGTCACTGATATCTTCGCAACACAAACCTCAAGGAGGATTGACTTGATATACAAATTAAGTCCCTCAACCATGACCAACATCCACATTTACCTCAAACAATGTTAGGCTTACAGCCCATGTAAATAGTTGTTAAATAATGTTATTGTTATTCTTTTACTAGTTTGTTACTCTGACCGTTTTGTTTGATATTGTAGAAAGTAGGGCTGAACGATTTTGGAAAATAATCGAATTGCGATTTTTTTTTTCCCCCTCAATATTGCGATTGCGATTTAATATGCGATTATTTTTTCAAGGTCCTCATATCATGTATTTTTCAACGAACACAAGCAATAAATCTATCTGTTTCATAATAAACAATATCAGATTTATTTTCGAACTCCTTCTCCCTCATCCTGGTGCTCAATGTGTTAAATGCATCGGCATTTTTATGTGTGTTTGCCAGCATACGTTCTATGTGGGCGTCTGCCCAAATATCCAATAGACATTCCGTCTCTTCTTTGCTCCATGTTGAGTCACGACTCATTTTCACCCGACAGTCCGACAATGTGCTGTTACCAGGCACGTGCACACATAGGGCCCTAGGGGTGCTTGAGCCCCTGCCCTTTTTGCCTCGTATTAAAAAGTGCCCTCTGAGTGTTCTTCAACAATCGCGCTCGTCCGCGATCCAACCCCCCCCCCCGTTAACAATCGCGCCCGCAACAGCGCTCGTCCGCGATCCAACCCCCCCCCCCCCCCCCCCCCGGTCAACAATTCGGCACCTGCCCCTCAAAACTCCTGTGCACGTCCCTGGCTGTTACCGCTAATCAAACAATAATTCCCATAATGCGTGTGGCTGAGCGGGTGCATGTTACGTCCAAAGAGGCGTATGCTTTTTAGAACTGGATTGGACCGTGATGCGTTCGCTTTCACATCTCAAGCGAACCGAGACCACCTCTTTAGCGAGGTCTCGGCCGGCTGATTTGGTGCGCTGAGGTGTTTTTTTTTTTTCAAGCCGACAAGGCTGTGATGGAGTTGTTGTGAGGCAGTTGTGCAGCATTGTCTTTTTTATAGCCAAAATAATTCCACACAACCGATGTGCCGCCCCTCTTTGGTACCAAACTTTCAGCTGTGCTGTTCAAATTGCAGCCTTTGCGGTTAGAAAATCTTGTTTTGTCATATCGTGATATTATCGCAAATGCAATTAATCGTTCAGCCCTAGTAGAAAGGATGTTCGTGCAACAATTGTAACTGAAAATAAACATTTGATGAACCAAATTACAACCAATAGCTTCAGTCATTGAGGGCAGATTTTTTAAATTTAGTTTTACAAATCAAGAGTAGGCCTGATTTGACTAATTGGCTTTGCATCCTTTCCTTCTGCCCTTGTAGTCCAAGACATGCTGCCCACCAGCTTTCAAATTACAATGCTGCCACTAGTGGCTTTGTATCAATTTTATTCACATAATTATCCCTCCCTGCTATTTTGTAGTTCACCAAAACACCCTGAAACAATTTGAGTCTCACATTCTTATGCCACCATATGCCACTAACAGTGCAAGCAGGCCAATGGCAACCAAGCACGCAGTCCTTCCTTCCTCACTTAAAAAACCACCAGCCGCCACTGGTATGAACTACATCCAGAACCAGAATTTGTCAACATCCAAAATATGTTTTGAGTGACATGAATGAAAATCCTACAGGTGCTGCAATGAGAGTAACATATTCTGTACTCTTCTTCTGAAATGTTCCTGCAGGTTACAAGCAGAATCAGTTTGTGGTACGGCCCAGTTACCATAACTGGGCACCATGGATTGGTCCCCACACAAGAGGCTCCAGTGTGGTGTCAAACACAGAACACTGCAAAATCCACACACCAAGGAACCCAGTTGAAGAATCCGACCTCTTAATTACAGAGGACCGGCTCACTGACGAGATTCTGAAACTGAAGGTATTTGCACACTGTGGAGTATTTGTATGGTTTTTCTCATTGTTAAATCTATCAGGGCTGTAATATTTGCTATTTAACATCATAGGTGGAAGCTGTGCGAAGTCTCTGCAAGGGGTGTGGCATAGACTCCAAGGGCTCCAGGATGGACCTTATTATGAGGCTCCGCAAAGAAATGCAGAACCGGTCAGCATATGACAAAGTGTTTGCAAAGGTCTGGGGGGCTTCTGGTGAGTTGATTTATATTCAAAAGTGTTTGCATCAGTAATAACTTTCAGACTTCACTACATTTCACTGTAATGGTTACTCATAGTGGGTACGATAACTTTCTTTTACCAGGTGGATGTGCTGTGGTCACATGCCCTTGTGCTGTTGTTTATGGAGTTAAATTCAACCTAAGGGCTGAGAGCCCAAGAGTTTGTGCTGATCTGCTGCTATCAATGAAGCATTTCCCCAATGTGACCGTGTATGATTTTGCAAAGGGACTGGCAACACATACATACAAACATAAGAGAGCCATAGTCCTCGCCCTTAAGCCCTCATGAGGGGAGACTGCTGGATCCTACTGATGACAACATCAGATTGGCATCTGCAAAGAAAGTGAAAGTCAGCTTGCCTTGGCTAACTACAAAGAAGCCAGTACCTGATGAAAATGGCCACCCTATTACAGGGTCATCAGAGCATTATGCTCTTTATGACCGCTTTCATGAGGAACACCAAAGACCCAAAGGATGTTCTGCGCAAGGTAGAGCTTGTGCCTGAGTTACGTGGCTGGGCCAATAGCCAGTGTGCCGAGCAGCTCTTCAGTGGATTGAGGAAGAACAACCACTTCTTAGACATGATGAGTCTATCGTCCCATATTTTTTTAATGAAGAACATTTTGCACCACTACATTAACGGATGCAATGCCAAAACAAAAGAGAACATGAAGAAAACATTGGGGAGTGCACTGCAAATCCAGTTGAACTCCAGTGGGCAGACGGTTTTAGGTATGTACGTGCACAGTATAGTTGTGACATTCGGATTTCAAACTGGTATTGTCTTGTAAAGCCATCTCCTGCAATAAAAAGGCTTTATTAATCCAATGTGTGGAGATTCCTAGCAGTAATTGTTTGTTTTGGTTAACACGTACTGTTTAGAATGTCAAATGTCATAATCTTAATTGTTTCCCTTGCCTGCTGACAGCATCAGCAGCCACTGCTGCATCTTGCACAGCTGCCCAGTCTGTAAACACTGCAGCAGCCTCTGTTGTGACACAATCCGTGGCACCCCCTGCGAACCAGGCCGCTGCCATCATCCCACCACCGACCACCGGTACGAACCAGGCCGCTGCCATCATCCCACCACCGACCACCGGTACGAACCAGGCCGCTGCCATCATCCCACCACCGACCCCTGCTGTCAACGTAGCCCCTACAATTAACGTAGAAGCTTCTGGCATGAGTGCAACAATAGCAGTGGAAGCTCCAGCTACAATCACAACAGGTATTCCAGAGATCATCACAGTACAAAAATGTAGCACCTAATACTACACTATCTAATGCACTAAAATATAATGTTGTACAACTTGTAACATTATTTACTAAGTCAGTTGCTGGAAAGACATGCTATGGTACAAATTCCACACATTGCTTATTATGCTCCTGTCATTTCTGAAATTGGGCTTCTCTGACCATATTGCAGGAGGTTTTGAGGTTTGCAATCAACACTGTTGTGGAATGAAGCACATATACCACATATGTGCAAGAAGGGAAGTAACGGAGCATGAGATGGACGAAGGACAATTGACATGGGTAAATGTATTTTTTTTATTTTTCTTGATTTAGTTCTAATAGGCCTAATATGGCCCACATTAAACAAAGTGAAGTATTTTCTTCATATAATTGAGTTCTAAAGAGGTTTTCTATTGTCGTTTGTTTTTTGCTGTCAATGATATACTGTAGTAGTAAGTACTTAACTGACTGTCATTTTAAAGCTTGATGATGTGTTGGATGACACAAAATCACCAGACGAGGCGATTTGTAAAGTGGGCACCACAGTTTTAAAAAGGCTGGACTTCCTGTCCCTGGGATTGGACAAAGAAGTGGAGGCAACAGTAAGTACACTTTTAATCAGCCAAATATTTGAAAATTGTTTAGTAAAATGTCTTTGCAATCCATAAAACATTCTGTTGTTTTATTACAGATCGTCAATAATTTAAACTGGTCTGTGATTTACAGGGAAAGGATGTTCAAGCTGTGGATGTTATCCCCACTTGGAGACCTCTCAATGTCGACCCGTTTCTCTCGCTGCCAGTAAGTTCTATGCATGTGTTGTGTATGGCTTAAGTTTGTTAACCCTGTACATAGTGACAGTATCTCGTACTATGGTTGCGTATCTAAAAATATCTTCACATTGAAACTACAAGCTCTTATTGTTGTCATTCGAATGATGCAGGTAGATGCAGCATCTAGAGACTGCATCATTTTTCCTGTATGGAAACCAGGACACTGAATACTAGGTGTAAGTTTAACAGGCATCATGTCAGAGTTTTTTATAAGAATGTCACCATTTTATTATTTGGTCACATGACAGACTTTTCAAATATTGTATATCTACTTTTAGTTTTTAAATTCCAGCCACACATTGTCATGAGAAGTGTAATCTATGTCATGTAAAATAATCTGCTTTGTCACATATGTTCACTTAAAAGTTATGAAAAAGCCATTACAGTGAAGCTGTAATGGCTGTAATGAAGCTGTAATGAAGCTGCAAATGTACATTACATTTGCAGTAGTACAATGCAGAGTCAACCTTTACTTGAAAATTGTATATTTTACAGGTCCTGCAGCTGGTTGCACCAGCAGAACGTAAGGTCCCACGTAGACTACGGTGAACGTAAATTGCCCAAACGTTCGACTTTACACTCTACTAAAAAAATAGCAGTGGCACCAAGCAGATAGTTTCAACGTAACACTAAGTTATAACTTATATTTTACACCTCCCCTCTAGCTGGTGTAAGTTCCATTCCAACGATAAAGACCGGTAAACGTTAAACGATTTAAATACCAAAGATGGCTATTCGTTTTGAGCAATGGGAAGAGGAGGTTCAACGCGGTTTGCGTCGGGAACGGATTGTCCGTGACTGTATCGATCCATTTCATCAGTATGATGATGTAGATCTATATGCGTGATTTCGGTTTCGGCCCACGTACAAACCAATATTCTAGAGCTATTCCATACAATGCATAGCCAGGTAGAGGCTAACTCGATAAAAACTCTCACACAACGAATAGCATACAAAGCAGCAATGAGCTGCAATTTATTATAAAAATCCGCCATCAAATAGCTCAACCTCACGTCTCATGCCCAAGTCAATTTTAGAGAATAAATGACTGTGGAACTGTTTTGTTAGCCCTCTCATTTGGGTGCTAACGCGTTTTTACTCGGATAAGGTGGAAACTTGCCGGTAGCAGCTACTTCCTGTTTACATTGTTTGCTGTCAACGATTGGCTTGAAATGATCTAAACGTCATTAAATGCGACGCTGGTACAATTTACGCACTACTAGTAACGTTAAAACTTAAGTTATGGTGGTGCAACCAACATTTGGAACACCTTTAGTTTGAAACTAGCTATGTCGAGCGTAGGGTTAAGGCGAGCTTTACACCCAAACTTATGATCGGCTTTACGTTCTGCTGGTGCAACCGACTGGTGAAGCCTAAATTTAAGAGGATACGTCTTGATTGCTCCAAGCTTAGTTGCTATGGAGACTGCCATTATTTATCCATGTTCATGTTTCAGTCTAATATTGAGGAACCGTTCATTGTTCCCGTAAATATATAAATGTTAATATTCGGTTCGTTTTTGTGTTTTGCATGGTGTTATATTGTTATTATTCATATTGTTATGTTTAGGAACCGTTCTATGTTCCTAGTAGAGTTAAGAATGTTGGCAACCGTTCAATGTTGCTTTTGCTGTGTTCTAAAGAAGCCTGTAGAGTTAAGTATGTTATCAACCGTTCAATGTTGGTTCTGCTGTGTTCAAAAAAGCCTTCTGGTGATGTGTTCATTACATTTGTGGTGATCAAGGTAGCACAATCTGGAGTCATACTATGCACACCTGCTCCACTGTTGCTTAAACCAATAATGGAAGCCAATTAATTAAGCAAGCTTAAATGGCTTAAAATGTTGACCACAAATGTCAAGTCACATCAAAATCATGTGAGGTCTTTAATAGTGTATTTCACCATGCTATGATTTTGTCTTTTATAGCACCATTGCAGCAAAGATAGTGCCAGGATCCTGGGCATTTGTTTCAAACAAGGTGATGGAAATTTTGGATTTATATATGCCTTGTGAAATGTGCTATGCATTGGAATAGTACTAAGAAATGTAATTGTATTAAATATATTTAAATATAATTGAGTTGTCAATAACTTATGGCTTTTTTATCAGAATATTCCAGAACAAGCAGGCAGCGCGGACTGTGGCGTGTTCATGCTAATGGTAAGTGATGGGATTGTGCACCTCGGCATCAAACATAATAACATAAGCAGGTGCCAAGAGAAAAGGATCATTGACATGGTTTATATGTACAGTAACAACTGTATCAACTGTTCTATCATATGAAAAGAATGTTAACCGTTGTTTATAATATGGATTACAGTATGCACTGTACATGGCACTGGACTGGACCTTCGACTTCACTCAGGTCAGCAATTTAAATCTGAAATTGTTAATGTACAGATTTTAGGATTGAAACTACAATGACATCTTTCTTCATCTACTAGCATGATATGCCACATATAAGGAGATGGTGGTGCCAGCTTCTGTTAGACAACATTGAACACCAAAGGTATGAACAACTTCTTACTTGATAACTACGATGTGTTTCTGTGGGGGGGGGGCGCTTAAAGGAACAGGAAAGGTACTGTAGTTTGTATTAGTCCCCAGCAAGAGGATTTTGTCAACAATAATAACACTTTGTTTTCCTGTACCAAATGGACTCTTAAACCGAAATATGAACCAAACCATGTGTACCGTCAAACCCCCCTACATGAAAAGCATCTTGCTAATGTCACCCCTTTGACATTTCTACGTAGGAAGAGAAGACGGCTAGAGCGCATGACACATGGAAGAGAGCAGGAGCAGGAGTTGGCAACATGTATTGAGCAGGTCTTTTATTTATTAATAATTTATTTTTGATTTTGTTTGTTTGCATATGTTTCTTTTTTGGGGGAATATAATATTTATTGAATACATTCAGTGCTCATGCTTTCAGTATTTCTATTAATGCTGTTTGGCTTAATACTAACTGGAGATGATGTATTCAATAGAAGAATCTTATTTGTTTCAGTTGCCATCTTGCCTGTTGGAGATCATCTTTGCTGAGGTCGTTCTTCATGATGGAGACAGAGCTCTAATGACCCTGTCCCTGGTGCCTTCCTGCTTCAGAGAAGTGGTGGAGAGGGAATACTTCAAGAGAAAAGTGCATTTTCTGTGGCTTGACAGTAAGATTACAAAAACGGTCGTAGCTATACTGGTTGCATACTGCATGTTTTCCATGTTAAATCAATTTGAGAAATCATCTTATTCTCAAAATTGTTGTAACAACAGGTGTTGCAAACTGGACCATGTTCTCGGCACAATACATGGCAGACTTTTACAAAATGTACACTCTGGATATGTGTGGAGAGTGCAGGGTGACTTTCAAAAACTGCATACCAGGTATGAAAATTATGCATGGAAATGTAATGAGTACTTCTTTCAGTTATTGCTACCTAAAGATGGCAGTGAAAACTTGTTTTTAAAACTTTTGTAGAAGTTGTTGCAAAGACTGTAGTGTGTTGACCAAGTACTTGAAGACAAATTTATTCCTATTCCATGGGCATCCATAAGGCAGTAATGATGGTCTCATGCAGTAGTAAAAGAATAATAAATATGGATATAAATAATTTAATAAATAATAATTGTAGCCGTTTAAAACTGACACAAGTAAACATTGCAATTACAAGTAATAAAACCCAAGAGACACAAAAATACAACCTTACAGTGGGTATCTCTATGGGTAGAATACTGACCAGAGGACTTCTAGACACCAAGGGTTTCTTCAATGTGATAATCCATAGAAAATAAAGGGGGGCCCTCTAACAAGGAGTTTTTATTTAGCGACAGGCTACAGGAAAGGGAAAAAGAGGGGGGCTGCGGGGCATCTACTCCGAGAACTCGCACGCTGGCTTCTGCTCTCACACACAATAAATGGGCCATGGGTGAACATTCATTTATTTTTATTCAACTGGGCAACTCCAAAATATATATGAAAATGCTTTGTTTCCATGTTTATGCCACATCGGGATTTGGATACACAACTAATACTTGTTAGTAGGATCAATTATCTATTGGTTTTTGTCTTCTCATGGAATTTGTTGACAGAATATATCACTAGATTTATCCTTTCATATATGTCACTCAATATTTCTGATGTGACTTATTGAGTTGATGATGAATTGTCCGCGGGGGGGGGGGTCATGCAGGGTCGATTGCAGGGTCATGTCAAAATGAAATTATATCGCCGGGGGGGGGGGGGGGGGGGGTTATGCATAAAGTGATCAGAGGTCCAAATCCCTCCGGGATAAATAACCAACAGTCCCTAAGTTACGTAAGTTGCAATTTACAACAGTTTACAGTTACTTGTGGAGACCACGAGTGGTTTTACCACAAGTCCATTGGGTTGAATTTGTTATTACCCAGTGTGCTTTGTGGAATGGTCTCAATGTTTTGTTTTATTTCATGTGAATAGCCTAGGCCTAGTTTACTAGTAGGCCTTTTTTCAGAAAGCAAATGTTCGTCACACGATGTCATTGATGTGAAATATTAATGGAGGCTATCGGGTGACAGCGGCAGAGGGCTAACTGTGGGACTCCCAGCATCCTGCTCTTAAAGGTGACATATTATACCACCAGGTGGGAGTGGGATTAGCCCTTACGAGCCGTTTTTTAAAAATCACAAGTGGGCGTGTGCACCTAGATGTACGATGGTAGACTGATCTATCCAGCGCACATCTACGTGGACACGCCCACTTGTTCAAACTGCTTGCAACGGCTAATCGCATTCACACCTAGTGGTATAACATGTCACTTTTAAACACGCTGACGCTGGAGGGGTGTTCTGACAGGCAGTGTGGTGTCGTTCTGATAGGCTTTCCTTTTTTTTGTGATTATTCATGTGCGTCTTCTCTCTCCCCTGCTCTCTGTCTCTCTCCCCTGCTCTCTCTCTCTCTCCCCTGGACCAGGGCAGGACGCCCGCCTACTACTTCAACTGCTCCAGAAAGGGCCACTTTGGCCACGTGAGTCGCCGCTTCAGTTTGCACCGCAGCATCCTCTCCTCTTGTCCCTCCCTCTATCTCTTTACCCTGCTCTCCCTTTCTTCATTTTCTCCAAAGCAAATGATGAATCAAATTTATGATCTAAAGATGAATATTATCAAAAAATATAGCGAGCGTGTGCCCTTTTTGCAAGATCAGTATTAGGTGTTTGTGTGTGTCTCAGGCATGTACACAACGTCGGATGTGTAATGGGACCTACCCCAGCACGCCCTTCATCAATCACTACGACACTCCCGTCAACTTCAACCAGAGGGAGCACAGGGTGAAGTGGAAGGTCAAAGGTAAGCTCTGTCTCTCTCTTCTCCTCTGACACACAGCACCCTGACCCCACTAGTTTCAGAATGCCACTGAATAACGTTGTGATTTTATTTACTATTCCCTCCCGTCCAGAACTTGAGGAAGCCGGCCTGCTCGGCACCACACCCAAACCCCCCCACCGCCCCGGGACCACCGAAGAAGGGGCAGAGGACCAGCCACCATCACGACTACAAGAAGAAGAACCACCACCGGCAGCAGGAGAACGCCAACACCCGCCCCTCCTCCGCCAGGGTCCCCACGCCCGGCTCCAGCTCCACCCCCACCCCCACCCCGCTGGCCGGCCGTCGTCTTCAAGACCAAGATCTCCGCCAAGCTGAAGCCGACGCCCGTCAGCGGCGCCGGCAACCAGTGGAAGCCCAAGCGTGACGTCCCCGCCACCAAGGCTCCGCCCTCCTCCTCCTCCTCCTCCTCCGGCGCCGCCACACCACAGAAACGCACATTCTACGAGGAGTGCTTCCGGGGCGGGGAAGAGAAGGCGGCGAAGAAGAGCAGGAACAAGAAGAACCCCAACTGGCTGAACTGGGGAGCGGCGGCGATGGAGCCGCACACGTCGCCCTTCAAGCACGAGTCCTACACCCCGCAGCAGCTGTACGGCGGCCGTGGGGCGGGGAAGGAGAAGGGGAAGAGGGCCAGCGGGAAGAAGAAGAGGTCATCTAAAGGCGGCGGCGCAGACATGTACCCCGCCGACGAAAACCTCTTCACCATCAAACAGAGGAAAGGGAAACGCAAGCAGTAGAGCGACACGGTTACCGCTACAGAGCAGAGGGGTGTTCCAAGAACGGAGGTTTAACAAACAGAGTTGACGCTGAACTCTAGGTTGTCCGATCCTGTGCCGACTAACCCAGAGCTGTCGGTTCCACAGCACCGGTTATGAATTAGTTCAATCAACACGGGGTTGGTTAACACAGGGTTGTGCGCGTTCACGGCAAACCTATAAAGACGTGATGTATGGATCATGGAAATCCTGATCAAAATGGTGAAACGGGCTGCATATTTTACCGATCAAGGTACTAATTATTCTTTTTCCTCCCTCAGCAACTAAAGAATAAAAATGATGGAAGAAAAGTGTTTTTTTTATTTTTTTTTATTTAAATGATTTCCGCAAATGTGGTCTCGCATCCTTTGTCAGCCCTTACAAACATTTGCGAATGTGTTCCTCCTCGAGGAACGGGTAAAGTGGGGAGGCATCTCTTTGCGCAGAGTGGCTATATTGTGGAGGACGGCGCATGCAACAATTACATCGCATGCCCGTTCCGGACAAACTCTTAGTCCACGTAGGCATTGGAATCTGGACTTCAATATCCAGAATGTATTTTCAATCTTAACGCGGGTTCTGCTGTGTGCCAGGTTAAATGTTGTCTGTGGTCCAGGAGCGGGATTAGGGTACGGGGTGATGAGCGTCGGGAGGCATTGATACCCTCGATCTCCTAGGAGATCCCCATCGAATTGCCCTGCGATCAAATACAAACTTTGAGCTGTCTTGCACAAGCACAACAATTATATGAGGTCTATGATATGTTCATAATGCAACGCACCCTGTTGAAATGTATTGCTCACATTGGATGTGTGCCATCAATGCACCCAATTACATTAGGAAATCCTGAAATATAACACCCAGATGAAAAGTCAACAAGGATAATTTCGGAGCCATTTGGGAACACTTAAAGTAGATAATGCTGACCTGCAAGTTGGTGAAACTCCATGAAGTTACGCAACAACCGCTTCAGCGCAAGACAGACGCACGGAGCGGCAGACGGTAGCTTTGCCTATGTGCTCAGCATCTCCTACACTGTACAAAAAGCTACCCGTCGCAAAAAAACGGAAAGCTATGCAAATTGTTTGTAGTGAACTGAGGGCAGATCCACGATTGGTAACATCTGCAATGTAGGGTTGGAGAAGGCTATTTAAATATATCAAAGAATCACGTGAAAAACTATATCTCTCCAGCAAAAAGTCATCCGGAAAGGACAATATGTCGAGCCGTGGTCTAATTAATCTCTGTGAATTGCACAAATTATTTGCGCTCCGATATCAATAGGCGAACACGTAAAAGCTGCGATAAACGTGGGTTTAAATAGCCTACTCTGAGCAAAACCGGGTTATCTTCCAAACTTAACCTGCGCAAAACCTGCTCCGACCAGGTTTGATTGAGAGCATATGTTTCCATAGCAACTTACATGCCGTGGTCATTTTGGAACGGAAAACCTAGGGTTGCCGCTAACCCTGGGTTAACTTAGCTGGGTAAGTGATAAAACCGGCTTTGTGGAACACCCCTCTGTTCGGGTTCCGTGCAGGGGATCATGGGAATTCGCTGTTGCCGTTGGATCGACGTTCTCATTGTATTTGTTGGAGTGTTGAGTTAAGTGGGATTAATGGGTTAGGGTTGTTGGAGTGTAGTGTTGTTATCATGTTGTGTTCTTCGTGTCGCACCGTTATTGAGAATGTCATGTATGTATGTGTGTTGGTTGTGCTGTGTTCTGTGCGGTGTGTGTTGAAAATAAAGACAACTTCCGTAGTCGTGCGGTGTATGGGGCACGGAAGTTGTAAACCAATTAAACCTGGGTTCCTGTCTCAATCTTTCTGAGCGTCGCCACATTATTTTAACGCATAGCCTACTATACTTCATTCATGCAGCCCTATGGAAAAAAAATGTTTCCACAATCCACACGCTATTTATGTGCAGTTTCACACGTATGAATAATCTTTGACATCATAATATTTAACATGCAAGTGTAGTGGTGCCTGGTTGCTGCGGGAGAAAATCAGCTTTGCGCCGGGTGCAAACTAGCAACGACACATGCGTCTGTGTAGAAAGTCAATTGCGCCGGGCGCAAGATAGGGCCCTTCTTCTGTTTGGCGCACATGGCTAATTTGCATACGTGCACAGGACTGTCGGAATGGGCGCGTGTCGGACTGGCAGCATGTAACCATAACAATGGCTAACGTGTAACGGTAACGGTGGTCCCGTTAAAATAATGTCAATGAATCAGCTCAAGCCTAACATTATCTACAATCGTTGTTCTGGAACCAAAGATAATATCGTTAGCATCTCCAACTTGTAGGCCTATTTAATAAGCCTAAATTGTTCTGTGCTGTATCCTGATTGGCTGAAGAGAAATAGCCACATCGTTGCGTTCTAAAACTGGACCTGGCGATTTGACATGTTCAATCTTTGGCGACTCCTTGCAACGCCTTGCGACGACCAGTTCACACTGCTGCAACTTTTCCCCTGCGACGTTCTAAAACCGTCTCGTTGCAAGTCGTTGCGTCGCGAATCTTTGGTCTGAACTGGGCTTTAGGTAGCAATTCCACCGACAGTACCAGCTCAACTCGCCACGACTTAGTGCTGCACAACTTGGTTTGGTTCCGGCACGTCGTGTTTCCATCTAAAAAAGTAGGCCTACCTATTCAACGCGGGTCGTCATTAGATTTTAATCCCGGGGGACAGGATTCCCGGAAAATCTGATCGAGACTATTTCCTGATTCCTGGGAAAGGTTATGATGGGAAATAAAATAAAATAAAAACCGCAATAACTGCGCGTCTGTTGTCATATGGTAACGATGGAGGCGAAAATCGAGCCCTGGGAAAGGAACACACACGAAACAGCGAAACGCTGATCCGTGTCCCCTTGGGAGCCGGTCCGTGGACTCAAGCCACGCCGGACACACACAACCACGCGCAGCCTGTCTAGCCCTGGGAAAGGAGTGACACACAGGGCGAAACGCCTGATCAGCTCGCTTGGAACCTCGACGGAGGTGCTACTAAAAAAAGTACCAGGTACCAGGTACTTTTTTTGGCAATGGAAACGCAAAAAAAGGCGGGCCAAGTCGAGGCGAGTTGAGCTTGTACTGTCGGTGGAAAAGGGGCCCATAAGAAGTACTCATTACATTTCCGTGCACAATTTTTCATACCTGGTATGCAGTTTTTGAATGTCACCCTGCACTCTCCACACATATCCAGAGTGTACATTTGGTAAAAGTCTGCCCTGTATTCTGCTGAGAACTAGAAAAAAAAAAAAGATGATTTCTCAAATTGATTTAACATGGAAAACATGCATTATATAACCATAACTAGCTATAGCCGTTTTTGTAATCTTACTGTCAAGCCACAGAAAATGCAATTTACTCCTGAAGTATTCCATTTCCACCACTGCTTTGAAGGAGGAAGGCACCAGGGACAGGGTCATTAGAGCTCTGTCTCCATCATGAAGGACCACCTCAGCAAATATGATCTCCAACAGGCAAGATGGCAACTGAAACAAATAAGATTATTCTATTGAAAGACATCATCTCCAGTTAGTATTAAGCCAAACAGCATTAATAGAAATACTGAATGAGCACTGAATGTATTCAATAAATATTGTATTCCCAAAAATAGAAACACATGCAAACAAACAAAATCAAAAATAAATATTAATAAATCAAATACCTGCTCAATAGAGCTCTAGTTACATGCCCTAATTAAGGCCACCACTTCCGCTGCCTGACAACTGAAACTCCACCTCTCAGCCCCGACCACACTTCCTGTGATGGTTTCATCTCTTTCTTACCCTCATCCCTTTATGGTCGAGTGGGTCAGATTACTTGACTTGGCCAAGTAATCTTTTGCCTTGTTTGGTCCCGGGTTTGTCATAGGCTAAGCAGCCTTCCATACTGGCCGGTTGCAAGATGCTGTGTATGGGATACATTGAATGGTTCCCTTCTGATGTTCAGCCCACAGGATATGTGAACAGAGTGTTAATAGTCAAATAGAAACAATGGATTTATTAAGAATATAAAGCAGAAATAATTAAAATAGAATTAAACTGGAATCTGAAAATTGTAATATAAGAATTAAGTATTTTGAGTATGAAAAAATGAATGTGACACCTGTCGTTTTTGGGGTCGGGGTCCTAATTGGTCCCTTCCTCCCAAACGTTCACTCTGTCTCGTGCCTGTTCCAATCTCTGCTTCTGTAGCCTCCTTCCCTTCTGTCCCATCCATGCCGTGGGAGGATACCTATCTTTTGGAGAGCAACACTGTGTCTTTTGCTCGGTAAAGACGGCTGATGCGTCCCTCTGATGTATTTCCATTCAGAATGCGTCTTTGGGATAACTTCTGTGTTTGCATATCATTTGGGGTCTAAGGCTCTAATGTGGACACATGTATCTTAATGTTACTTTTAATGTAAGCGTTGCTTGCAGCTTGTCATTGTTATGCCGCATGTCCACCGGTGAATAATTAATAATAATAATAACGTGTAATGTTTTGGCGCTCTATAAATAAAATTGAATTGAATGTTAACTTGTGTATAATTCCCAATTTTTATTGATATATTTGCACTTTTAATCTTGCTGAAGTCTACAAGGCAAATATTAAGTTAAAACTTAGTTCCCCGGCCCCATTCGTCTTTGTAAGGAAATGTTCTATTTTGTCTAATTTTAGGCAAAGTATAAGACAATACTTTCTTAACAGTATAATTGGAACCATGAATAAGTCGTTCAAGTAACAATATTCAAATACTAACATTGTTGGGTAAGACAGAATTTGGTTTTATTCTGAATCCAGTGAAACAGATTGGTGGTTTTAGCTGATATAAAAACTTTCAGGTGTTTATTTATGTTTAAGTATTTGGCAGACGCTTTTATCCAAAGCGACATACATAAAAAATACATATAAAACAATCACTCTAAACATAATAATTTAAGGGAAGAATATAATACTAAATATCAATACAAAGTGTCAAGACAGAATAAATCTGCTGCTGCAGCAACAGAGATACAGTCTATAGTAAGGTGACCAGATTTCTGAGACAAAATCTGGGGACATTTTGGGTTCAGCGGTGTAAAAACCTCCAAACATGTAGTGTTTTTGTCATAGAAAAACTAAAACGGGGACACTGCCCTTACCATTCACAAAGCAGTTTCTCTCACTCTAAATCCAAAATTGCAAAGGAATTGATTAATAATTATGTTTAGTTAATTATGTTTAGTTTAAGTAGTAAATTCTAGCTGAGATCAAGAACATCCTTAAAATCACTTCACTTCACCCAAACCAAGGCCTCCTCCTTACACCATATGATTTTCACAAGATTTGGGGAAGACATGGAAAATGGAAAATGCCACACTTCAAGTTGAATGACAACTTCAAGTTATATGGTTTTAGAAAATATATGGTTTTAAGGGGGTTGAATCAGTTTTCCCTAAATGTGGGTGGGAAGTAGCAAGCAGCTAACCTGCCATATATTGTTGTATATTGTACAATATTAATATCTTATTGTGAATGGTCCCTAACTTGAAATATGTGAATTATTAAAAAAGATATACATTACAAATGAAGGCCAACATACCTTAAACCTTATTTACCTAACCCAATGTATTATACATGGGCAGCACAGTAATGAGGTTGGGACATGTGTCATGCCATACACTGATTTATCTTTAGACACTGTCAATTCCATGTAAAAGTGGGTGTGACCCACCAAAGAGTTTTTAGTGAAAAACAAATGGTTGCACAATTCAGAAACAGGAAGTTTTAATACAATGGTCTTTACAAAAACCAACACACACACACACACACACACACACACACACACACACACACACACACACACACACACACACACACACACACACACACACACACACACACACACCTCCCCCAAGCACACACAGAATTGCTACAGTTGGGACACAACATGCAAAACAGCTGTGTCTGTCAGACAAACAGATCTGTGATCATACACACACATCGTAGATAATACACATATGTATCAATTCAACATTAAATAACATATACAGCATGATAAACAGTAACACTTACAAGAACACCTTTGGTTTGCCAATCGTATTCAATCAATGATATTCCTGCTGTGTTTACACCATAGCTGGCTGAATAGATGCACGAATGCCATGAAAGTACCGCGTAGGTAGGCTACCTGTAGCCTCTCGCGAAGGGAAGAAGATAGTTCTACTGCGCAGCTATGTGCATTCTAGAGGGGCATTCTACTCTGATCGGGGCTTGTTCTGGCTGGCTTTAGCCTGTGGCTGTGCGAGCAGTAGATACGGTGCGCAACTACATGTCTTTTGGTCAACATTTTAGTTTTTTCATTTTTTCCTTTATTCCAATTTCGGATCTTTCAGTCACAATGAAAACCGGGGACATTTCCGGGGACAGCAGTGGCTACAGGTCACTAAAAACGGGAACTGTCCCCGGAAACCCGGGACGTCTGGTCACCCTATTATTTAGGCTATTTGTTTATTTATTTCGTTTAGCTCTCCTTAAATTAAATTCACGCTTCAAAACGCACGACTTTTACTTCTAAGGCGAGCTTTACTTTGAAGGCGAGCTGTCTCTGTTTTCGGCTCTCGACTTCCTTGTTCAAATATCATTGTACAACTTGGTTAATGAAACAAGTTGACGCTTGGGCGCGCTGAATTGCATTGCACGTCTCGGACAATGAAATTAGGCAACACCCCCTAAACTGGCCTGTTTCATTATACAACGTGAACAACTGTAAATGAATTATACTTCGTACACGGACCCTGTGTACGGTCATGCCCGTCAAAATGACTTCACTGTGCAAATAATTCAATTCGCAAATTATTTAATTGTGAAGGTTAAAGTAGTCCTACATGAACAGAATTTAACAAATTAGGCCTACATGATGTCCATAATTAAATTAATCCCTCTATGATTAAAAATGAATCACGATGATGACGGTATGTTTTCATAGCCACCCACAACTCCATCCTGTGTGGTTAAGATCATTCATAATTTATTAAGTCGATTTTATAGATGTGTTACTGGCAGCTATGTATATTATTATTATTATCTTATGATGGTGATTATGATTATGATGATAATTATTATGAAATATCAACTGGTTTAAGACATAGACTTATATATAATATAAAAAAATATATATATAAAATAGTCTGAAGAAAGCTTGATGACAAGACTTCAAGTGCATAGGAAACGTTCAGGCGAGACACGGACACGTCACTGACGTCATACCTATACGTCACTGAGGTCAGACTGACACGTCACTGAAGTCCGACCGGAGGAAAGATGGCGACTACCTATGAGAGCTTCTGCCTGTGAGTCTGATTATTTATTATATGTTTAACAGCAGGCGATTCCGTTCACATTTGAAATAGAAAGCCCTCCCAGCCTGTGCGGGTTTATATATTAAATATATGTTGTATAATACTCGTATATAATAGACGGGTAAAGACAGCGTAGCTAAATGCTACTTAGCGGGGCGCCAGAGGCTTCTGTTCTGGTGCTAATGATAGATGATGCTAGCGAGAAAGCTCCTCTGAGGACCAGAATAAACCTAACCCTTACCCAGAACCAGTTGTACGGGAATTGACAAGGTGGTAACGGTGACACACGTGTATATTGTGAGTTATTAAGTATAGCTATAGTTGACTGCAGCTTACAGAACCATAACCCAGCCATCTGTATTACAGAACCATAACCCACTATACCCAGCCCTCTGTATTAAATAACCATAGCTCAAGCCTGTGTATTACAGAACCATAACCCAGCCCTCAGCATTACAGAAACATAACCTAGCCCTATGTGTTACAGAACCATAACCCAGCCCTATGCATTACACAACCAATAACCCAGCCCCCATTACAGAGCCTTAACTCAGGAATACCTTGTTGGAAGAAATGTGCATTATGTCGTTATATGTATTGATGGGAATGAAATATTTCACCTGCCGTTGTGGTGGTGGTCCTGCCTCTGAACATGTGTCTATTGTGGTTCTTCAGGCACACAACCCCGGAGAAGTTCTACATCGAAGCCTGTGATGATGGAGCAGATGCTGTCCTTGCCATTGACAGGGTATCAACTGAAATCACCCTAACAGGTAACTAATATTGTGATAATATATGTATGTATAAAGTATACTATATATATATATAGGCTGTATTGCTGCTTGTGGTAATCACAACATGGATGGGGGGTATTAACCATCTTCTCTCTTTGTGTCCAGTGAGGAAGGACATCCCTCCATCCGATCACTCACAGCCGATATGTGGCATTATGGGGACAATCCGTATGGTGGCAGGTATGTTTTTAGGATATACATAATACTTCCCGAAACAGGAAACACCGGTCGAGTCCAATTGTGGTTGTGTAGAAAAAATGCAAAGTCCTATATCTGACTGCCATGATGTCCTCCTCAGGCATGTACCTCATTGTCATCACAAAGAAGAAGAAGGTTGGAGATCTTCTGGGTCATGCCGTCTGGAAGGCGGTTGACTTTGAAATCATCTCCTATAAGAAGACCATGTTACATCTGACAGACAACCAGGTAGGCAGTAGGAGAACTGCAGTTAATCATTTCACCCTTTCACTGTTACGTTACGTCTGCTTCAGACCTCTTTGGGAGGTTGAGGGATCTTCGATTAACAAGGCGGACATGATAAATCAAAGTGAATCAGCGTTCTCCTGAAGTTATTCCTATATATATATATTTATATGATATTATGTTATCGGTGGCTGCAGTCAAAAGGTTACATGGTGTTGGTTTTAGAGACAAACCTGTCAAACCATGCCTGTGTTGGTACTGTCCCTTGCAAAGGGACGCCTCATTCTTGTGTTCAGTGTGAGATTGAGATTCTTGGTGTTAACACTGTTAATAGCTTGATGATAATACTAATCTTTGTAAATGTATCATGTGCAGTCTATAGCATCTACCTGTTAGCTGACATGGTGCTGTGCCCAGCTACATTACAAAGCTCAAAAAGAGACTTTAATCAGCCTGTCCTTAACCCTCCACTGATAATGTACTATGTATAGTAAGATAATGCACTGACAAGGCAAAATATAAATTTATGTTTGTTTAAAATATTGCATTTTACCTTCAAACCATCAGCCACTTACACGTGAACATTCATTTACAATAGCAAACCACTTCATCTTCTTTAGTTACTGACCCCACAGTGTTTGTTCACATTGTAGCGGTAAACATTGTCCAGCTAAATTCAACATTCCTACCCTCCACCTGCTTGAATGTCTCTTTTCAAGTTGCAGTTAGCCAGTTTTAGAGAATGGCTAGCAGTCCTATCCTCCCAGATGCACAACCATAGTCTTAACCTTCCATAACATAATTAGTAGCTAGTTATTCTTTTTTTGTAACCCATCAAACAATGTTGCGTCTCATTTCCTTGGTTAAAACAAGATCTCAAAATCTCTTTCACAGATGCAAGACAACAAGGCCTTCCTGTCCATGATGAACCATGTGCTTCAGACGGACAGTTTCTACTTTGCCACCAACTACGACCTGACACACAGCCTGCAGCGGCTGGCCAACACCAGCCCCGAGTTCCAGGAGATGAGCCTGCTGGAGAGGGTAGGACGGGGTAGCGGTGGTGCATGACGTGTGGTCAGGATGCTCTCTGAGCTGGGCCTGACGGGGCAAGGTTAATTTTGTTATCTCATAGTTTTGGTATACAATCAGGGTATTTGGGTAAAAGGAGACACTTGTTGATGAAGGACCACAGCACCACTTCAGTATCGTTAGCATATAGTGCCCACTAGTGTATAAAGTGTGTGGTTTCAGTAGCTTCCGTTCTGCCAGGTAAAAACCAGTTCAGTGCCATTTAAGGTGCAGATGTGTGGAGAAATGTAGGATTGCTGAATTTCAAATAAGCTATCTACAATGATGCTACGTAGTCAAAACTACACTGGTATGGGAGATTATATCTCTACACTAACAGCTTGGCTATGACCTGGCAAACAGTTTGCTTATCTCTGTTTGGTTTGTGGGCTGCATGTTCTTCCTATTACGTTTGTTAAAGTTGTCAGATCTGAACTCTGTTGACAATGGTTAATATGAATTCACCTTTTAGGCAGACCAGCGGTTTGTGTGGAATGGTCACCTCCTGAGGGACCTTTTTCCACAGCCAGAGGTAAAAAACACCAAAACAAAAATATTTGGACATAATATGCTGTTGTCTGGAGATGTTTCAACATAATAAGGATGAATTATGTTATGTTGATATCTTGGTTTTTGCCCTTTCCAGTTGCACAAGTTTGCCTTTCCAGTTGTTCACGGCTGTATCCTTTTCTTAATAATAGTGATGATTTTAATTATTAATGATTTGATTATTGATTTCTCATTGAGCCTTGGTATGACCGTCATTACCTGCTACTCCCAACAGTTTCCTTTCTACCTAAACAGTGTGTGTTTATGCTCCTATTGAAACATCAGGGAGAGTCAGAAGAAACAGCCGATGTAAACGTAATATTCTGTTTATTCGCTGTTACTTTGTACTCTGATGGCGCTTTCATTATCTTAAATCCTATTTTGTTTAGTCCTGCATGACTATGCATAACATTTTAGCCCCAAAATGTAAAATACTTGTCAATTAAATAATACAAGGTATTATAATTAAATGTATGCTGCTGTACAGTTTTGATCAAACTCGCGTTTGAACTTTAACTGCTCCGCCAGTCATCATAATGAAGTCATGCTGCATCAACGGGAAGCTGTTTGAGTGGAACCTGATATCCAGACGGAGCTGTTTTAGAGCTGGAGTGCGCTACTATGTCAGGGGTAACTCTACCCTCCACCTCCCATCTGTTGTCACACCACCACTGCTGGAGGTTTTTCCCTCCATGTGCCAAGAAATGTGCCAACCTACACGTCTGTACTTAGTGGCCACATTTTAAATAACAAGAATTTGAATAATAAGATTCAAAATCAAATTCAAGATCCTATGCATTACAATCACCTGCCTCGAATATGTTTCTATCGGGATGTATATTCATGTCTTTATCCAATCTAAATGCCTTGTATCCAAGGTCAACACATTTCTCCAGCTACTCCCATTAGTCTTTCGTGAGACCACCCAACCTGTTGGTTGTATATTTTGTGAAAGTCATGCAGCACCTTTTGTGTGTCTTATTTGTGCACAGGCATCGACACTGAGGGCCACGCAGCAAACTTTGTGGAAACAGAGCAAATCATCCAGCACAACGGTGGCAAAGCTTCATTTGTACAGGTGAGCGGACGAGGTGTCACATGAACACTTCAGATGAATTCACACGCCCTGAACTCGTTCTCAACACTCTCTCGACCAATCTCGATCTCTGTTCCGTCAACATGGCCTGATAGTCACGTCTGACGTAATGGTTTGCAGAGTGAACACTACTGGACTTGATTTACCCATTACATAATAGCAACACTGGATGTTTTGGAGTTGTTGATGTGTTTCATTTTCTCTCTTAGACACGAGGCTCCATCCCCTTCTACTGGTCACAGAGACCCAATCTCAAGTACAAACCCAAACCACAGATCAACAAGACGGTTAACCATGTGAGATCCTTTTTAGATGTGTTTCATTATGTAATCCCCTTTTTAAAAGGTGTAGAAAAGTGTATTGTTTTTGATATTGTTTAAGCATTTGCAAACTAATCCTAGCTTTCCATCTAATTATTTTTTTTGTACCCTTGGAATTAGTTGGATGGATTTCAGAGACATTTTGAGTCCCAGATCATCATTTACGGAAAACAAGTGCTTTTGAATTTGGTAAGAAGCGGGAAATGTTTCTAGTTTTGTGGTTTCCCATATTGGTGTCCATTCATTGTATTTAAATGATTTACAAAACAATGGATTTTTGTTTTTTGTTAATTATTTAAATCTATCTTTAATCATATTGGTTATTATTTAATTAAAAATAAATTATTGTTGAACTGCAGCACAGACTGGTTTACCAATGTAGACATTTCATTTGTTCTTCATTCTAACTTAGCTTTTTCCATGCAGATTAACCAAAAAGGCTCAGAAAAGCCACTGGAACTTGCTTTTGACAAGATGGTGACCAGTTTGGGGAACAGCATGATCAAGTGAGGAGCAAACCTCCCCTAATCCCATGTGTTCTGTAGAGAACCTCTCCCAATCCCATGTGTTCTGTAGCAAACCTCCCCTAATCCCATGTGTTCTGTAGTGAACCTCCCCTAATCCCATGTGTTCTGTAGAGAACCTCTCCCAATCCCATGTGTTCTGTAGGAAACCTCCCCTAATCCCATGTGTTCTGTAGAGAACCTCTCCCAATCCCATGTGTTCTGTAGAGAACCTCCCCTAATCCCATGTGTTCTGTAGAGAACCTCTCCCAATCCCATGTGTTCTGTAGAGAACCTCTCCCAATCCCATGTGTTCTCTAGTAAACCTCCCCTAATCTCAACTGTTCTGTAGCAAACCTCCTCCCATGTGTCCTGAAGTCCTCCTCTAGTCCCATGTGTCCTGAAGTCCTCCTCTAGTCCCATGTGTCCTGAAGTCCTCCTCTAGTCCCATGTGTCCTGAAGTCCTCCTCTAGTCCCATGTGTCCTGAAGTCCTCCTCTAGTCCCATGTGTCCTGAAGTCCTCCTCTAGTCCCATGTGTCCTGAAGTCCTCCTCTAGTCCCATGTGTCCTGTAGCAGTGCAGCCCTCCATCCTCAGAGTACGCTCTTCTGGACACGTCTTCTTATTGCCTTTCTTTCTTAGGTACGTGGCGTTTGACTTCCACAAGGAGTGCAGTCGGATGAGGTGGCACCGCCTGCAGATCCTGTTGGACATCGTGGCCGAGACGCAGGATGAATTCGGGTGAGGGATTCTCGTTTGTTTTACGATTCCCTTTCTTTCTATCTCTTTGTTTTGTAACGTAGATTTGAATGTCTGCACACGATGGTGATGTTGTGGAGGAACGAGAGATGTTGTGGACCTGTTGTTATTGTTGTTGACAACGGTGTGTGCCTCGGCAGGTACTTCCTGGTGGATAGTGATGGTAACGTGCTGGTACAGCAGGAGGGGATCTTCCGCAGCAACTGCATGGACTGCCTGGACCGGACCAACGTCATCCAGAGCCTCCTGGCCCGCCGCTCCCTACAGTCCCAGCTGCAGGTCAGTGACATTCCCACCGCAGACTGGGCTTCTGTATGTGTACACAGCCTAGACTGTGTAGGACAGGTACAGTCAATGCCCTAGACTAGAGCAATGGTTCAACAGCATAGACTGTATAGAATAGGAAACGGTCATTACCCTAGTACAATGGTCCCAACCTTTAAAGGTGTCAGGTGACTACGGAGTCGACCGTGACTGTTCACTTTTTACTGACTGGGTTGTGCAGAGTGCTATCCTGTCAATTTATTTATTTGGAAATTCTGCTCTCTGTTCCTTTTCAAGAAAATGCTATGTAACCCTGTCATGCCAACTAGCTGTCTTTTCCAGTGACCAGTGTTCTCTCAATGGCTAGCAGAGTTAGGCTGCTTAAACGGCCTTGGCCCATTGTGTTACGGGTGTAGGACTTGAGCTGCTTTAAACAGGAGAAGCTCCTTTCTACACCTGCAGACTTAGCTCCAATTGTTGCCACTAATGAAAACAGTTTTTAAAGATGAGGCATTGCACTATCCAAGTCCATGTTTTTAAGGAACACCAAGAAATCACAGTGTTCCTCTGTCAATCTGAAAGTCCTGACTGTCCTGATCTGAACACAGGACTTGAAGTTCCGACCTCAGGTTCCCTGAATCAAAATGATGGCCATAGACACATGCCAAGACGCATGTCTTAAACAAATTGTGTTGCAAAGAGGAGGTGCGCAGCATCAATATCTTAATTTTAAAAATGAGTCGGCTGACACATTTTGCCTATTGTAATTTGACATGAGACATTGTAAACATTCGCAATCCTGCTCTATGCTCTGTGATATTTTGTTTATAATCATTTCTATTAACTTCAAAAATGCATTATTGGTGTGCTCCTGAGCGCAACCTTTGAAATATGACGGGTGGGCCGCTGTCTTAAAGGAAAGCGCAGATCCTTTGAGCTCTGCAACTTCACGGGGCCAAAAAAATAAAAAAATCTATCGATCAATTCATTCATGACTCTGACACGTCGACTCACAAAATACTGAGTCGTTAACATCCCTAGTCTTAATGTGTTGCCACGCATCTCTCCACAGAGGCTGAATGTTCTCCACGTGGGCCAGCAGATTGAAGACCAGATGGACTTTGAGAAGATCTACAAGAATGGTGAGGGGCTCCTTCACAGCCATTCATATAAATTTGTCAAATTACAAAATGCGTTAATAGGTATGGAATGCATATTTGCCCCACACCCCAATTTTATTGCTTCACTTGCGCTACAATCTTTCTCTGTCTCTCTCTCTCTCGTTTGCCCGTTAATTCAGTCTTTTTTTGTTTACTTTCTGATAATATAAAAAAAGTAATTTTAAAAAGGAAAAAATCTTTCTTTCTTTCTGATTTTATAAAACAAATTATTTGTGATAAAAAAAAAATCAGATAAAAACGTCATTGCTTTCTTATTAAAAAGACAAACTCCACCCTTCTTTTCCTTCATTCTCTCTGATTAATGAACTCCTTACTGGTTCTTCCTGCAGCATGGGCAGACAATGCCAATGCATGTGCCAAGCAGTACGCGGGCACTGGAGCCCTGAAGACGGACTTCACGAGGTGAGCCCTTCTAATGGCCTCCACACGGACACCATGTCTTCCTGTCGAAACGGCCCACCACTGACTCATTTATGACTCCATAATTAGAAGATAAACATAGCCCCAATATAATCTCTACACATATGTTGTGGACGCATATACTGTATATGGTTGTCAGGAAAGGGTTTAATCTTTTGATTATATGATAGGGTTGTCAGGAAAGTGTTTGAAGTCTTTCGATTGTATGATGGTGTTGTCAGGAAAGGGTTTAGTCTTTTGATTATAGTCTAGTGTTGTCAGGAAAGGGTTTAGTCTTGATTATAGTCTAGTGTTGTCAGGAAAGGGTTTAGTCTTGATTATAGGCTAGTGTTGTCAGGAAAGGGTTTAGTCTTGATTATAGGCTAGTGTTGTCAGGGAAGGGTTTAGTCTTTTGATTATAGGCTAGTGTTGTCAGGAAAGAGTTTAGTCTTGATTCTAGGCTAGTGTTGTCAGGGAAGGGTTTAGTCTTGATTATAGGCTAGTGTTAGGAAAGGGTTTAGTCTTGATTATAGGCTAGTGTTAGGAAAGGGTTTAGTCTTGATTATAGGCTAGTGTTAGGAAAGGGTTTAGTCTTTTGATTATATTTACGATGACTGACTGAACGCTCTGCTCGCAGAACGGGGAGGCGAACACAGCTGGGCCTGCTGATGGATGGCTGGAACTCCATGATCCGATACTACAAAAACAACTTCTCAGACGGCTTCAGACAGGTGTGTGTGTGTGTGTGTGTGTGTGTGTGTGTGTGTGTGTGTGTGTGTGTGTGTGTGTGTGTGTGTGTGTGTGTGTGTGTGTGTGTGTGTGTGTGTGTGTGTGTGTGTGTGTGTGTGTGTGTGTGTGTGTGTGTCAACTTGTGCTTGTTTATGTGTGTGCGTGTGTTGGATAATTTACATGGCAGTAGGTTACACTCTGGAGTAACACACTTTTCTTGTTTGATGCAGGACTCCATTGATCTGTTTCTCGGCAACTACTCCGTGGATGAGGTAGACATGACAACTCCGCTCCGGGAGCTCAAAGACTGGAAATTCCTAACGGTAAACAACGATTTGAAAGTCTATTTGAAAAGCAAATATATTGTGGCCATTGTCACTTTCACTGTGACCTACCTGTGTATTGGCATTTGATGTTGGATGTTCCTCTCTCTTCTCCTCCAGCTGCCTATCATCATGGTGGTGGCCTTCTCCATGTGCATCATCTGTCTCCTCATGGCCGGTAAGACTGGTTGAGCTTTGGTTTATGTGTGAGGATAGAGATGGTTAGCTTTAGGCGTGAGCTTAGCTGGACACGGTGGTGTTTTAAGCCCTTAAAAGTCAGTCAACTGAGATATCTGGTAATAGTCATGTAAGAAGGTAATTTGAGTAAAGATCGTAAAGTAGCTCTAATAATACTGATTCAAGTATCAAAAGTATTGATATCTGTATAAATGTACTAAAGTACAAAAAATAAGATTTCTGATCAATTGCATTTCTTCACGAGGTTATCTTACACTCGCACACCTCATGTAAATGAGCATATGAGCTTTACGACATGAGGAATGACGTGATGACATGAGGACCTTCATGCCCAAATCTGTGAGAACTGTGCAGTATTCTCTTCTTTTAAGTCTTTGTTTTTTAAAAATCTACCTAAAAAATAAGCCATAGTGACAGTTTTAGTTTGTGCAATCGGGATGCAAGCCATGGCTTTATTTTGGTAAAATACAGTAGTTCACATCACACAGCCAGTCAGCGTGGACAGAACTGTTTTTTTCTGAAAGTCTCCCACCTATTAACTGTAAGATGTGTACTAACACATCACACATACTTTGTTACTTTGTTACCACATTAGCTACACCAGCCATCCATGCGATGCCTTCCCATTCTATGACACATAAACATTGCGGTGACCCTCTCCCCCTCTGTCCCTCGGCCCCCCTCCAGGCGACACGTGGACGGAGACCCTGGCCTACGTGCTGTTCTGGGGCACGGCCAGCGTCATGACCTTCGCCGTCATCCTCTTCAACGGCCGGGACTTCGTGGACGCGCCCAAGCTGGTGCAGAAGGAGAAGATGGACTGAATGTGTGCGTGTGGAAAGCAGCTGCCCCCCAGAGACCACTCCTTCTCTGCCTCCCTCTCCTCCTCCTCGTCTTCCTCGTCGCTCTACCCCCCCCATCAGCGGGCCTGGAGCCTGTACTGACCCGCTGGAGGCGGAGGAGGAGTTTGGAGGCAGCTTTGGAAAACCGAGAAGGGGGAGGCCGCCACCGCCGCGACAGGGGGAAACGACCCGGGAGTCTGTTGTGTGCAGGGGTGGGGGTGGGGGGACAAGGGCGGCGTGCAACGGACACATAAAGAGAACAACGCAGGCCCTGCTGCTGTCCACACTGTTGGTTTGCTTTTTGTTTTGGGGCTGGACCGCCCCGTCGACGGAGTCCTACTGTATACGCTGGGCAAGGACGTGTGGCACGACGGCTGCTGAGACCTCACAGCGGAGTCGAATAAGTTCGAGTTCTATGTCGTGTTTTCCGTTATTTTGCCACCGTTTGTGTTTTGCTGACAGTTTTATTTGTGTTGTCTCTTGCCAATGTTATACTTGCTTGTAGCCATAAAGTCTATTTAATATGTACACAGTTTGGCCTACATCGACTGTGGCTTAGGGGCGATGGCTGACCATGTTTATGCTCTTGTCCCCAGGGAAACCGCCTGCCACATACGGATCATTTTTATATATTCACTGCTTTTAAGTGTATGGATGATGTAAGGAGGATGAAGGACAACAGGAGCGCTTGCTCCTGGGGTTTTTCAGTTCCTATCATGTTGTTCAAAAGTAACATTTCTGTGCTCTTTAGCTGCAGAGCTGCAGCTTTTGTTTATTTTCTAATGACAACAGAGCCACCGGTAACAATTCATTTACATTTCATGATTATCAGCTAAGGTGCCGGCTGTTAGAATGCAAATTCTCACTGGCTGAGACTTTTAGAATGCTAATTCAGAATATTTTTTCAATTGGACCCTAAAGCTAGATGAACTAAAGTGCGGTACTAAACACAAAATAACAGACTGAAAAACACATCTTTGTTGGTGCACAGTAAGAGGTTGAATGTGAAAATAGTGACAAGATCTCTCTTATTCTTGCGTCATTTATGTCATTCAACATGTTTTAAAATTGTATTGTCTCTGACATCAATTTGTTCCAGTAGCATTTCTCTACTGGTCAAGATCACCATTTAGTGGTGAATGAGGAAAAGCCAGGGTATAGAAACACAATTATAAATTATAAATTGTGACTTACTTTTTGTACTATCTTCCTGCCAGAATTATGTCAGTTTATGTAACAATGTTGGGGGCACAGATTCATCAATTAGTTAATTGATATATAAACCAATCATGGGTTAATGTACATATAAATACATGAATTAAATAAATATGAGTTACAAAGCTTTGCATTCATTCTTAAATATTGCAAACTAGAACATCTGTAACACCAATACACAACACGGTACAGGTCATGAATGATGGACTATGTATCATTAATTTTCATGCTTTATGTATGATACATTGTTATTTAGCAAAGAGTTTTTATTTTAAATGAATTGGGATTATATATATATATATACTAGGATTATATTTCATTGACATGACAATTCATGTATTCCTATATATTTTTATTCAGCGGCTTGGTCAATGCCAAATTGGCAATCAATCAACAATTAGTAAAATGTGTCGTTATTCAATAGAAGCTATTCAGCTAGAGAGGGCTTTTTTTTCTAATCTCATACATAACTTTGTTATTTATAAATCAGTGTTTTAATTTGTACACATGGATTTATTTGTTTATCCTTTTTTGTGCCTCAAGTCATTCTCGGAAGTGTAAAAAAATTGTATGTTATAATAAAAAAACATGACACTGCTGGAAATGATAAGCTACCTTTCACTCTATGTATAGTTATGATTTTGTAATAAAATAACTAAACTTTACTATGAAGACTCGTAACAAAAAGTCAATTTTCTGTTAAAAGTCCAAGTCTCTTAATCAATTTAGGAACTTATTTCTCTGTTAGGTTATTCAGAATACTGTTGAAACGCAATTATATTCGCAATACGTCCAGCGATCAAACAGTTGTCTTTCACCTATAATAGCTGAAAAACAGCTTGACTAATCAGAAGGCAATCTGACTATTCAGCAGGAAAACAACCCTATTACTAACCCTAACCCTGGACCCCCCGGCCAACTCATTGGAAACCCTAATTCTAACCGCAACCCTAGTACCAATTACCAAACCCTAAAACCAAGCTCAGTGGAAACCCATACCCAACCACTAGCCTTAGAAACCGAAAATAACACCCTGAAACTCCACCAATAAGAACCCCTAACCTTACAACCGACAACCAAACCCTTAAACCCCACAGATTAGAAACCCCTAATCCTAGCCCTAGAACCAAAAAACAAACCCCAAAAGCAACCACAGCCCTAAACCAAGAACTGAAAACCTAACTCTAAAACCCACCCCAGCGAAACCCTAAACCATCATATTATACTAAGCCTTATATTAACCCTAAACCCTATTGCTAACTCTAATTAGGGTTAGAGTTTTGGTTTCGGTTCTAGGGTTAGGGGTTCTAATTGGGGGAGTTAGAAGGTTTGGTTTTGGGTGTTAGGGTTTGGATAAGGGTTTCCTCTAAGGGTAAGGTTGTAGTGTTTGGTTTTGGTCCTAGGGATGGTCTCAGGGTTAGGGTTTCCCATATGGATTATGTTTCAGTATTTGATGTCCGGTTCTAGATTTGGTTTGAGGTCTTTCTAACAAGACATGCTCCGGTGCAGCACTCATTCAGCTCTATTGTTACTTTAACTCCTGTGAACCAAACTCTGGTTTCCAGCAAAACTCACAAAACTTGATCCCAAAACCATTGAACTTTTTGATTTCAATCTTTTCAAGGCTCAGTGTGCGAAATACCCTTCAATATTCCATTCAACAATCTCCCGATTGTTGCGCAATATCGACAAGGCGCAAAGTCAAAGTACTTTGTGAGCGGTTCTATGGCGCTGTTGCTATTATGACGGCGAGATAATTGAGCTTTGCGCCCGGCGCAAATCTAAAATGGGTTGGGCTGAACCCCGTAGGTGTGTTTGGGCGTAACATGCAATAAACCAATGAGAGTGGCATATCCCATCCCCTTTAAGAGCCAGCGCATTTTAACTTGACGAGTTGATTTTTGACAGCGCGTTTGCAGTCTCTGCTGAGACAGATGCATGACCACATGAATTGTTTATGGACAACTAATAGGCATATTAACACATGGAATAGCGTTTTCTTCTCCAACTTCAGAAACACTGATTCGTCATGTAAATTGCTGCAAAGACAACTTAAAACATATGCGGACGCGGTCCTCGATGGCCGCAACTGTGGGTCTATTTAATGATATGCGACAATACATTAACAAACATCGTTTGTTACCAGTATTGTATACATTATCGTTGTCGACTTGTGTTCATAATATGCATGTGTCCCCCTGTTAATATACATCGCCATGGACTGCATTATGCGTTACGTGTTTAATTTGCGTGTGTTTAAACAGATGGGCGCGCACACACACGCGCACCAAGCATCACCCGCATTCATTCTTTTAAACACTCACTCGCGGTAAACACACACGCTATTTCTATGCAAATGGTGCCTGGTTGCTGCGGGGGAAAATCAGCTTTGCGCCGGGTGCAAACTAGCAACGACACATGCGTCGGTGTAGAAAGTCAATTGCACCGGGCGCAAAATAGGGCCCTTCTTCTGTTTGGCGCACATGGCTAATTTGCATACGCGCACAGGACTGGCTGGCTCCGCTTGGCAAAAAAATAGAACATATTTGTGAATAAATATTTAAAATTCTGAATACTGGAAATGGTGAGCTTAAACACATTTAAATGACCATTAGTGACAAAAAAAAAAAATATATATATATATATATATATATTTTTTTTTAAAATATATATATATATATATATTTTTTGGACGAAATTTTGAGACCCCCTTCAAATTTTGCTTTTGAGGCTTTCATGGGTTAATCTCATGGGTTAATCGGGCCCCCGGACCCCCCCCGTTTTTCGCACACTGTCAAGGCTGTTGCAACAAACCTTGATGATCTGTTGATAAACTTCAGCTCGACATTCAACACTGTGGTCCCAAAAGTCCTCTGCTCTGAACTCCCCAAGTTAATCGCAAATGTCCTGACAAACAGGAGGCGGCAGGTGAGGCTGGGAAAAATCCTATCCAATACCCGGACAATCAGCACTGGCGCCCCCGAGAGATGTGTGCTCTCCCCTCTGCTCTTCATCCTCTACACCAACAACTGCACCTCTGGAGACCCATCTGTTCAACTCTGGAAGTTTGCAGATGACACAACGGTCATGAGCCTGTTAGATTTCAGCTTATTTCTAAACTGTTCGTTTAGACTCTGCGTTGTGTATTTTTCGTCATAGTAGTAATTCTTGAAGTGGAAATCAAGGAAGCTTGACAGGTTGGATCAGAGGGTGGAATAGATGGTTTATTCCAGGATGTAATACAGCACAGGTACAGACTTAGGTGGAAGGTGGTGGTGAGGAGCAGTCTCCTGATGTGCTCCTTGGCTGTCGATCCCCCTCCCTCTCACCGAACCAAAGGTTTGAGGCGAGTATTATAGGAAAGACAACATGAATAACAAAATATCAGATGCAGTCTCTCCCTTGATAAGGTATATGGCCCTGGCTATGCCCCAGACGACCGGGTTGGTTCATCCTCGTTGGGACATAACAAATGGAGGAATGTTGGAAATAACACCTGGTATCTAGGAGAGGCACTGGCCAGTTCATAGACTTAAGAAATGTGAAGACAGAGAGACACTAAAAAACACCAACATTCTACATTCCTCCCTCTTGATCATATTTGTTGTATACTTGGATATCATACTTAGTACAACAACTAATAAGGACACAAGACCGTGAGCTTTTCCAATGCACTGCCGTCAGCCCGTAGCATGGCGTGACCGCGTCCCAGGAGGGACAAACTTAAACAGTCAATACACAACAATATTAAACAAAGTTTAAAGATCAGCCTTAAAAATTAGAATTCTGTGTATCTACTGGTAAACAATCAACAATTAACTAAATCAAGGAAAGAAGAAAAGACAATAGTAAACATAAAAGTATACTCATCATACACAAGTAAACCAGGTGTAGGCTTCTTAAAAAAATAACAAACTCATTAAGTTATTGATGATTAAACCAAATTTCGAGCACCAGACCTTGCGATGGGGGCCCACCACAGCAGCCACCCTAAGGGGGGGTCAACAAGGGGCAGTCGGTTGTGGGGCGGTGAGACACACATACCTTGATGACCACAGAGAGCATAATAATGGGAAGGACAAATGGCAGTGCGATTTGGACTAATATAGACCCACCCAACCCACTTAGCCATCCTCCCAAAGACCAACTCTCTAATCTCATCAAAACACAAACATTCTACAAGCCTCATTCTGGACCTTGACGAGTCTGCATGAAGACAGGAAGTTGCACAGCCGGCCTTAAGGTAGAACAACCTGGAGCTGATTACGCTGAAAACTGTGGGGATAACCTTCTCCTGAAGGTTATCTCCACAGTCCCTCCTCATCATACTCTCTGTACATACAAACTCTAAATTATATATTTTGTTGTTTAAACAGTTTTACACCAAGGCATGCTGTATATATTGTATACTGTATATACTGTATATTGTATGAATGCCATATTGTCATGTGCACTTACCTCATATATATACCTTGTATATGAATAAACCTTTTAATCAGCCATTATCTATTCCAGCATCTGTGCACTGTACAGCATTGCAGCAAACTGCATGTTTTTTTTATATATATACTTGTTTTTTTGTTGATTTATGACGTACATTAAGCATCGCTGTGG
Organism: Micromesistius poutassou; assembly: GCF_964030765.1. Lineage (NCBI taxonomy): Eukaryota > Metazoa > Chordata > Actinopteri > Gadiformes > Gadidae > Micromesistius > Micromesistius poutassou. Next base: position 8,816,660 of record NC_140278.1, read on the forward strand.
TTGTGTGTGTGTGTGTGTTTATTATTATTATTAAACCTTTATTTAACCAGGCAGATCATTAAGAACAAGTTCTTATTTACACTGATGAGGGAGGGAAAGGGGCAGTGAGAAAGGATAGGTTAGAGAGGCAACAGCACACAAACACAGCTGTACAGACATAAAACAAGGCAGCAACAGGGACCTGCAGGGTTAACATACAGCTACTCAGACATACAAAGCACGAGCGAAGAACAGGATTACATAAACAAGGCAGAATAGCAAGAATAAACTTATAGCAAAATAAACGTGTGTGTGTGTGTGTGTGTGTGTGTGTGTGTGTGTGTGTGTTGGGGTCTACAGTCCTATGCAGGTATTGGAACTTGGCTGTCATTGTGTATTTGCATTGTGTTACTTTTTTCAGGCATTTTCCCTGCTCATAAGGCCGTTGTACTGCCAGGACAATAGAGCATGAGAGTACAGTAGGTCACAGGCATTTTACCTTTTCATCGTCCGAAATGCATACAGCATTGACCGATAAACATCAAGTCACATTTGTCAAACTGCAACAACGGACCACATTCTTTTTCACTATGACTGTGTTACAGTTAGAGTCATCGGGTGCCAGACTGTTCCCTTGCACAGAGAAAACAAAAACATTGTTGGAATAAACAGTAGTAAGGCTTTGTGGGTAAAGCTCTGCGTATTATCGTATCACGGCCGCTGTGTTTAATTCATTGTTCTGTGTGCTATGCCCACTCTTTATTTGTACCAGCAGCAATAGAAGTTCAGAATCTAAAGTTAACATTTCATACGTGAAATAATGATAATAAAATGGATGTTTAACAAGCTATTAAGTATTCCTCTCTATGTGTATAGGGATAGCTTTGTATGATTGATCTGATTAACAGCAACTGCATGTGTGCCCTATAATAACCTCTCTGTGTCTCCGTGGTTGGTTAAAACACTGCTGGCATCAATGTGTTTTTTTTTGTGCGTTGTATGTTTTCAATATCTTTTAAGTTTGAAATCAAAACATAAAAAAAATCATAGAATAAATAAATAATAAACGTCGGTACCATTTCGTCCTGGCCACGCCCTTTCGACGCACTACCAGGGAACGCACGGACGCTGCGCGTTTTGGATCGCCCAACACGAACCAAACGTGTTGTTTCTGTCTAAGGTTTCCAGTCATATTGCGGGGGAATAGTCTGGAGAAAAGGACGTATCCAACTCATCTTGAATAATGTCATATATCCACCTTGGTGGCGTTTATTCTGTGCTTTTATACATATTCTCATCCATGGCGGCGGTCGACCCCCAAGGTTTATCTGACATAGCATCTTCCAATTCTTCCGATTATTTTCTGTATTTTGCTTACGGAAGTAACCTACTCAAGGAGAGACTGCAGAAGAGAAACCCCTCGGCCACTTTCTATTCGGTTGGATACTTAAAGGTAGGCCTGCAGGTTGACTGATATAAAACGTAGGCTCCTTCATCAAATTACCCATGACATATAATTGAGAACCTATTTCTTTAGACAATAACTCGACTCCATTATTTGTTTTACAGTAGCCTAGGCCTACAGTAAAGGTCCAAAACAGTATTAAATGTTCAATTTAGTAAATCATTTTAAGATGTTAATGGTCAAAATGAGTGCATTTCAATGGTATGCCTATCTGTGACCTGCGCACTAATGGTAAAAGTTAATAGCCCATGTTACCCTGCAGGCCTACAGAATATGTCAACCAGTGGCTTCTCCTAAATTAAAAAAAATAAAATGGTCAAATATTGTGTTAACATTTAATTGACAAAAAATGCGTTGGAACGTCCATCTTGAAGACGAGTTCGTTCATAATCAGCTGCTTATTATGTCGACACACCGACAGTATCAGCTCGACTCGACTCAACTCGCCTCGACTCGACTCGGTTGGGTTCCAGGCACGTCGCGTTTCCATCTAAAAAAGTACCTCTTCATTGTGGGCGGGTCGTAGAAAATAACCTCTCCACCATGGGCGGGTCGTCATTAGGTTTTAATCACGGGAGACGCGATTCCCGGGAAAGGTTATGATGGGAAATAAAATAAAATAAAAAGCGCAATGACTGCGCGTCTATTGTTGTCATACGGTAACGTTGATGGATGGCGTTGATGGAGGCGAGAGGCGGGAGCGGGTCCGTGGACTCCAGCCACGCCGGACACACACAACCACGCGCAGCCTATCTCTAGCCCCGGGAAAGGAGCGACACACACGGCGAAACGCTGATCAGTGTCCCCCTCGAGAGCGGTTTCGTGGACTCCAACCACGCCGGACACAACTTAACTTTGAGTGATTATTCCCATTTATAGCCGCTGGCCAATCAGTTGCCAGCAGCCTGTTTACGTCACACAAAAGTACCTACTCCGCTCGCTTGGAACCTCGACGGAGGTAGTACTAAAAAAAGTACCCGGTACCCTGCCAATGGAAACGCAAAAAAGGCGGGGTGAGTCGAGTCGAGCTGGTACTGTCGGTGGAAATGCGGCATTACTGTGTGTTCACACCGCACTTCGCCCCGCGACACGTTTCAATGTTAAGTGAACGTAGAGACGCGTATCGGGCGAAACTTTTTGTCGCCGGGACCCGCGACAAGATTTGATTGACGGGGCGACAGTTTTCCCCAAGACGGGCGGGCGCGTACACGTGGATTTTGTCGCGCGAATGAGCGACAGATTTCGCAGAAGTTGAAATATTTCAACTTTTTCGCGGCATTCGCGTTGAAACAGCCAATCAGCGTTCACTGCCTGTGGGTAACGTGGGTGAAGTAACGTAAAACAGCCAATCAGCGTTCACTCCCTGGGTGACGTCAAGTAACAGCCAATCAGTTCACTCCCTGGGTGAAGTAACGTAAAACAGCCAATCACCGTTCAACCGTTCAGTGAACCGCAGCTTGGAGGAGAAAGTGATTGTTGCCGTTTGTGACTCCCGGAGCTCTATATCTATATATAATATATAAATATCTATATAATATAATATATACGATATATATAATATCATGGCACAAAGCGGTGTGCGCCTCCGGATTATATTATTAACCCATAAACGACGGGCATTCCGACGTCTCTCCCTCTTCCACAACAGGTACAGACACACATCTCGGCCATGGTTGATGAGAATGAATTGGCATGAATGACCGTTGGCAGGCAAAACGCTCCGCGACAAAATTCGCCCCGCGACACGTTAAGTGCACACAAATAAGCACACATTAAGCACAGCGACAGATTTCGCTGAGTCGCGCTACAACATTCGCTGAGTCGCGCGAATCGGCGAAATTTGTGACTTTTGGTGTGAACGCACAGTTAGAGATGGCTCGTTCGCAAACGAATCAGTTTGAACGACTCTTGCATTCCACCCACCATTGCAAACTATTTTAACATGAACAAACCGACCTGATTCCCCGTTTCAGTTCGTCTCGTTCGTTCTCCAAGACTCGACTCCCAGCTCCACCCACTAGTCGCTGAGTCGCGCTGACTCGCGAGTCGCCATTCGTTCACTGACTGTGTTTAGCAGTGAAGATTCTAGGACTGAGAAGTCACAAGAGCCAGACGGGCAACAATATCCCGATTCCGAACATGAAGCGCTCCTCTGCTAAAAAAAGGAACTTAGTTAATGTTGTGTTGATTGATGACCGTTTGCACCATTGCACGATCGTGATTCGTTTGAGAATGAGAACGAGGGAGGAGCCAAGTCTGACCGACTCAATAGCTATGTTCGAAATCGTTCCCTATCACGTATATAGTGCACTATATAGGGTGCTCACCATTTTGTAGTGCTGTTCGAATTCTCAGTGATTAATTTAGTGGACTATAAAATACCCAAAAATTGAGTGAACATATGATGTTCCCTACATGTTACTCCCGTATACCACAATGCAATGCGGGCACATTTACTGACGCAAATGACGTTTAGAAATGTTCAGCGTAGTGTCCGAATTCTTGTTTGTTCGTTTACTATATCATAAACACTATATAGGGAATAGTGAGTGAGGGAACAGGAAACGATTTCGAAGACAGCTAGTGACTGAGAACCATGATTCACCGCTACCGGAAACGCGACTGAACGAACAAACAAACAAACAAACAAACAAACGATTCGAACGACTCTTCTTGGCGAACTGACCAACGCAAACTGATTCATTCAAACAAATCATGAAATCCACCACTACTGCTTATCGCAGGTCGACTGACTCGATGTCCTTCTCATACATTCCCGTAACGTCACAGTGCATTTGCCTGTGGAAGCTCAGCATCCATCGACTTTAATGGGGCTGCATAGAACAGCTTTTTTGAGTGCGTCGAAAGTAAACGGCTGGCCTTGACGCTGGGCTTCTGCGTGATGATTGGAGGGTCTGCGAAAGACTAAGTTGCCGTTTGATTGACAGCGATTTTGAACTATAAAACGTCGCCGGAGCTCTCGCAGATTTTGCAAGCGAGTCGAAAGACAAACTGCAACTAGTGGTGGATTTCATGATTTGTTTGAATGAATCAGTTTGTGTCGGTCAGTTCGCCAAGAAGAGTCGTTCGTTCGTTCGTTCCCATTTCCGGTAGCGGTGAATCATGATTCTCAGTCACTGAGTCGGTCAGACTTGGCTCCTCCGTCGTTCTCGTTCAAACAAATCGCGAATGCACAGTTCTCAGCCGAGTCGGTCAGACTCAGCTCATCCTCGTTCTCATTCTCAAACGAATCACAATCGTGCAATGGTGCAAACGGTCATTAATCAACACAACATTAACTAAGTTCCTTTTAGCTGAGGAGCGCTTCATGTTCGGAATCGGGATGTTGTTGCCCGGCTGGCTCTCGTGACTTCTCAGTCCTCGAGTCTTCACCGCTAAACACAGTCAGTGAACGAAGTGGGTGGAGCTGGGAGTCGAGTCTCGGCGAACGAACGATACGAACGAGACGAACTGAAACGGGGAATCAGGTCGGTTTGTTCATGTTAAAGAGTTGTTCGTTCGAACTGATTTGTTCGCGAACGAGCCATCACTAACTGCAACCTATTTCTTGATATTTGCTTGGCGAAACTGCTAGACAATTTTCATTGTACATTTCATACACTTATACACACAATTCCTTGTTTCAGTTTAACAGAATTCCCACATTTCCTTGTTCGAGTTTAATATCGTTTTGGTAGTTGGCCAGCACTTTGATTCAGGAAGCCTGAGGTCTGAACTTCAAGTCCTGTATTCAGATCAGGACAGTCAGGACTTGCAGGGTGACAGGGGAACACTGTTTGATTTCTTGGTGTTCCTTATAGAGTTGGACATTGCAATGCCTCAGCTTTACAAACTGTTCTCATTAGTGTAGGGTGACCAGACGTCCCGGTTTTACCGGGACAGTCCGCGATTACATAGCCAACGTGGTCTTATTATAGCCCGAACATTAACTAAAAACCACATAGAAAGATTAAAGCATCCAGCATATGATTTCGACATGTGTGAGGGCAATGGGGCATACGCAACACGGATGATCGCACAGTGGAATGCTGCGCGATTTAAGGTGGACGAGCGCTGGGCAGAGATCTTCACGCATTTCAGAAGCAGGGAGAGATTCCGTACAAAAATGTATGTCTAATTCGTCAGTTTGCCGTGTGTCTGCCTGTCACAAATGCTCCCGTTGAGCTGATCTTTTCCATAATGAACAATACGAGACTGACGAGAGGAACAGCATGATCGTTCCACCTTAATGGCGTTGCTTGTACGCGGGACAATTTTGATGACATCTGTCCGAAATTCCACAGCAGCAAGCTGTCAGCAAACAAATAGATTTTGGAGCAAAATCCTTGAGGTCATGTTTTCGGAGCTCTAAGAGGTTGACGTCACAACACACACACACACACACACACACACACACACACACACACACACACACACACACACACACACACACACACACACACACACACACACACACACACACACACACTAAGCTTCAGGCTAATTCATAAAAATATAGAAATATAGTCCCACACAAAACTCATATAAGTAGGCTTACCAAAAACATACATGTTTTTTCCCCCATTAGTCTTAGTTATGAGCAGTAGTCCTATAGGACAGTGATCATGATTTGCCTCAATATCAGAACAACACCCATAGGACAAATAGCAATGGTGGGTGGAATTCCATAAAGTAGGGCTGTATGCAATGTCAACTTGTCCAGGCCTTGCAAGTCAGGATGTAGGCTGAATGAATTTTTAGGTAGTAGCCATCCCCAAAATGCACCAGAATACAGGAAATCACATCTACCAAATCAAAATTTTAACCGGGGGAGGACACCCAGACACCCCGTCCCTGACTGCACCCCACCGACAAATTTAATCACCAGCCGCCACTGGTCCTACGTCTTGAAATTGAGCCTAATATCTGCGTCTATGACCTTGTGCACTACAGTCACGCGCAAAGTGTCCCGGTTTTAGTTTCAGGAAATCTGGTCACCCTACATTAGTGGCAACATTTAGAGCTACTTCTGCAGGTGTAGAAAGGAGCTTCTCCTGTTTAAAGTGGCTCAAGTCCTACACCCGTAACACAATGGGCCAAGGCCGTTTAAGCAGCCTTGCTCTGCTGGCCATTGAGAGGACAAGGTCAACTGGTCAAGTCACTGGAAAAGACCGCCACTGATTTCACCCTAAAGTAGATAGATTAGTAGAAGATATTATTCAACAAATCCAAGATTAAAATATTTAATTGTAAACAAAATGTTTTATTGCTTCCATCTAGGATTACTCTCTGAAGTTTGGCTGGTCAGAGAATTTCGGCGACGTCAATAACTGGCACGGAGGAGTGGCAACCATAGAGGAGAGCATCGGGGAGGAAGTGTGGGGCGTTGTCTGGCGAATGGGCCTTGAGAACCTCCAGACGCTGGACGAGTAAGCAAAACAGAAACAAAATACACACACATGCTTAGAAGTACAGAGCCCCTTAAGGGACCTACATAGAAGAAAAGGAAAGACATGAAAATACTGAAAAAACAATGCAGGGTGAAAGAAGATGCAGGGTGAAAAACAAAAAAAGGGGTTTGAAAAAAAAAACACTGAGGTGAAAAAAACAAAACAGCTGCGGGGTAAAAAAACCTAAACTTTCTCCAACAAACAAGAGAGAGTAAGCATTGAGTTGTACTTTGAGCGTGGCCTAAATATAACCAAATCAAGGTAGCGTTATGCTCTAGTCATGTTTTTTCACCCTGCCGTAAAACATTTTCCCCCGACTTTTTTGTCCCTTAAGGGGCTTAGTATAGAAGTACTCTATACTAAGCTATACTTGTCTCTATACTTGTCTCTCCTTTCTGTGCTATGTTAAAATTAATTGAACCCAGTCAAGAGGGAGTGCAGAAGGGGGTCTACAGGCCACTGCAGGTGAATGTGACCACAGCCAAGGGAGACACACACTGCAGGAGCTACCAGATGAATGACTTCTACCCGTTCATCACCTCTCCGCCTTACAAACAGGTGGGAACGCAAGCTTAACGAAACATCACAGTGCAATGGGTTCAGGCGAGTCGTATTGTTGTTTCAAATAAGGATTATGACTATGTTAAGTATTTTGGAAAAAGTATGCTGGTAGGCTCACTCACACATGCAAATATAGATGGATATAGATTTGCATGCATTTCACACATTATTGAAAATCAATCATTAAAAGAACCCACCACACAAGAATAATAATTTCCATAACAATCGGGTAGACATATCCAAGAACAAAAAAGGATTATCCTAAGCAAGTATTGTGAACCATAACTTTCTTTTGATATACTTCATAACATCAGCTGAATATGAGCTTTGGACCATAATGTGCAACCATTATAATCAATGTGAATCATGTGTTATAGTATAAAGCAGGATTTTATTACATTTAGCTTACATTTAGTTTACATTTAGCAGACGTTTTTATCCAAAGCGACTTACAATAACATTTGTCAGAGTTAAGAGAAACAATATATCGCTTTTGGTACAGTAAGGATGTTCATAGAACCAAGTGCCAAGCACTTAGAATTGGTTAAACCATTCCCCATATAATTCCCCTAAGTACTATTTTTAAATATGACTGATGATATGATATTATAAACATGACTATTTTATATGACTTATGGGTCTCATAGAGCGTCTTTCAAACTGTTCTACAGGTTGTGTGCCTTGGTGCGAGGCAGCATGGACTTCCCCTGGACTACATCAAGAAACTGGAGGCTGTGCAGACCAACGGCTACAAGGGCCCATCCATTCTGGATACACTGGAGGGGATAGAAGCTGCCTCCTCATCCTAATTAACCATTAGGATGTCTTTTAGGGATTTGCCTCCTCCTCTAATGATACTTGAAATAAAATAAAGGAGTATCTGCTCAATAATAAACACAGATGGGTGACATAGGCTTCATTCAATCTGAATACCAGATCAATTAATTTGTCTCTATTTTACATTTACCTACTGTTACACGTTTGTTTAACATAGGCTACATTTTTTACTTGACAAATTAGAAATTATTTACTGATAATTTACTTATATTTGGTAATAAGCATATAAAGGAATAAAGAAAGTTATTTCACTTCATGTGGACATCGTCTCATGTTACTCATGAAAGTTTTATTTATTTCATAATCAAGGTTTTAGGTTACGTCATCCTTGTTGTCCCGGTTCCCCATTTCCATTTCAGTGTTGTTGAGCGTCAGTGTCAGTGTCAGTGTCAGAAAAGTAGGAAGTCTTGACTCAGCTACTCTCCTACATGTTCTTTTGGGTTAATTCAGGCTGACATTCGATCTATTTTTTTCTATCATTTAATGGAATATCTTGTAAGTCCTGCGCTATTCGTCCGTCTACTTTCTCGTCGACACATTTTAATATTGATGATTGTTTATCGAGTTCAATCAGCTTGATACACGTACAGACGAAGGATTGGATGCGATTCACTATAGGCCTATAAACGGAAGGTAGGATTAACAAGTTGGGACATTGTGTGCCATTTGGCCCACTGTGACAGATTAAGTAAATTTACAGTTCTATTCGGCGCTGTAAAAAGGTGCCAGAGAGTTGCTTTCGTTTTAGGGAATGTTGTCAAGCTTGTACTGAGCCTAACAACGAGATTCCGAGAAGAATGGGAGTTTGTTTAAAAGTTGCCTTTGATACATCGCATCAGTTTTTCTGATATAATAAGTTATATCATAACCTAACCCGTTCTCGTAACCGCGCAGTCGATCACAAACATGATGGGTAGCGGAGAGGAAGATTTTCTTCCGCCCATATTCGGTCACGTGCCCCCATCGGTGATCATCAACTGGCACAGAGAGCTTCTGGTGTCCCGGGTCAAGAGCGTGCAGTGCATGTTGGACAACCTGTTACAGAGTGACTTATTCTGTGCAGAAGACGTAGAGATAGTGCACCGCACCCCCACCAAATCAGACCAGGTGAGGCAATAAGCTACAAAAAGAAGCCATAGAATATATTGCATTAATAAGGCTACTCACCTCATTTAAAATTGATACTAATTTATATTACACTAATACTTCTGTAGGCGTTGTTTTCGGGGTGTAGCTTAAGTAATTTCAACTAATTCTCGAGTGTTTCAATTCCTTAAGATGCGCAAAATCTTGGAGCTGATTCAGTGCAAAGGAGAAGATGCCTGTGAATACTTCATTTATGTCCTGTATAAAGTGCATGATGCGTACATGGATCTCCAGCCATGGCTCAAAGAGATACAGTACCAGCCAAGTGAACCTATGCTGATGATAAATGTGGTTAACACTGACCCAAGTAAGTCTCCATGTTGAACGAATACTGTTCAATAACGTTGAGGAATACCTGCATTTGCTTAAGCTCAATGATATTGTGTAGGCCTACACATTAAAACAAACTCAATACAGAATATCCACAATAATGGCAATCGTGACAATCTATTTTGGGTCACACACAGACATGTCTTTTTTCCCATAACATGAAACTGCCATTGGAAAATGTATTTCTATATTTCTATCTTAGTCTGTGGTACAAGTGGAGCCTTCATACTCATCCTGTGGTACTAATATGACTACTTATACTTTTTGTTTGGCAGTCAGCAAGTATTGTGACACGTTGAGGCAGGAACTGGGCCGGGACACCCACTTCATTATGTCTTATGCTCAGCAAGAAGAAGCCCGGTTGGAAGACCTCTACACCCTCACCCAGATGGAGCTCATCAACGACCGCAATGAGAGCCTGGGCTTCATGCAGAGCCTGGACCAGCTCCTGGACGAGTCTGGGGTCTTCAACCCTCAGGCTGACGTGGTCTACATCACCGGGGACGCTGGCATGGGCAAGTCCCTCCTCTTGCAGAAACTCCAGAACCTCTGGTCGAAGAGAGAGCTGCAAACGGACGCAATTTTCTTCTTCCGATTCCGCTGCAGGATGTTCACCGCCTTCCGGGAGACGGCAGAGATATCGCTCAGGGATCTGCTCTTCAAACACAGCTGTTACCCTGATGACGATCCGGATGATGAGGTGTTTGAGTACATTGTGCGCTACCCCGAGAGGACCATCTTCACGTTCGATGGCTATGACGAGATCGAGGGCGACGTGGACCTGTTGAACGTACCGCAGGTGGTCTCGCCAGAAGATAAGGCCCACCCACTGCTGTTGCTCATCAACCTTCTGTGTGGGAAGCTGCTCAGGGGGTCCCAGAAGGTGCTGACTGCCCGGACTGGGACAGAGGTGCCGAACAGGGTGGTCAAGAAGAAGGTGTCGCTGAGAGGCTTCTCCCCCACCAATCTGCAGTCCTATGTGGCACTGCACTTTACCAAACTGGAGCACAGACAGCTTGTGTCTGTTCACCTGGATGCCAGTCCCCACCTCTGTGGCCTCTGTTCCACACCCCTGTTCTGTTGGATCGTGTTCAAGAGCTTCAAGCACCTCCGTGCCGTACACAACGATTTTGCACTTCCAGAAAAATGCTTCACGCTCACAGACGTCTTCTTGTTGTTTACAGAGGTGTTTCTCAGCCGCTGGGCCTTGCCGGCCAGACATCTGCACAAGAAAAGGGCCCGGTGCACTTCAGAGACATTCAAGTTGGGGCTCGGGCCCCTGGGAGCCCACGCCAAACTGGCCCTTCAAGGCATGGTGAGGGGGCGCTTCATTTTCAACCAGGAAGAGGTTTCAGCTTGCGACCTGACAGAGGAGGACCTGCTCGTGGGCTTCCTACGACCCGTCCACTGCTACGACGCCTGTGGAGGTGAGGCCACCTATGAGTTCCTCCACATGACCCTGCAGTCTTTCCTCGCTGCACTCGCTCTGGTGCTTGACGACAGCATCAACGTAAGATCCATCCTTAAGTTCTTCACAGAATGTAAAAGGAAGCGGGAGCGTTTAAATTTGCCTTGCGCGTCATGCATGACCAAATCTTCGGAGTTAAGAGAGAGGGACATGTTCAAGAGCAATGAGCATCTACAGTTTACCAATCTGTTCCTGTGTGGGCTGCTTTCCAAGGACCATGGCAGCCTTGTGGAGCACTTGGCACCTCCGGCGCTCTTGAAGAAAAAAAGGGCTCTGCTTAAAACATACCTGTCCACCAGCATCAAGTCCCACCTGCGGGGCCTGCCCACCTACAAAAGTGATGAGGGCAAAAGAGTTCACGTGTTGCCCAATTTTGTATGGATGCTCCGGTGCATCTTTGAGACGGGAAGCAATGACGTGGCCCAGCTGACAGCGAAGGGCATCACGGCCAACTACATCAAACTGGGCTACTGCAACATGTATTCCGGGGACTGCACCGCCCTTAACTTTGTGTTGCAACACAGGCAGAAACAGTTGGCAGTGGACATGGACAACAACAACATCAACGACTACGGCGTGCAGCAGCTCAGGTCATCTTTCTCCAAGATGACAGTGGTCAGGTAAAAGAGCAAAGATGTATTGTTAAACTGAATGTAGAATAACTACATATAAAAGCCAGTGGTGGTCATCCCTTTAACCTTGAAACTGTTTGGTTCCAGGTTGTGTGTCAATCAGATCTCGGACAGTAGTGTTAAAGTGCTGGCTGAGGAGTTGCGTAAGCACAAAATAGTGAAGGTGCTCGGGTGAGTGAACAATTAATTGGACTCAATCTATTATATTTAACTGAACTTGCAAAATTCAATACGGTCAGTTTCGGGACCTAGGCAGCTGTGTTCACAGAGGAAATTCATAAATTTGGGCTAGCCCTTAAATTCACAATTAGTGTTTCCTGACTTGAACATTTTCTTCAGCCTTTACAGCAATCACATCACGGATGCAGGAGCCAAATATGTGGCTCAAATCATTGAGGAATGCCCAAGACTGCGTATTCTGAAGTAGGTTTATTTGCAAATCCTATTTCATTTTGTATCATACGATATGATAAAACATCTGAATTTTTCTGATAAAATATGCATGACTGCTCTACTATTAACCACTCAGGGATTTCTTTCTTTGGCTAGGCTTGGTAAAAACAAGATCACCAGTGTTGGGGCGAAGTGTTTGGCAAATGCCATCAAAAGGAGCACATCGATTTTTGACGTTGGGTAAGACTTAATGTTCCATCAGAACGCCTATATTTGTACTTCAGTTAATTTGTGTTAAGAGATGCTGGCATTGCCAATGCCTGTGTTACTGATCCTTTACCAAACACAGAGCAACCACAGAAACATCAATAACCTCAATCAATATCAATGCAATGATATTGATGGTTGGTTGGTATCACAAACGTTAAACCAACAGCAATAATACATTTCAGATAACAAAAGCAACTTTATTACATGTTCCATATGTTTTGGATAAAGTAAAGAATGTAGTACATTTTAACAGTAAAATAGCCAGTAACACAGCCCTGATGTCTTGTTTCTAGAATGTGGGGGAACACGGTTGGTGACGAGGGAGCCAAAGTGTTTGCAGAGGCTCTGAGGAACCATCCAAGTCTCAACAGCCTCAGGTTCGATGGCGAGGCCTCTCATTAAGCGGGGCCAAGATGCCCTTTATTAAAGTGCCAGTGGACACAAATCCTCTTTTTATGGGTTTAAACCTATATTTCAAGCCTTGTCTATGCCAGTTTGAAACTAACTGAAACAATACTGTTATCTAGAGAGATCAGGTGTAAAATCATGTGTTTTTGCCAGTGTCCACCAACCATTGTGAATTTTCAACTGTGCTCAAAACTCAATTCGCTCTGTGGAGCTCCATCAAAACATCCATATAGCACTCATACTCAATGACATGTACTACCTAATAAAAAGTATCACAAAGTTGCCGTGGCTAGTAAACATCGGCAAACACCGCCCCCTCCTTTCAATATCTCCCGAAATGCATTCAAAAAATATGCGATGGTTGTTTGTTGCAGTCTTTCGGCCAATGGCATCACTTCAGAAGGTGGGAAGATCTTGGCTGAAGCGTTACTTGAAAACACCATCTTGAGGATCTTCTGGTAGGCCCCAGAGATACAGTTCAAGTACAGGTCAAAATACTGTCCTCACAGGTCCATGCTACAGTCAGTGAAGCGACTATTTCATTGTTTTTAGGTTGGTGGAAAACAAACTGACAGACGAGGTGGCCCCCCATCTGGCCAAGCTGGTTGAGGCAAACACTGGGCTGTCTAACCTCTGGTAAATCACACATTACACTTAACACACCCTGTACATGCTGTCACACACAGGGCTGTCCTGTCTATGGTGAATCACACACTACACTTGACACACCCTGTACTTTGAGCGCTTTGAGTGTCTAGAAAAGCGCTATATAAATTCAATTAATTATTATTATTATTATTACTTCCCTGTACACGAACACGTGCAATACCAAACAGACTTGTTGGTTTAATTGATTGTTGGCCCATTTAGGATTTAGTTAGTTTCTTGTCTCTTGTTCTTTGACTCCAGGTTGATCAGTAACCAGCTCACTGTGATGGGGTTAAGACTGCTCCAGGAGGCCCTGACCCACAATACAGCCCTCCAAGAAATATGGTAGGTAACTAGAGTGGAGTCGTGATCAGATAGAAGCATTACTGCAGTCCATTTTGGTGACCTTCTGTTGGATGTTGTATATTTGTGAAGTTGCCCCTGGAAAAGGAAGTGGAAGAGTGAACTAATTTTTTTTCCCTTTTTTTAACTGTGAGATGCGTGGTCTGTTCCGTAAAAGTCCCAACATCTGCCAATCTCTTCACAGCGTGAAAGGAAACAATGTTTCTGAAGAGGAAGAAAAACAATTGGAAGCCGAAAAACGTCTGCGGTTTCATTGAGCGGGAACCTTTGTGAAGAGTTAGAGGAATTTTCTTCTGTGCAGGGTTTCAATGCTATTCATAATAAACAGGTTTTATATTGAACAGTATGACAGCAGTAGGATAACAAACCATAACTATGCATAGTGTTATTATTGGTGGTTTTAAATGTTCCCTCCTCATTTGTTACATTTATACATGTCTTACGTACCTTTATGCAGATTAAGAAGAATGGATCCACGTAAGCAACTATGTCATAAATCATGTACAAAATAATGCATTTTATTTATAGCTATGAACACACTCTGTGATTTTGCCAAGACTAAGCATTGGCATCTTCACAGTGGAATATTCTGGGGCAAATTTATTTTAAACATAATTTGTTGTACTGATAGCTGTGGTTTACATTTACTGGTTACCAGAAAGAGAAAGTGTGCTGACTTATGTTATGTTGAGTGACATAATCAATCATTTAAAACTACAGAAGCCCAACCTAGAAACTCCACGTGTTTAATATGATCAGAATGGCAATTATTGGAAAGATTCTACAAGATTTGGTTCAGTTTTTTACTGCAAAAGTTAACTTCAAAGTCAAGTCACTTCAAGTAACCTCAATTATTTTTTCTGTGAGGTCTGCTCAAGCAATTCTTGAGTGAACTAGAGAAAAAAGTTTATCTGTATTCTACAGTTAGCAGTAAACATTGTAGATAAAATGATAAATTGTAGTTTTATTGTATACTGTGAATAAGTATATGTTACACGTGAACCTCATAAGATGGCGCAATTTGATTGGTTCGCTATCTCGGCAATATTGGGCAATATCCCATGATTGAGATCTAAAACTTGGGATATTGTTTTCATCGCAGACGGTCGTCTCGTCACGCTAATAAAAACAAATAAACCGCTAATAAAACAAATTAATCCCGGCAAAAAGTGTTATCTTGTTTATTTGAGTGTTATTTATTTAGAGTGTTCACGTGTAGTATATACTAAATATTCCTGAATAAATATTCAGGTCTAAATCAATCACTTTTCTGGTTTGGCAAGCTGTACCAAAAACAAAAATTCTAGGCATTCATTCACAAACACATGCCCACAGAAACACACAGAGACAATAACTTTGAATTGAAATGGGTTATTGAAAAGATTAGCTTTTTTTTTTTTTTTACATTTGCTTTCTGTACATATTCACAACATAGATGAATGCTAACATGGAATGCTACTAGTGACGCAGACTTCCTGGAAACAACAAGCAGTCAAACCTTCACATTCTGTTGTTACAAGTTTGGGATAACTTTTCAAAATAAAAGTATTTTCATATCATTGGTTTAGTTTGGTGATTGAATGAAGTATTTTATATGTGTGCAAACGTGGCAAATAAGTGATAATGAAAAGTGATTATGTAATGCAACGATGTACATAACTACACTGCTTAAAGGTGCTTTGTTAATAATATTGTTCAGGTAAGGCTTTCTTTTTCAACCCAGTCCAACAGAGGGACTAGCCATATATATATATATATATATATATATATATATATATATATAATATGCCAGTCTTGAGTCCAATCTAAAGTAAATAAGTTGTGAATGAAATTGTTTCCTTTGTGATGTTGTGAAATAGAGGACATTTCACCAGGCACATTATGCTTAATAATACAAACAGGAGTGTACTTTTGTCTTTGTAAGGGTTTAGCATTAGCGTATAAATGTATTTTTCACATTCAGAACTACAGGTGGGCTAGGTAATGTCAAACATGTTGTTATTATATATAACAACATGTTATTATTATTATTATTATTATTATTATTATTATTATTATTATCAATAATACTGTTTTTAAACCAGGCGTTTCCATTAATAAACAATGTGGCATTGAGCTACCAGAAGAAATGCCACTGAATGAAGTCCATCATAAGCTTATCACAGTTCTGACCCAATACCTTACATTGGTGATGAAATCTTTTTTGTATTTATTTTTAGGCAGATAATCTATAGATATTTACTTCATCAGCAGCATGTTCTTAAAAGGCTGTAGAATCCTTCAAACAGGACTATTCCAAGGCTTTTAAAAATACAACAAACACTCAAAGCGGAGATGTACACGCACACATATATGCAAGTGTGCCATACTTACACGCACACACAGTCTATGTCTTTGGGATCAGAAAACGCTTCCCTAATCCTGCCCTTTTTTGTAATATTTTTATGTTTTGCTCTAGTTAAATGCCGAACAAATCATCTTACATGTCCCTTTGATAGGTAAAATAGATGGGGGGGGGGCAGGCTCTGTCGTACCTGAAGTATAAATCATGATAAATAGTTGATTATAAAACAGCAAAAACATGGTGTACTAAGGGAGTGGTGGGATGAAGGTAGGGGAGACACTGGTAAACACTAATGATGCCGTTACACAGACAACCCCCATACCCTAGTTGGTACGACCAAAACATAATGCTACAGAAAACCAACAAACCCATTAAAAACAGTTACATTCTCATTCAGTTCACATTGTTCCCTCGCAGGAATAAAGAAGAAGTGATGAAGGGCTCAGACTTAGGACTCGACATAATATTATATTGCGCAACATGAGGTACCTTTTACAGTACGTTGAGTTCTGGTGCCCCGGATCAATCCCACAGTTCTCTATGGTCACATTCATAGGCCAGCAGCACCATGGATCCATCTAGGATTTCCATGTCCCCCCCACCTTCTCCTCCTGCTTCTCCTCCTCCTCCTCCTCCTCCTCCTCCTCCTCAGTCTTACAGTTAGTCTTTAAAGAAAAACAAAAGGCACTGGTAGACCCCCGGCAGCATGCGAGGGGGAGAAGGAGGGAAGGAGGAGGAGAAGGAGAAGGAGAAGGGAAGGAGGAGGAGGAGGAGGTGATTGCTTCCTGCATCGATCTCCTCCTCTGCTGACGGTCTGGGATTTCACAATCAGAGAGAGAGAACAGTTTGGGAGGATGTAGGAAGTTGTGAGAGGCGACCACCCATACATCTACAGGTGCTCCTCAGAGCTGCTCCTCAGAGCGGGTCCTCAGAGCTGGTCCTCAGTGCTACAAAAACATCGGGGAGATGTTCAACAGTGTTCCGTTGAGCACAAGATGTTCCGACACACGTATCTGGCTCTTCAGGAGGAGCAGGAAAAGCAGGGCTTTTAAAAGTGTGTGTGGGGTTGGGTGTGTGTTAATGTGGGGGGGGGGTGGGGGGGGTGGCAGGAGAGGCTGGAGGGGAGACACTACATATGGACGTGTTGCAAGATCAACGTTAAAAATTGTGAATCCCTGATAATATTGCATTGATGAGGTTTGGCACATGATTGAGGGGGTGGGGGGGGGGGGGGGGGGACGCCAGAGTGTAGAAGCAGTCTGGAGGACCCCTGGCTGAGGGCTTGCAAGACCCCAGGTTCACAAAGTATGTTGTGATCACCTCCTGTGATCGTCCTCTTGTGATCCACCTCTTGTGATCCACCTCTTGTGATCCACCTCCTGTGATCCGTCTGATTATGAGAGGAAGTGGGGATCTTCCTACCTAAACAAATGCACACAAACACAAAAATAATACAAAACTTTCCTTTATCACTGCACACAACCCGATGACAACAATGCATCTTCTATAAACTAGCAGAACCGGCCAAAACTTTTACCTGTGCAAAAAAAATGCCAATGCGCTTTTATTCTGAAGGGTGCTCAGGACACGACCTGTTTACTTCGAACCACTCATCGATGCAACTGCAACAGAAAAAGATAAATAAAACATTTCAAATATGCACAGCTATTCTACACTCACAGTACCCTGGCGACGGCTGGATGTAGCACTGGGTTACAGTGGACAGGGTGCACACTGCATGCTGATGGGTGTGTGTGTGTGTGTGTGTGTGTGTGTGTGTGTGTGAGTCCTACCCTTTGTGATAGATACAGAGGCAAGGCAGGCGTGCTATGGTCTCCCCTTGGGTCAGATCATCCAGGCATATCGCACACTCTCCTGCAGCCTTGTTCAGGACGTCCTCTGGCCACAGAAAGAAGAAGAAGACAGTGTGGTCATCAGTTACCATGGCACGGGGCAGGCGGTTCCACATCAACAATACTGATATATCAACAACATGTAATTCCCCTCAGTGTCGGGCAGTGGCGTGACAAGCCAACGACGGGCCCGTAAGCAGGATAACTTTTGTTTTTTGGCTGGAGTGAGACTGTAGAATCTTATAATGCTTAGATTATAACAGGGTCCGCGGGTGGAATTGTTGATGGGGGGGGGGATGTTGGATTGGATTGGAGGATGGGGGGGGGCAACTCAGGAGCAACTGAAGTCGCTGGGGTGGGTGGAGCCCTCCGAAGATTGACAGGCCCCCTGATTGGTCGGGGCCCGTAAGCGGCTGGAGTACCTGCTTACTGATAGTTACGCCACAGGTGTCGGGAGTTAAACTATACATATATATACATTTTAATTTCTACTTTGTTGAAGTTTTCACACTAACCAGCAGGGGGAGCTGCAGGATAAATGTTCTGTTCCCCCTCCCGTGTCATATTTGAAATGCACTTAGTCCTCACCAGAGCCGCTAAGCTTTTGGGGGCCCTAGAGGAGATTATTGGCGGGAGGGGGGGGGAGGGGGGGAGGGGGGGACTGCACTGATAGCACTGATAGCACTGATGACGGGTGCTCCACCTCCGATGCGAAATAACAATGGTGGACCTGTTACATTTTTTAAATTGTAATGTAATAATTATCAACCTTCATTTTGGGCCCCCCCCCCAGGTACTTGGGGCCCTACGTGCTCTGCGTACTCTGCGTATGGGGAGCGCCGGCGCCAGTCCTCACACACACTCCTCACACACACACACTCACTTTAAAGTATGCTACTCTATAAAGTACATCAAAATGACATCATGAATATTGCATGCGTCCCATTAACCTACTTAGGAACTACTCCCGCCATTCTTTTAATAGACACAGACTCCAGGACCACGAGTGAGGTCAATTTAAACAGGTGGTAGGAACATCCACAATAACCTTTAAAAGCAGGGCCTGCCACCGTAACATTTTTACGGCATTTTTCAGACGTCGTTCAAGTTCAAGCGACAAACACGAAAGTCCCCTTCTGGAGAAATGAATAACTTGTGTAAGTGAGGGTGTGGAGCCTGTACCCAAACACAAGCGGTACTACAAACTTTAACCACGACGACGTTTACTGACTGCATGTCATTATGACCTTCTTATTGCACATTAGCCAGAGAGTGCATTAACCAGTGAAAAAAGAAGACATGCTAGATCCTCGTATGTGATATAAAAGAGAGTAGGCCTACGCTCTAACCAGAACAGCAGGTCACTCCCATAACGTTTTGCTCCAAGTTATGTAGAAAGTCCACAATGCTGGCCGTTGGCCTGCCCACACTGTATGGCAGACCCACTGAACAATGTTCTCTTTCTGTTGAGATGGCTCTTTACTACTCCAATAAGGATATGGGATAGATGGATGGAGATGGAGAGAGAGGGGCGGGGGGAGGAGAGGAGAGAGCAAGGGAGAGAGAGAGAGTGAGTGAGGGAGAGAGGGAGGGAGAAAGGGGGAGAGAGAGAAAGAGAGAGCATATGAACTTTGTGATGAGAGAAAAGTAACAAGAAGTTAAAGCGCCCCCAAGAACATCTGAAAAAGGTAGTAGAAGGACAAAGGCAGTAGAGGATGAATAGAGAACCTTTCAGAGCCAAAGCATAAAATAAATGCATGTGGAATGTATGCATTTGTAATGTAATGTATGTAATGTACAATAGCATGTGTTTGCGTGTTTGCGTGCACGTGTGTGTGTGTGTGTGTGTGTGTGTGTGTGCTCTCCTGCAGTGGCCTCAGTTTTTCCACCTGCTATTCATTAGTGGGTGGCCTATCGGTCTCGAGCCCATGTCAGAGTGTGTGCGCCCTTAAACGCAAAACCTTTGGTGAAAAACAGAGAGAGAGAGAGAGAGAGAGAGAGAGAGAGAGAGAGAGACATTAGCACTGGCTGTTGCATAACACAAGATTAACCCACATATCCTGAGCTGAGCTTGTTATTACATGCCACACAGCCGTCTGCATGTGTTCATTCAGTTGGCGACACAGTGAGAAGGAGAGGGTGAGTGAAAAAGAGAGAGAGAGAAAGAGAGAGAGAGAGAGAGGGAGAGAGAGAGGGAGGGAGAGAGGGAGAGAGAGATAAAGATCTAAAGAGGGATTTAAACAGACATGGTGCCCTGCTGTGGGTTCTGACGTTGTAAACACCAGGGGGAAAACACCTGGGTAGTAATATCCCCGTCTGTTTCAGTCTTAAGTGTTGGGACTTTGGCTGGACAAATGGTCGGACCAGCCGGAGTATCTGTGAACATCGTGTAGTAGTACTGTGTGTGTCTGTGTGTGTGTGTGTGTGTGTGTGTGTGTGTGTGTGTGTGTGTGTGTGTGTGTGTATGTGTGTGTAAGTGCTGGATTTATCACTTCCTATCTTTGACCTTCACAGGGTGAATGTAGGGAAGGCGGGGGAGAGAGCGAGAAAAGAGAGAGAGAGAGAGAGAGAGAGAGAGAGAGAGAGAGAGAGAGAGAGAGAGAGAGAGAGGAGATAACAGGGGGGAGAAAGTGAAAGTGGAAGCTGTAAAAGCAGCCCACTGCAGCAACACGACATTCAGAAAAGAGAGGAAGGAAGACATTGCAGGCAAAAGCAGTTTATTTTACGCATGCATGAATGTCAGGCATACAAATAGCTTTGCATGCATTTGGATATATTAGGACAGAGGCAATTTAAAGCTGGAATTGTAGCTGAAAGCCACCAACACAATGTACTATATCGCTTTAGGCAATGTTTTGGTCAAGTAAAACCCTTTTTTCTCTAAGGCTCTAGGGAGGGGACAATTCTGCAGCCATTCTGTCTTTTTTATATTGTTTACATTTTCACACTGAAAATATAGAAAACTCTCAGATGTGTATTTCATAGTATTTAACACTCAATTTATCCCATTCAACAAATGAATGCAATGATAGCATGAATAGTTATTGTGCAAATCTCTATAGTGAATGTAAGGCATTTCCCTTGGATAGTTTAAGTCAATCCTGTCAATGGAACTAACATGTGACCAGAGGCAGAGCAGGGATAGGTCACATTGTCTATTAACTCACCCTGTGATTATCTTGTTAGTACCTCCCACACAGAACCTCGTCCAGCTCTGAGCCAGAGATTAGTATGATCAGTGGCTATGGCCACTGGCATGTGACACACACACACACACACACACACACACACACACACACACACACACACACACACACACACACACACACACACACACACACACACACACACACAATAAAGAAATGATCATTACAACCCCCCTATCTACACAGGGGTCTGTAATGACAGGGCCAAGACCCCCATCGTGGTCAGGTGACTGTGTAACCATGGCAACAAACAAATGACGACATTGATGCTCAACCCGATTGATCTTAAGCACCAGCGGAACAGAGTAGACATTAACAATTGTTTTGTCTCAGGTGGACGGAGAGACAGACAAACAGACAGACAGACAGACAGACAGACAGCAGACAAACAGACAGACAGCAGACAGACAGACAGCAGAGAGACAGACAGACAGACAGCAGACAAACAGACAGATACAGACAGAGATAAGACAGACAGACATATAGATAGAGGGACGGATGGCAGACAGACAGGGTGATAGGCAGATACAGAAAAGAGACAAGACTGACAGACAGATATAAAGAAGGAGAGACAGACGGACAGAGGGACAGACAGAATTGCATGGGGAGTATAAAGTGGAAAAAGAATGATGCATCTTTCATGGATAGTTTCCTGGGTGCTCACTAGGGGAGACTGCTGATTTGTAACAGCTCAGTCGATTGCATGGCATGAGTCCATCCACCACCGCCAGAAACTTCCTTTGTCCCGATAATGGGCCTGCGTTTAATCAAACTCAACACAACTCTCTGGAAGAAAGACGCAATTTACTGGCACGCCTTCTCCAGCACATAAAGACCCAAACACATTTACCCAAAGAAACACATACACACTCACACATACCCACATACAAACACCAACACACAGAAACAATTTTACTTTTTAAAGGTGTGTGTTAATTAGTTGTATATGGCTATCTATCTATGCAAGCACGGACACACACACACACACACACATACACACACACACACACACACACACACACACACACACACACACACACACACACACACACACACACACACACACACACACACAACCACACACACACACACACACACACACACACACACCGGCCTTATATCACAATATGAGCTTTTTTCAAAACAGGAACTTCCTGAGCAGCAATCAGACCCAAAGAGACAGCGAGAGAGGTGTGAACAGCACACAATATAAACCCCTTGCGAGCAGTATACAGTGTGTGTGTACTCTTTCAAACGTTTTATTCACCCACTGGTCTGGCCCTGGCATCCACATTGGATGTCCTTCTGCATGACGCATCCCCCATTCATACCTCCTCCTCGTGTAGAGGCTCATTACAGCACACAGTTGTGTGTCGGTGCCCCACAGGTTTTACCACCAGCTGTTGGCGAGTTTAGCCATTACAAGCTGTTGAAACCATCTGCCCTGCCGTGTGACATAGTGACTATCACAAATGGGAGTGTCCATCGAGATATATGATGGGGTAGTTAAGCCTACCACTTTCCACGGCCCGTTGGGTAAGCTGGTAGTTTGCGCAAAAAACACCCGCATGCAAACATGTACCCATATAAAAACACACGCACGCACACACACACACACACACACACACATACACATACACATACACACGGACACATACACAGATACACAGATACACGGACACACACACACACACACACACACACACACAGCTCCAATCTTCAGACAGACTGCTGTCCGAAAGGCCATCTCACACGGGGTCAGTCAATGCCTAAACAATGGCGGAAACAAACCTACGAACAACTAAAGGTCAGTAAAACACATCCGATACGTGATCACATCCACCGTGTAGCGGCTTCCTGAGAGTCCATTAGGGTCGGACGAGCACGGCGTGGATGGGTTCTTCCTTAATGCGACGAGCTGTGCCAAAAACAGCAGAAAGGATTAAGCGGCCGTGTTCTGGCAGCTAAGAGCGCAGCATTATCGTCACACTGCAGTGATCAGGATACGGGCGCGCATTGTCTTTTAAAGATGGAGAGCGAGCACGGCCAAAGCACGCCATCACTTGCATGTGGACGACTCTGTGAATCATCCCTATTTTTTTTCTTAAGGCCAGGATGGTGCCACCCGCAGCCCCCGTGCTGCGCGCGTGTTGTATGCCCGGCGTGTGTCCGAGCGCACTGCAGTGACAATATGAGGAGGGGAGAATGGCCCCATCATTTCCTTGAGTCAACACACGCCGCGCCCGTTTGCGCCACACGGTAATCTCACAGCTCGCCGAATCAGCAGGAGACCTCTCTTTGCAGGTCGGTGCTGCTGGCGGAGAGCCAGGTGAATGTCAGAGCCCAGCGTGAGCTCCCCCCCCCCACCCCCCCCGCTGTAGCAACACACGGACCTCCTGGCAACATTAGCCCACCGCGGGGACGGATCTGAGGCGCCTTCCACTTTGAAAGTAGCACATCGCCGAGCACCCTTGTGACAGGCCGGGCTCCTAAAGCGAGGCTGAGCCGAGCTGCTTGACATCGTTTAGATTGTGGGAACAGGAAGTCTTGTGCAGGCAGATCCTCATCAACATTCATTCGCTCTCGTTTTCCTCCTAACCCTAACTAACCAACACTACGAGATCTGTACGAATTGAAGCCAATAGTTTGATATATTTCACACGTTCTATAGGTATGAAGCCCATCCGTTGAAGGGAGGTGGGCGTGTGTGCCCGCCGCTGCATGCACAGCGCTCCATGCTGTTCATGCACAGCGATGGCCGACGGCGTCTTGACATTTTGCCTGAACCCAAACCCCGTTCTGTTCTCGCTATGTGGTCGGGTTATGAGGTTAGCCATCTGATGCTGGACAAGGACCAGATATCTTCGTCAAGCGTCCTTTGAGCAGCCAAGACAAGAGGTGTCCATTAGTGAATGACCTTTATACCAATTGAGCAATCCTGTCAATACGAACGCTAGAGCAAAGTAAGCTAAGCCCACATAAGCGCTTATGTATTCTTTCATTCATTGATTCACGATGAGATGTTGCAACACCATCATCACAAGAGCCAGACTAGCCACAGTCTGTCTTCACCAAGGGCAACGTGGTGCGATTGCACAATTGCGTTTGAAACTTTAACTCTGACGTGCATGTGTGTGTGTTTGTTCCGTGTGTGTCTGTATGTTTGTGTGTGTGCATGTGATCATGTATTTATGTTTTGCAGGTTGCACACGGGGGTGACAAAACAGACAGAGATCACATGACCATATGAGAATGGACTGATGGTGGAAGTGGCTGTCTGCTGCAGGCCAGCTGCCTCTGGTCATAGGTCTGATAACCAGACGGACAAGAGGACACAGAGAGGGAAAGCACTGCTGCTCAGGCCCTGTGTGATCCTGGTTCTCTGCTGCTGCGTCTCAGGAGGCCCAGACACTTTTTCAGACACTAAAATAGAGAGACCCAAAGGGCCGTGGATGTCAAAACATGAATGTCTGAATGGTGTGTGAATTGTGCCTCAATTGTGTGTGTGTGTGTGTGTGTGTGTGTGTGTGTGTGTGTGTGTGTGTGTGATGCATGTCTTTTGAAGTGTGTATGTGCCTAAGGGTGTGTTGTGTTAGTGTAGTAAAACAAGGAAGTAAACAAAAAGCGAACGCTGTGTACAATAAACTTAATTACTTCTCTTTTGGTCAGAAAAGCAAAGGATTGGAACAAAACACACACACTTTTCACCACAGTATAACCGAAAACATACAGAGCAGGTCTTACCGTTATAAGTGATTCTGGGTTTTGTGAGACACATGACCAGGTGCAGGTCCATCTCATCTGTGGAGACAAACTTGGAGCACACAGGACACTGGAAACCTGTAGGGAGAGAGACATAGTCATAGAGAGAGAGAGAGAGAGCGAGAGAGAGAGAGAGAGAGAGAGAGAGAGAGAGAGAGAGAGAGAGAGAGAGAGGGTGGGACAAAGAGAGCAAGAGAGAGCGATTAATCATAGTCTGTCTCTTCAGCTATAAAGAGATAATCTGAGTGGGTGGGTGGTGGGCCCCTCGCTGCCGCACATTACACACAGCAGATGTGTCTCACCCAATATTCACCCATCAACCTCACACTGTCTGCTGTCTTGTTAATCAACCATCACATCACTCTGTCTGCTATACTGTTATATTCAACTACCACATCACACTGTCTACTGTATTGTTATATTCACTAGTCACATCATGCTGTCTTCTATACTGTTATATTCAAACATCACATCACTCTGTCTGCTGTAATGTTATATTCAACCATCATATTATTCTGTCTGCTGTAATGTTATATTCAACCATCATATCATTCTGTCTGCTGTAACGTTATATTCAACCATCATATCACTCTGTCTGCTGTAATGTTATATTCAACCATCATAGCACTCTGCCTGCTATACTGTTGTATTAAACTCACATCATATCACAAAATCACATCATACTGTCTTCTATAATGCTGTGTTCGAATTCAAATCAAGCTGTCTAATATATTGTTATATTTCACCATCACATCACACTGTCTGCTAATCTGTTAGATTCAACACAGTTGGACTGGCTGATATCCCCAGAGATTTAAACTAGCTACAGGGAGAAGTTGGACCAGCTCTTCCATGGAGGAGACGGGGGAGGCAGGGGTGCTGGGCTGGGAGCTTGGGGGTTAAAGTAGTTAAAGGACAGGGAATGTGTCAGTCTCATCCTGATGAGAGCCGACACCAGAGCTGCCTCACAGCTCAGACTGCTGTTTACTGCCCCCTAGAGGTCTGCTGGGAAGAGCCTGTGTGTGTATCCAGATCAACACACACACACACACACACACACACACACACACACACACACACACACACACACACACACACATATGCACACACCATTATCAGTACCCGGATGCAGCAAGCCAGCACACTCATCTTTGAGTTAACAGGAATCTCGAATCCCAAAGTCGAATCCCAAAAACAATGAGCATGTTTTGGACAATAAGTGTCATGATGTTGGCTCCATTGATATCCTTTCAGCTGCAGAGGAAACCAAGTAGCTTGACTTTAGTTTACACCATTTCTGACACAGAGATAGACCCATCTTTCTTGAATAAAAAAACAAAATCGATAAAATAGTAAAACATCAACAAGGTTTTCAGCAGACACCCTCGGAACGATGACTCATCACCAGCTAATCTGTATGTGGTCTTTCCAGGAAACAAATCTGAATGAGGTGTGATTGCGTGTGTTTGTGTCTGTGTGCGTGCATGCATACGTGTTGTTTATATGCACATGCCTGAATAGAGTTGATGAGGGTGGAGCTTGGGGGTGGTGGTGTGTGTGTGTGCGTGGGCGAAGGGGGGAGGGGGGGATTTCGGGTGGTAGTCTGAGCTGTTAACATTTATCACTCAACCACACAGTTAGTGACTGTCACAGTTAGTGAGTGAATGTCCTGATTTGGGCAGCAAAGTGGTGTGGTGTTGGTGTGGTGTTTAATAGTGAATATGATGACCATTAAACACACAGATTCAATGAATGATGCCTAAACAAGCCGTGAGTGTTAAAACACAAGTGAATGTTTACATCTTATTTCATACACAAAACTCAAATACTAAGACACTATGCCTGAAGTTATACAAGTACAGGTTTACCTGTTTACACTCATGCAGCACACATATGCACACACATACACGCACGCACGCATGCACACACACACACACGCAAGCACACACAAACACATACACACACAGAGGGCATGTGATTTGATTTATTGATGATGAAACCATGGGAAAGTGTGTGTCATCAAAATATATCCTTGGTAGGAACAGGCTGATGGGAAGCATGTGGAAGAATATGTGAGAGAGCATGGTTTCCCTCACAGGAAAGCAGATGGTTTTGTAACATTTTTCCCTGTACAGTACAGCATATAAAGTTGATATCATGGTTAATGTATGATGGTTGATGGATGGGATCATTACATTATATTTGAGACCAAATTTCCATCACTGGTATTGTACCTGGAATTGTTTGAAATGCCTTAAACTGACCAAATGACAGTATTTCAAATTGCTCTTGAACAATGACCTGGAGGAATGGGTTTGCAGACTTTCTGTTTGGACCAATAGAACAATTGTGAGCTTGATTACTTTTAATTACCTTACCCATGACCTGATGATCTGCTACAAAATGGAGTCCCTTCTCAACTTACGTTCAATCTATCTGACAATATGGACAAATAGTTACTCTATGTCTTAGATAAATGTCTTGGCTGTGTAAGCTGGACCAACACGATGGAACATTGAGATCCAAAATAAGTAAGTCATCCCCGTGGTTTGGAGTAAACCATATGGATTTCCTATCTTTCTGCAACAAAGCAGGGAGTACAATCAGCTAGCTCACTGCATGGCCAAAGCAGGATTTTTACTTTGAAATGCAAACCTCTGTATGAGATGGGTGGTGTCACACGATTAATACGTCCTAACATGAGTGACCCCCGTTTCCCCCTTCTGCAATGTTGGAACCTTCTTTTGATGCTGCACCTGATTTGGTGCTGGTCATGTGTGCTGTTATATATGCTCTCTTGGTCATGTGGTCTGTGCTATATATGCTCTCCCGGTCATGTATTCTGTGTTGTTTATGATTGCTGTTTGTGTGCTCTGTGTTATAAATGCTTTGCTGGTCATGTGACCTGTGTTATAAATGCTTTGCTGGTCATGTGATGTGTGATCGTTTTAAATGCTTTGCTGGCCAGGGACTTTATTGCTTCCATTTAAATTGGTCAATTGAAATTCCTCATTCAGGTCTGCCATATTCCACGTGTCAGCAGAATCCATGCACATTTCACCTAATGAAACACTATTTATGTTTGGACTTGGACCCGTTATGGACTGACGCAGAGCTGATGTAAGCTGAACCACATATTGTGAGGGAAGCACACTGGCATTGCCATTATTTGCTCAGTGGTTATAATTAGAATACTCTGTTGGAGCTGTTCCCAATTATGTAGCCATGGAAAATACATCAGTAAAATACATTTTACATAAACGCACAGACTGGTGCACCAAGTTGGGCAAATGTACAGTATCTGTACAGGAACAGCAGTTGGGGCTGTGGGCGGATGGATATAGTCTGGTGAGATTCTCCTTATCTCTGAGGGGAGGTGTGAACAATCAGTACATGTGGTGGGAGTGTCACACCCTGGTGAATTAGGAATAAAATGGCAGCAATAATTGTGTCAATATATGGAGCAATCAGGTTTTGATTTGAAAAAGAACGAATAGCGATTACCAAACTGAGCAAGAGCATCACTCTGATTGGCCATTTTTGAGCAAAGGGAGACTGTTCCCGTATTTGGAAATCAATTCCTGCCTGGCAGGCAAGACGTTCATTGCAAAACGCCAACGTGAATACAGAATAGCACGATTGCTAGAGAGAGAGAGATTAGTAGGAGAGTGAGCCCTTAACCAACCCTATTCCCACTAGACGGATAGCGAGCATCAGTATGGGCTACGTTAGCCTCTAGCATGGTTATCCCACTATACAGACAGCTAGCAGTGGTGTGGGCTATGTTAGCCTCCAGCTTTGTTATCCCACTAGATGGACAGCTAGCAGTAGTGTGGGCTACATTAGCCTCCAGCTTTGTTATCCCACTAGACGGACAGCCAGCAGAGACGGCGAAGACTGAGAGAGACTGAGAATCCAATCTGTCGCACTCCCTGCGGGTGTGTTTGTATGTGTGTGTGTCTGTGTGTATGACCGATGTGTGAAAACACATATTAATATGAAATGGAAAATAGGACGCTGGCAAGAGAGTCAAACAGCAACAGCATTCTGATGCTGATCCGTACCAGACAGAGGCCAGAAGGAGAAGGACCGGCTGCAGAACAGACCAATGGGAAACAATTTCCTTGTTGCCTGAGGGAGGAAATTGAAATGTTTGCTTGCAGCTGGTCAGGGGGAGGGGATAAGAATCAAGACTAAAGCCGCCATGAGGTACTGTGCCGGGTACGAGACATCAGAGGACGATCTGAAGTCTCCTCACCCCGCCGGCTCTGTCAAGCAGCACCTGCATCGCCATCTGTCTGCCCACAGGACAACGTGTCTGTCTGGACATGATGACAATCATCTGGGATTCAGGGACACAGACACACACAGCGGGGAAGCCAGCAAGGTTGACATTGCACATTACGATCATACTGGGTTTTTAGCTGCAGGAGAAAGGGGACCAAAGCCAGAGCAGAGGTGACCCGGCATCAACTTGAGGAACACTAAAGGAAGCTTCCTGTTATTTGCTATAGAGAAGCCACATTGTTACTCAGAGTCAATGCTAGGCTGAAATAGGCAGTTTCACTATTTTCCCACACGTCTTACAGGGCGGCTCGCTAACTGTCAAACACGCTCACATTCAAATAATCTCTCATGATACCTCTGGTCCTGTTATCAGCATAGCATGTTTCATGCCCTTTAACACACAATGAATGAGTAACAATGCTAGGTGATAGAGTGAGAGAGAGATGGTGGGACAGAGAGAGAGAGAGAGCAGGGGAGAGAGAGAGAGAGAGAGAGAGAGAGAGAGAGAGAGAGCAGGGGAGAGAGAGAGAGAGGAGGAGGAGGAGGAGGAAGGGAGAGAGACAGAGTGAGCGTGAGAGTGAGGGAGAGAGCAGGGGGGAGAGAGAGAGAGAGGATGAGGAGGAGGAGGGGAGAGAGACTGAGAGTGAGAGTGAGAGAGAGTAGGGTTGTTGTTCTAGACAGAGGCCTGTGTTGATGCAGGATGTGGGTCAATAGGTATTTTAGGGTGATCGTATTGACCGAGAACTTGAGCCCAGGAGGGGAGTGTTGATGTGTGTATAATTCCTATTCTCTCTGGAACTGCCATAAAAATACATTTGTGTAGAGGAGCAGGATGTGATTGGGAATAAGTAAACCAAAAGAGTCAAATTACACACAGATCTATATATATATTTGTATATATAAGCATAAATATGTAATATGTATATAAATAAGAATCACTCTCCCTCCATTGGTCATTGCTATTCTGTCTACCTTTTCTCTCTCTCTCTCTCTCTCTCTCTCACACACTCTCCATCACACTCCCTCTCCAATGGCTCATTGCTATTCTGTCTACTTCCTTTTCTCTCTATCTCTATCTCTCTCTCTCCGGTGACTCCTTGCTATTCTCTCTCTACCTCGCTCTGTCCTGGGTGCTGCTGTAGAGAGTTATCATTTGTATGCACCAGGCTTTCCTCCACGGCTAATCGTCTGCTGCTCTCTCTGCTAGCAGATGGCGAAAAAGAGAACTGCTCAAAGCTTTAAAATAAAGAGAAACAAACACAGCACAGGGTGTGCTATAAATGTGTGCGTGTGTCTCTGTGTATTGTCTAGCATGTGTGTGAGCGAGTATGTAAACTCGTTAGCAGCAGCTAATGAACAGCCGGTTGGTATAAAGGCAGGTTGCTTGGATGTGTTGTTTTTTATTTGGTCTGGCCAAAGAGTGCCGCGTGGAGTCTGGATTACAAATACAGTCTGACTGGCCTGATAACAGCCAAGGTTACACAACCCAACTTCATTACACTCTCTTACCTGAGAGTCTCCTGCACTCTCTTAAGGGCTGAGAATAAGTCACTTATAAACGTATAAAACAGAGACATATATTGAAATATTTTTGTCTACAGGAGTGAGTGGTGAAGTTCACACATGGTGGACATACCCGTGACCCGTGTCCTGTTTCAGCACAATCTAAAGACGCTGCAGTATGATGCACTGACAAAGCCAAGTCATTGATTTGATTGATTTTCTTGATCTCATACTTGGCCAGCAAAAAGCCGGTACAATCCTCCATGAAGACATAAGATGTATGACACGCAGACAGAGACCTTGATAATAACTACTTCAGTGCTCAGGCTCCGGTGTATTCCAACAGAAATAGATCAACAATATAGCATATGTGCGCAGTATGTGCACGAGGCAATTCTTACAGAAATCAGTCTGCACTTCTGATAGCCATCCCATCACCTAGGTTTCATAACACCGTTACTTCCGTTCTACACAATCAAATATGTAGGCTTTTAGACCATGAGCCAGGGCCTCAAAATATGGAAACTGTTACCGAAAAAGTGGCAAAGGCTACCATACCTTTTCTGAAAGACTGGAATCTCAGCTTTTCAATGATGTATGATGGCTGATTTGAGTTATCACACATAATGTAAACTAAGATTGAGAAAATAATGCGTATAAATCAAGCAGAACACTGACATAGCTGAAAATCTATATTGGACAAATTGGAATATTTTATGTTGTTATGTTTGGTATCATTTTAAAGGGGAATTTTCATCATGTCAGTGTGTTGCCAACAACTTGGCCTGCACTGACCTATGCCATGCAAAACCAGAAGGATGACTTTGCTGATGAGAAACAATCCTATTCCTCTGATGAGGATTCCGATGAGGAGTTTGATTAGTGTTGTGGCCTTGAATGATGCAATCTTTGCGAAAATGTCATAAAATGTCATTGACCATGCCTAAAGGTCATGACCTTGACCTTTTATAGTAATGGCAATGTCATAATTGGGTTTACCACACATTAAAACATAGGAATCCATGTCTCATTTGTTATTTGTTATACTGTTTTTTTTGATTTTCAGCTATGTCAGTGTTCTGCTTAATTTATACGCATTATTTTCTCAAACGCCATGCCTGATATAAGACTGAAAATCACCCCCTCCAAATCAGATAATATGGGTAAATGATACATTTTCTGAATCCCTAGGGTCATGCCAGTATTTCAGTGTTTGGATTTTGTTTCTCTGATGCTCCCTGGTGCCACAGGATTAAAAGACATAAGATGACTTAGGCGGAAATGGCAGGAAAATGTGTGTGATTAAAAGTTTGAAGAGCTCCAGGGTTGGCTGTACTTATCCAAAATGTTCAAAAAAGGATTTAAATGAAAGCTCAGAGTCTCCCCTTTAAAATGATACCAAACATAACAAAATAAAATATTCCAATATGTCCAATATAGATTTTCAGCTATGTCAGTGTTCTGCTTGATTTATACACATTATTTTCTCAACCTTAGTTTACATTATGTGTGATAACTCAAAACAGCTACTCTTGTCAGATGGCCATCATACATCATTGAAAAGCTGAGATTCCAGGCTTTCAGAAAAGGTATGGTAGCCTTTGCCACTTTTTCGGTAACGACCAACCCCTCTGGCTCACGGACTATTTCTGTACTTTCTTTTATTAAGTCACTTGTTGTGTTCCTGCTTTCTACATTTAGTCTAAATCCCTCTATGAGCCAAGACCACCAACAGCGTGGTGCCGTGCCACTGCTGGACGCATGTAGGAGAAAAACACTAGACTTTGACCCCCCCCCCCCCCCGAATGCCACGCCTCTTTTTCCACAATGCCTGGAGTCTCCCGACAAACAGGATTTATGTGTCGTCGGGTGGCGTAACGCTGTTGACTCAGTGTGAACCCTGAGCTGTGTAAACATCTGAAGAACCCCATAAAACAATGTAAGGGGAAAAAAGGCATGTTTACAGATTGTGTACTAACTGTGATGGAGGTCGAAAAGATTTTAAAAAATGATGAACGTCAACGCCAAGAAAAACTGACAAACAACTGCCAACTGTTTTTCCACAGTATGGTTCTGTGCTTGGATTAGTTGTGGGGGGGAGGGGGGAGGGGGGAGGGGGGAGGTCAGGGAGGTAATGGAGGCTTGGAAGCACGTCCACATCAGCTTATCTTGTCAGGGTAGATCTCAGCTAACTGCTAGCGATGTGGCCTGGATGGGCCAGCCTCTTGTTTGTCGCCCTGTGGTGTTTGTATTATATATGGTGTGGTGTATTTGGCGTACAGGAGGATCTTCTTGGCCCCTGCGACAGCCAGGGTGCTTTTACATATTAAATGACTCCAGCACAGATACCACTCGATGTGATGGAGAATCAATGTCCACTCCTCTATCCGATCTTTTGTTCTGAACAGAACCCTTGACCCCGAACTCCCGTGCCACCCCGCCACCGCTCTCACCTGCTCTGCCCACCCTGCCCCGGAGGCAGTGCGTCTGAGACTAAAGACTATAAGCTCATCTCCGGGCCCAAATCCTGCAGTAAATAGCTGCACTCATTACAGATAGTCACCACGGCTGGAACGTGACCTGAACAGGCTACAGATTGCGAACCGTCCTTCACAACATGTCCGAGTCACATGTATGGCCAAGGGAGCTCAACCATTGCCTTTGCATGAAAGCATCAACGAAAATGACAATATGATTATAATAAAGTGAACATAGCATTAAAACTACAATAAGCCATCACTGTGTCATTCTTGTGCCAAGGTTGGACATGTGGGTTTCCTGAATAGTTTAATATATGATTTGAACTGGCAAATCAGTGTCAACTTGGACAATTCTGAGTCGGGTACAGCCCTATAGTCGTCACAGCCCAAAGGCCATAATTACAAAATGGGAAGGAAAATTTGTGAAGAAATTTCCTAAGCCCCTCAAAGCTCTTCCAGCCAATCCAGTTCAGTACAGTAGCCTCATCCCCATGTTTTACAGTACAAAACGTCTGTCCAAGTTTCCCCCTGGGGTTGTATATGGCTGTGAGTGATAGGGCAGAGATGGTCAGTTTGTCACATTGATAGCGAGAGATAGACTATCGATTTCTGGTTTGATGGTTTCTTTGCTCATGGTTGTATATCACTACCGAAAAAAATGCATCTTTAAGGTTCAACCATTAATTAGGGGAAGAAATGTCCCAGGCGGCTTATTTAGTCTTTTGATCACCTTTTAAACAGAACCTAGAGTACGTGTTCTCTGCACTCTAGGTACAGTTGATCAGGAATGGTAAATGTCAGACCATGCTGGTACAAGATAAGATGCTGGCATTTAGCTGTTTTTTAGAAACACAGACCATGCAGCAGACAACGACAGACTGTTAAATCTTCTGCAGTGAGTGGGAATCCCCTGAGCACAGACACACACACACACACACACACACACACACACACACACCCACACACAAACAAACACACAGACATGTGCACACACCCACACCCAGCCACACAAACGCCCACACACACACACACACACACACACACACAAACGGCCACACACACACACACACACCACAAGGTTGAAACTATAATTTCCACTATGACCCTAACCCTACTCAGATTGCTGTGTTTTCTGTTTGCCAGTTGAAGTCAATTATTGAAGTCAAATATTTGTTATATACCGATTCAATTAGCATCATTCCCACATAAGGCAAAGTAAGTAGTTTTCAACTCCATAATCATAACCATTCATGAATTCTGATTCTGACTGAACAAACACGTGAAAGTATTTATATGCTGATACAATCCAACCCCTTTGCATCATGTATCAAACTGAAACTGAAACTGAAACTGATGACGAGCCATGGCACGTCATTTGACAATAGCCTTCAGTAAACAAGGAGTCTTAACCATAGATGGCTGTGGAACATGCTTAAAGGTACTACTACTTTAAACGTGCTCCTAAACTCCCGATCACAGCCTCCACTGCAGCAGTCTTGTCTGGGCCAGACCAGACAGGCAGACACTGCAAGGATGGGAGACTTTACCTTATCCTTCCTCCATCTATTGCTGCAAAGAATTAGAAAAACGGTGCATAGAAAGTTAGAGTGAAATGGCGCATTCAGACCGACATGGCATAGCACACACACACTGCACACCCCCCCCCCACACACACACACACACACACAACACAGCACACACAGACACATGGCACAACACATACACACTCATTCTACAGGCTTTGAAAAACCTGCATCTAAAAGTCATGTGAGCTTAACATTCACAATCTCGTGTGTCCTGCGTCTGTCGGCGCGGTAACCCAAAGCCCGTGTGTTTACACATTAACCGTCTCGGAGCTGCGGGAGGGGAATACAGAGAGGAGCGGTCCCACCTGCAGACTGCAGCAGAATGCAGCGGAGGGCTCCATGGTCCTGAGGCACGCCTCAGAAATGTCATTCATTAAACCGCCGAGCGCTCCGGACCACTGGAGCAGTCCATGGGGCGAGCTCAGCCTGCGCCGCCTCTTAGCCGAGCGTGTGATCGATGCTTAAGGTCCGCCCGGAGCCCATGAAGCTTATGATAAGGGGTGAGGGGTTCAGTACTACAGGAGACGACGCAAGACGTTTCTCTTGTCCACCTCGCTCCACTGACCCACGCGCTGTTTCCACTGCGCCTTTCCAACCCGGCCGGGCGTGGCAAGGTCCCAGGTACTGAGAGGTGCCACATCAACGTTGCTTCTCCTCTGAAGACAATGACAGTGCTGCGGTTAGCTTAATATTGTATTTTGTTCTTGACTCTGAAGCTATCACAGACGGGTAAATGTAATCGGTAGGGTTGTACTTTGGTGAAAGAGTTAAAGAGCTGGGCTCCAGTGGGTTAATGGATATAGGAAGAGGAAAACCTGACCAGAAAGTCATATGACGTCCTACTGCAAGCATGTGGTTGGGTTTTATGCCTGTATTGCACACACACACAAACACACACACACACACACACGTCTGGCGCATGTGCGAGGCCGCATGCTGATAATAAGCTTTAAGCAACACAAAGATAAACAGAGATAGTAAAAGAGAGAAACAAGAGAGCACATCGCTAGGTTACCAAACATTTGGTTCTCTTCCTCTGCCAAGTTCAACATTCATCTAGAATCGAGGGGTAGGCGTTACAGATGGTATGTGTGGCAAGATCCCCCAAGATACCACACACACCATCTGTAACATCTATGCCGGTTATGCAGAGCACTGCAACATAAAGGCTATCGTCGGATTGTGATCCTCGCTTATTTTTCTGTGAGGAGACAGCGAATCAGTCGGAAGACTGGCGTTATCGAGTCAATAACGGGAATAAAATAGGATCATTTTTTAACAGATGTCATCAGGGGGAGGGGGCGGGGCAGAAGGGAGACAGTAAACTCAGTACACAGGCTTTGTGATCACTGGATCAGATACACAGACACAATCTAACAAGTGTCACGGTAATGGCTTTGTTTGATTCCAATAGAGGTTATGTTTGTTTATGTCACGTGACTCAAACCAAAACAACAACAACACCAACAACCACGATGGGGTTATTAAAGGTTGTATAGGGAATCCTTTGTCTGTATTTTAAACATTAACTTGAAACCTTCTTTCCCTGTCCATTCGAAATAAGACGTGATCTTGAAACTTGTTTCTCCTATCCATGCGATACAGACGGTGAGACATGTCTGGAATATTTTGGGCGGGATGACGGTACCTATGGAGCGATGGTGAGAGAAACAAAAGCCTCATCACATGTGAGTGAAAGGGACAGAGGCTGATCTCCTATTAACTCTCTCCAGTAGACAGAAGATGAACTATGGTCTAAAGACCCCCCAGTATAGTTAAAGACCCCCCAGGACAGATAACGTGGGCAGTGTTAATGCGTAAATGTGTGTGCGCCAGTGCATGGCTGTGTGTGTGCACACATTAAACAGAAGGTCATTTTCATTAGTCACATTTGTAATTAGTCGTTTATCTATGCGGAGTCATGCCTCAGATGTATAGCGTTTGAGCAATTACTGGCCGGTTGACCAGCTCTTACCATAGGTGTGTGTGAGAGAGAGAACGCGAGCGTGTGTGTGTGTGTGTGTGTGTGTGTGTGTGTGTGTGTGTGTGAAGGTGGACACAGAATCCTCTGGGGACATTCTGTCATGATGAGGGACGGTATTGTCAACTGGTCTGGCAGGAGTCTTTGGTCATTCTGTTTTTGTCACACGGGTAGTATGCTATGCTATAAATACACTAAATTGCTATGCTATATATATATATATATATATATATATATATATACAGTTTAACATTCTAGAGGGGATATTTACCTGCATAAACAACATGGATGGCAAAAAAAAAAGTTTGAGGAAAATAACTATTGAATCCAAAACACATTATGTCACGTTATTTTTTATGTGTGAAAATGTGTCTGTTTCTATTTTACCGATCAATGTTTTGCTACAGAAGTCAACTCCAAAGAAGGCCAGCTTGTTGGTGCGTTAGTTCTGCTGTAAGGCACAGTCTTAGATGAGGATATTTACATGACTTGCCAGTGACTTTTCCATGGTAAATGTCAATGCAAACAAACATATACACAAATACATACAAATGCCTACAGAAAATGGCACCTTTGCAAATTGGCTTCACTTCTACATCCTGTAGCACGACCATCTCCAGGAAGTATTGTTATGTAAGGTAGTTTCATTTTTGGCCCATTATATAAGACGTCACACGCAAGGACTTCTCCACTCCTTAAATAATTTAAATACTAAATAAAGCTTTATTGTATCATTGTGGCATATAGTTGAAGCACATTTAAGTGTTGAAAGATAACTCATCGTACAGAAACACATTTTTCATCGCCCATGATGGACTGGTTCAGGGTGTCACTATGGGTTTCTCTCTCAACACGCAGGTTACATGAGGCATCTGGGTTCTCTCTAGTCTACAGCTCCTTGAAGAGGGGTTCTCCAGCCACAGGCCAACAGCCTGAGATGCATACGAGATGGGTCTCATTCAGAGTCTCAAAGCAGAGAGGGCTGTTCCACAGAACCGACCCAGGTCACAGAGCACATTTGCTGCCGCTCCAGTTCCAGGTCGTTTCTTCCTCTCCATCGGGGGGGGGGGGGGGGGTCGCGTCCGGCCAGTGAGGAGGGGAAATAAGACCAGAAGTGAGGTCATCCGTTGAAGGCCACCCATTACGAAGCAGGGCTGTCATTCCACAAAAATAACCAATTATACAGAATCGCCTCAGACACAATAGCAGACACAATACAGTACAATATTATGTCTTATAAAATGAGAAAACCGCAAAAAGCAATCAGCTTCCTTCGATTTTTTAACCAATGCTCTGTGAGAAACACACAAACAAAAACAGATCATACTCATGTCTACACTAGCAGACTACACGTGGACCGGGTTCAATTTGGACTATCTAGGCTACTATCTATAATTAAATCAGCAGGAATATGAGACGTTCCCATCTGGGCTTTGGTTCTGCCTCATGACTAAAGCATTGTAGTGTTGGCTGGTAAATACTGTGGCATGCGATACAAAGTCAATCTGGGGCCACATTCACAAAAATCAACCTGTTAGCCATCACTAGCCCTGCTGCCGATGGGTACTAGATTAGAGGTGTCCATGTTCCTTGGCCACCCTGCACCGTCTTACCATAAGGCTGTCTCTGTTTAGTGTGTTACGGTGATCCCGACTGAATGCCCGGCCACCCCTGACGGCTACCAGCTTGTGCACTAGCCAGCACCCATCACCATGAACACATTTTGTTTTTGCTTGTAATGCTACTATTATGTATGTCATGTATGGCACCCATTGCACTGCTAACCATCCCTGAATCAGGGTTCCTTCACTCTGCGTTACTTCTCATGGTTTCCTCCTTGTTAATCCTCCTTGTTAAGAGTTTTTTTACTTTCCTCGTAAATCCAATCTTAAGAAAAACAACTATCTTTAGTTCTGTGAATAAGGCCCCTTATCTAATTTCAAACAGTAATAAGACAAAGCAGGCAATGTAGAAAAGGCAGAGGAAGGCTACATTTCTCTCTCTCTCTACAAGAGAGAGAGAGAGACAGACAGAGAGACGATTGAAAGAGGAAGTTGTATTGCTTGCTTGTCCTTTAGGAGAGATGCTCATAAGACTAAGCATTAATCGCTTGAACCGTTTTATTGAAACAGCTATGAATACAGCCAAGGGCAAGGCTAGACTGACATTCAACTGTGTGTGTGTGTCTCTGTGTGTGTATGCCCACGTCTGTGTGTGTATCCGTGTGTGTTAATATGTGTGTGTTTGTGTCCATGTGTGTGTGTGTGTATGTCCTTGTCCCTCCCTCTATCTTGCTCTCTCTCCCTCTCACTATCTTTCTCTCTCTCTCTTGCTCTGCATCCTTCCAGAGTAGAGGGGCACTTGAGAATTCATTATCACACACTGTACCTTTGCACCTGCTCACACCACACACACATACACACACCCACCCCTGCGACGTTGACACTGGCAGGTGTGATTTTTAAGGGAACGCACCACGCGGCACGAAAACTCGGTTTGACCTCAGCTGACAACATGTTGATAATTTAATCCTTTGCACTTCATTGCTGCCCCTCTACACTGTATTCTGCTAAGTGGAAAATGAACGGATGTGGCTGATGGAACCAAGTGCCCTAACTGGACGTACTTTAGTAATTGTGTACTACTATTTCCCCAACTGCATATCAGGTCTAATGCCAGATGGATACAAGCCTATTTATTACTTGTACGCTAAGTGATTAATCTTAGATCCAGCTTCTATGGTATGAAAGAACCTCTTGGGGGGAGAAGGCATACAGAAATTTGAAGAAGTGGATTCATACAGTGACCATTGATTTTATTCATCCATCCCGAAAGATGTTTCAATCAATCTTTGGGGTGTAGTTTAGCCAGGACAGTTAGGAAAGTAAGGACCGTCAGGATAGTATTGTTCTAGTGTAAAGAATATTAAGGCAGAATAGGAGTGCTCCTCCTCTCTGAAAGTGTGTTACCAGGCTTCTTGTTTTGATCCGATGGCTATTTCTCATTGTCTGAAAACGTTTCAAGCACTGTAGTACTACCTGCCTCCTTCAATAAGCTTATACCCCATGACATCAATTTGGCTTTCGTTCTACATACTGACACGCTGGCGATTCTATTTCAGGCATTTTCTCCTCTCCGTGTCTCACACATGGGGACCATTCATTTGTGTTCTCGTGAACACTCCACCATGGCACTCATCTTCCTTCTTTGTTCAAATGAAGTCAATACACAGAGCCTATACTAAATGTTTATGGTGCCGTGGGTAATTCACTATTCTATTGTGTCATGTTCTGTTATATCATTACTTCATCTAGCGCCCATGTCAACGTCAGCTCTCTGTGAGGTGACCCAGACATCCACTGAACTTGGTAACTTGTCAAACAGTCCAAAACGGTGCTGCCCAGCCTCTTCTGAGTCTGGAGCCACGGGTTAGCACGGAAACAAACCAACCACAGGGGATTCACATGTTTACCACTTCCTTGTTCCCTGAATCAACATGCTGCCACTGGGGAGAGACCACACCAACCGCTCTCTCTCGCTGGTCTCCAGATGAGACATGAGAGGAAAACAGATACGCTAATGGGATCATGTCGACCATATTCATAGGAAACAATTTACCGTTTAAAATCGAATGAAGATGTTTCACAGACTAGCTCTTTTTAGACCGCTTGTCTGTTGGGCTTGTGTGTCTTGAGCCTGATTGTGTGTGCGCTGTCCTGATGCCTCCATCATGTGAACACCGGACTCATGTTTCAAATTAAAACAGCCCTGTTCTTCCTTTGATTCGCTGATCTCTCGTTCTCTAGTGATGGAGTCGCCAACAGCCGTTGGTCTAGGTTTGATTTCCGACCAGTGCGGCGGGTTCCACCTCTTTTGGGACCCGTGCTGTTCATAAACAACTGTTTGGAACACTAATCGCTTTTACTTTGTGAGAGGAGAAAGGAGCCATATGAAGACAGGGGTCATAAACGGGGTGATAAAGTGAGTTATGAGTGGATCATAAACGAGTCATGACTTGCTTCCACGCTGTAAGCAGACAGTAGAAGCCTAGTCATTCTCTGTATTCTTTATTCTACTCTCACCATCATCTCTCCCCATTGTACAACATAAAGAATACTCTCATTCATTTCTAAATGCTCCAGATACAACACTATGTAGACTTCCTTTACGGTGACGGCTTCACATGAGACCACGTGCTCGTAGCTTCCTCAGACACAACCCACAAACGATGGGCTGTGGCAGCTCGGGAGGCAGAGCAGGTTGGCAACCGGAGGGTGATGGTTTGATTCCCTGGCACCTCAATGACTCGGGGGGTCGGGGTGTCCCTGAGCGAGTCACCTAACCTTAACTGCTCTTCTGGTGAGCTGGTAGCTCCCTTGCACGGTGGACACCGCCGTCGGTGTGAATGAAGTTGTGTATGCAGGAGTGTATGCAGGTGTGTAAAGGTGTGTATGAAGGTGTTATGAATGTGTATATGTATGTCCTTGTCCCCCTCTCTGTTATGAAGGTGTGTATGTATGTCCATGTCCCTCTCTGTTATGAAGGTGTGTATGTACGTCCATGTCCCTTCCTCTGTTATGAAGGTATGTATGTATATCCTTGTCCCTCTCTCTGTTATGAATGTGTGTATGTATGTCATTTTCCCTCAATGTTATGAAGGTGTGTATGTATGTCCTTGACCCTCTCAATGTTATGAAGGTGTGTATGTATGTCCTTGTCCCTCTCTCTATCTCACTGTGTATGAAGGTTTGTATGAAGGTGTTATGAAGGAGTAAATGAACAGGTGTGTGAACGGGTGGATGTGAGGCACTAATTGTAAAACGCTTTGAGCCGCCACAGGATTTTAAAACTCTAAAAT
Organism: Micromesistius poutassou; assembly: GCF_964030765.1. Classification (NCBI taxonomy): domain Eukaryota; kingdom Metazoa; phylum Chordata; class Actinopteri; order Gadiformes; family Gadidae; genus Micromesistius; species Micromesistius poutassou. The sequence continues at coordinate 8,858,470 of NC_140278.1, forward strand.
GTACTAAATGTTGTCCATTCACCTCTTCACAAGGAAGAGTGGCCTCCAGTACTGCCACAAAGTACAACAATGGACAATAAGTCCGGGGGGTACAATCACATTCTTAGCACGTCCCCTGGCAGACCAATCAGACGATCCGCCTAACCACGTCCCCTAGGCTGCGATATAATTACACAGACCAGTGGTTTGGCTTTCCCTCAATTACGTCCGATCAGATGCCTAACCACTTGTGTGTAACACTATTAAATAGAATTGTGTTTAAAACAAGTGTCCTATTTTCGTTCTTAGAAATACAGCCTCCACCTTCTCTCTATACAAGGAACGTCAGCATGATGTTTACGAAGTACAGGTAGGCCTACCTCCGAATAAGTGAGGCGAGAGATGGGCCGGCAACGACCCTACCAACAACCGGTGGCCCCCGTGACCTCCATTTGACCTCTCACGCTCCCCCGCCGTCTCGTCCGGGGTGCTGCCCGCAGACTCGTGAGAACGGTGGGCTCCCGCGCGGCTGTTCGGGATGTTAATTCCAGACTGGGTCCTCGTCGCCGAAGACCCCGTGCTGCGCCCCCCACCGGTCGATCTCGCGCTAGGTCCGTTGTGCTGTGGACTCGCGCCACTCGACGTCGCCCCGTGCGCCCCGTGGTGCCCGGAGGGGGTCCCACTGTACGCGTGGTACCGTGTCCCCAGGGCGGCGGCCGCCCTGCTTTGTCCGCTGCTCGTGTTCGAGGGCAGATCCGAGCCGGAGTAGGCTCTGGTGCGTCCGTTGGTCGCGGGACCGCTCTGCTTGGCGCCCATGGCCGTTCGCCCGTCCACAGCTCTCCAACCTCCGAGGATTTCAATGATATAAAAAAAGAAGGGAGGGCGAGACGGTGGTGGTAGGCTTACGTGGTGGGACGGACGACAGTGTTGCCAGATCGCACTGACACCGCACAGAGGACGCCGGGCCCGGACCACGTGGTTAAAACAAATACATGGGCGCGTATATATATATATAGGACAGCAAAATGGGTCGTGGGAAAAGCTGGCGTCCTCACGCGGACGCTACATCTCCGTGACGAGAGGACGGGCATCGGTCATGGCTTCAACACGGACGGATGACAACTACACAAAAGTTAGCGACGCGCAAAAGCGCCCCCTCTGCTGTTGTATTCCGTGCAAGAAAAGTTTTGCAGTGATGTCATTACTCCATGATGTCCCTGGTCGTGGGTTCTTCTGCTGTCACGGGGTCCATTCCCCGCGTTCATCCCCACCGCCGCCCTGCCGCCTGTGAACGTGCTCTCATGTTGGCTGGCTGAACTGAGTGTGTGTGTGTGTGTGTGTGTGTGTGTGTGTGTGTGTGTGTGTGTGTGTGTGTGTGTGAGAGAGAGTGTGCGTGTGCTTGTGCGCGCGCGCGCGCGTGTGAGTGAGTGTGTGTGTATGGTGATCGTCGGAGAGCGGAGTGGAGCCAGCAGAAGCGTAAACAGTGTGGGAAGGGGAGAGGTGGGCGTGGCCTCGGCGCGGAGTGCGTCGCGTGACGTCAGTTACAGTAGCGGGAGCCCGCAGCTTCCCTGAGCATCAACATGAAGCGAGACACTCGTTCTTATGCGCTCAAAGGTGTCCGGGGTTCCGGTGGACGGACGGCCGGTGAGACAGAAACATTTTTGTGATGAGCCGAGGACACTGCATTCTGATTTTTACTCCAGGTGTCATTTACTGCAGTATAGGCATACACAATTAATTGGTTCAACAGGAATATTTGGATCAGAAAATTTAATTATATCAAACTGTGTGACAGCAGTGCCCCAACAGTTTTAAATTACCGCGTAGCCTATATGCTTTTTCTCTTTCACCTGCCACATTTTAGGTGTTTTGGAGGGCTCTTGTATTCGACGCTGTCTTTAATACAGACAAAATACAAAGTCTAAATGATCAAATATTAAAAAAAAATATATATATATATACACACACACTCTCTCTCTCTCCACCTCTCTCTCTCTCTCTCTCTCTCTCTCTCTCTCTCTCTCTCTCTCTCTCTCCTTCTCGTTCAGAAAATTCCTAGAATAACAGCAGTGGGATTCGTTTTCGCCGCAGTTCAACTCCTTCGGAGATTGAGACAAAGGAGTCGAGGAGGAGAGGAGTAGGAGGATGGTAGTGTGGTGTGTATGTGTGTGTGTGTATTTGTGTATGAATGCGTGTTATGGGATTTGATTGGTTGAGCAGAAATGGAACTCTGAATTGAATCTGTCTGTCTGCTGTTTCACTGTGTCGTCATGTACTGTATGTTGTCACTGGTGCTGTGGATGTTGTATGTTGTGTATACCATTGTCTGTCTTGTGATGTATTGTCTCTCATTGTGCAGCCTGTGAAAACAAATTTCCCCATGGGGACAAATAAACTTAAACTAACAGGGGACATACAACACTCTCCATATAATAAGCTCTGGGGACAGACAACACAATAACCTATAGGGGACAGACAACACTCTCTATAATAAGCTATGGGGACAGACAACACTCTATATAATAAGATATAGGGGACAGGCAACACTCTCTATAATAAGCTATGGAGACAGACAACACTCTATAAGCTATAAGGGACAGACAACACTCTATATAATAAGCTTTAGGGGACAGACAACACTCTCTATATAATAAGCTATAGGGGACCGACAACACTATATAATAAGAGACACAGCCCAACATTTTATATAACCAGCTATAGGGGACAGACAGGCTGTCTGGGCTGTCTGAGACAGCCCTACATTCTCTATATAATTATATATATGGACACAGTCCGACACAGTCTGACACTTTAATTAGATAGGGGACAGGCACAGCCCTACACTCTCGTTATAGGCTACTTAGAACCAATGAGGAGGGTTGTTCACTCTCAGTAATGGATGCTCGGTGAGGGTTTTTTCGTTGTAAGTTATTGTCGTTGTTGTGAGTTTCATAAAAACTTT
>NC_140278.1:8866410-8873910 GCF_964030765.1 Micromesistius poutassou
AGACTCTGTGGGTAGTCTCCCTCCTCGCCAGGAGACTCTCCCTCTCTCTTCTCGTAAGGATCGGTATATGGTTCCTCTCTTCTCCTGTGTGTGTGTGTGTGTGTGTGTGTGTGTGTGTGTGTGTGTGTTGCCCATCGCAACCTGGTTTAGCACGCTCTCATATGCCTTTGCTGTACTCTCCACCGCTGTGTCTTGTTACCCACCTAAAAAAATCAACAAGTTATCATTCTTTCGCAGAGAGAGTGTGCATGTCCACGAGCCTAATAAGTTAGATATGCGTGGCACACGACACACATTTTATTATGAGTAGGATTCCTGTCCAAGGCTGTGAGATTCCTCACTCAAGCCCAGATCTTAATCTGTCCCTTCAGGTTTTTACTTGCAAAATACACTGCACATTACAGCATTATAATCGGTGTTAAAGTCATTTTAACCTCTTTATACTACTTATATAGTAGTATATACTGTAGACCTTATACGTAATCAGAGACATTAATTCAACATCATGTAACTCTTTGTGAGCTTCATGTTATTGTACCCATAGAAAAAAAACTGAGAAAAGAAGCACAATGTGTCAGATAACACAGGCCTTGGGGGTAAGTGTCTATGGGCGTAGATGTGGGTATGTGTATGTGTTTATGAGTGTAGGTTTGGTTGTGTGTGTGTGTGCATGTGTGTGTGTGTGTGTGTGTGTCTCTATGGATGTGGGCATGGATGTGTGTGTGTCTGTGTGTCTATGGCCCATGGTGTGTGTGTGTGTGTGTGTGTGGGAGTGTGTGTGTGTGTGTCTATGGGCGTGGCTGTGGTAGTGCATGTGTGCATGTATGTGTGTGCGAGTGTGAGTGTGAGTGTGTGGGTATTCTACACCATGGGAATATGTCCTCGCCCATTGTGTGCACCGTCAACAGATCCTGTCATCATTTACTTAAGACAAAAGCGTCACAGACAGCAGCCCCAGCACACCTCCCGACGAGACAATGAGCGTCGTGTTCCATCTTCACGGGACGGTGTAACTTCAGCCCTGCTCTCTCCACCTGGCCATCGCTCTCCCAGCGATGCCCCCCCCAACCTCTACCTCCACCTCCACCTCCACCTCCACCTCCACCCGCAGCTCACCAGCATCACGGTGTGCAGCTGGCTTCACGGGACTCTGGCTTTAACTGTGAGTCCTGTGACGAGAGCATTGGTGGAATATTTCTCGAATGGCCGGTGTGTAAAACACGCAACTGTGCACTGAGGCTGGCCACGCTCTTTACTAAGAACTCCTGGTGCATCCGCGACTGTGCCGTCAGCCGACGTTTGTCGCAGACCTCTGCCGACACGTCCATTGATACACACATACAGATGCAAATAAACACACACATTCCTGTCCCTTTGCTGAGAACCCCAAATTGATTGATTCAATTCCATCAAATTTATTTTTGGTGGTTGTTGTTGTTGTTGTTGTTGTTGTTGTTGTTGGTTTGATCACCCCTTGCTGGGTTCACTAACATGGTGTGGTGGGGGAGAAATCCATACTGTGATTAAGCAATAAGGTTGGGACTGAGCTTGTCTGAAACAGAACCAGCACATACCTAGTGTTCATGACTCTGGTTTTACTGAGGGTCTACTGCAATGTTCCGATGAAGCCTTATCTCATGAATGTGTAAATCGGTCATTAATAAATTACTTTTTCTTTACGCCTTCATGTCAATGTTGCATTCATGGTGCTGATGGCTGGGCTAAGGGAACTCTTATCACTGCAGCAAGCCCTCACACCACAGTGTAAGCACTTTCAATCAGCAATCTAAATAAAGTTTTAAACAAAAGGAACAGCTCTGTCATTAGTGGTAGAATGTGCTGGCGTTCCTTGCGCCATTGACAGATATTCAGTGTGGCGCAGGGACAGGGGAATTCTCACCCAGTGTTTCAGTGTCATCTGCATGCAAGGATGGCATCGCATCAGCATAGTAATGAGCAGTAAGCTAACATTTGGCAGGTGATACTCAGGGCCCAATTACAACCGTTCGCCTGCATTCTCCTTTACACTGGGCTCTCTCATCACTGGGCTCTCCCCCCCCCCCAGTAGGCCTATCTTCAAACTGTCAGCCCTGTGCAGAGCCGGAGCCGCACACACACACGCACCCGTGTGTGTGTGTGTGTGTGTGTGTGTGTGTGTGTGCTCGCCTGTGCCGTTGTGTGAGCCTATGTGCGAGTTTGCGTGCTTGTCTGCAGTGCATGCATGAATGTGTTTCGTCTCCTGTCGTGTTGCGTGGCTGTGTGCAGCGAGAGGGAGAGAGAGGGAGAGACAGAAGAAAGGACGAGAGCGCAAGAGAGATTGGCAGAGAGAGAAAGGAAAAGAGTGAGAGAGGCAGAGAGAGAGAGAAAAAGGGAGAGGGGGGATGGAGAGAGGGACGGAGAGAGAGGCAGAGAGTGAGGGCGAGAGAAAGACAGGGAGAAGGAGTGAGAGGGAGCATCAGAGAGAGAAAGAGGGAGAGAGAGGGAGAGAGAGGGAGAGAGAGAGGTGTCAGAGAGAGCGAGGGAGGCAGAGAGAAGGAATCAGAGAAAGAGAGTGAGATGGAGGGCGAGAGTGGCAGAGAGAGAGAGAGAGAGAGGGAGGGAGGGAGGGGGGTGGGGTACTATCAGTGCTGCACTAATGAGACGAGGGACAGAACAGCCAGAATTCTCTCCCCTCACATCTTCCTCCCCCACCTCCATCACCCCAGGATGGAGGAATGTAAATAGGATTTTTTTTCAACCAAATGGTGTTGCTGAAGGCTGGATGGGTTGGGTCTGTCCCAGCATCAAACGTGGAGCTGCCTACAGCGCGCACTCATAACACATTGCCTGCTGGGCATCAGGTATAACACAAGTTTAACACGACTGTGGCGAAAACACTGTCACTGTTCCATACGCACACCCACAAATTCACACACTCACACACACACACACACACACACACACACACACGTGCACACACACGTGCACACACACGTGCACAGACACTCAAACAGACAAACACACGCGCACACAAACACAGTAATTAAACATCACACCACATGAACGTGCATAGGCATAGACACACACAATCAGTGTTTCTCGTTTCCGTTTTTCCAGAAGAGCTTGCTGCTTGCTAATGGTTGGTGGCTGATCGCTGCTGGGTACTGGCTAGTGGATGCTCACAGCTGGCTGCTTGCTGCTGGCTAGTGGCTGCTGGATCAATTCAATTAAAAAAAAGCTTTATTGGCATGGGAAACAAAAGTTTATATTACAGGTGAAATAATAAGCCACTTCTTTTTCACAATGTTGAATATTAAGTACTACATTTATAAAAGGTCAAATACGGAATGCTACAAATATATGAAATGAAGTAGTGAAGTATAAAAAATACAAAGTCAAGATATTTGTTATATACATGGGGCAACATGGGCAACATGTTCCTCCTCCTCATCCTCATCCGCTTATCCGGGGTCAGGTCGGGGGGGCAGCAGCTCAAGCAGCAACATGTTCAGTGTGCACAATTATTGTGAACAGTCAGAACAAGTGGATGTTTGTGTTTATCAGGAGTTTGAGGTCCTATCATCACCACAGCTCATTGTTATCCGTTGTTTGTATTTTTGATATTTCGACAGATATGACAGTGATCTGCAGTGTTTTCAAAGTCCTTGCATGTGTGTATCTGGGGGAAGTGAGTATGATGTATTGGTATGTCTTGGAAGTTACAGCGTGGAGCTTAGTTTCCAGTTGCTTTTGTGCACAGTTGCTTTTGTGTCTGTCTGTTCTCTGGAAAGCCAGGTCTGTCTGTGGCATGCCTTCTCGAGGGATGGGCTGTGTTCACTGAGTCTGTATCTGGTCAAGGATTTCCTCAGTTTTGGGTTGTTCACGGTGGTCAGGTATTCTGTAACTGTAACTGTTTAGTGACAAGAAGCATGGAAATGTGCTTCGATTTTTGGTTGATTCTTTCCATTGTGCCAAATAGTTTTCTTATAATTTGGTTTTGCCTGATGTGGTGGTTGTTGTGTTGTGGACAGAATCCCAAGACCAGCTGGCTAAGGGGACTTTTTTTCTGGATGTAACTCTCTGTGGGTGAGGGCCCTGTTGTGGAGTATGTTGCTGTCACTTTCCTTCAGGTGGTTATATAATTGTAGCGCTCCCTTCTGAATTTAAATAAAAATGATTGGATATCGTTCTCATTCTGCTCTGCATGCATCATTCGTTTTTTACTTTGGACTCTGAGAATGGATTTGTAGAATTCTGCCAACAGAATTTAAATGTGATGTTTGATGATCTCACAGCCACAGAGTGCAATGGGTCCTATGAATGCGGCAAAAATGTTGTTGTAGGTCTTCACAACTAAATTCATTTGATTTAGGTGTGGAGTTGTTATGGCGGCCGCGGGTGCTGCAGACTGTTCTAATGTCTTTATTGGCTACGTCTTGTTTCTGTTGCACGGGGTCAGACTCAAGCTGCATCCTTTTCTCACACCCCGGCTTTGCAGAAAGAAGTCTGTGTGTTTCTTTTCTTTCTTGTTGTTTGTGTGCATGAACTTTAAGAAAATTACTTTCTATTCATTTGAATAACATCCCATTGTGACAAATACGGTCGAAAGCTTTTTAAGTCCAAAAAGCAGGAGAATAGTTTGCTTTGTTTTTGGTTTGGGTTGGTTGTCAATAAGGGTGCTTAGTGTGAATATATAGTCTGTTGTACGATGATTCGTAAAGAAGCAGATTCAGATTTTTAGATTATAAGGCATTATCATCTGGAATTAAGGAGTCCACTATTTAAAATCATTGAGGTTGCTGTTGACTAATATCCCATGGTAGTTATCTGGGTCATATTTGTCTCCACTTTTAAAGATTGGGCTAATCAGTCCTCAGTTCCAAATAATGGGGAGGATTTCAGAGCTAAGAACAGTGCTCAGCAGTCTTAGTATTGCCAATAGGAACTTGTAATCTGTATATTTAATCATTTAATTTAGACTTTAATCAAAATGTTGCAATACTGCAATGTTGATCCCTTTGCTGTTGCAGTGAACATTCCTCATCCTCCTCATCGTCATCCGCTTATCTGGGGTCGGGTCGCGGGGGCAGCAGCTCAAGTAGGGGGCCCCAGACTTCCCTTTCCCAGGCCACATTGACCAGCTCTGACAGGGGGATCCCGAGGCGTTCCCAGGCCAGTGTTGAGATATAATCTCTCCACCTAGTCCTGGGTCTTCCCCGGGGTCTCCTCCCCACTGGTCGTGCCTGGAACACCTCCCAAGGGAGGCGTCCAGTAGGCATCCTTACCAGATGCCCGAACCACCTCAACTGACTCCTTTCTAAGCAGAGGAGCAGCGGCTCTAATCTGAGTTCCTCCCAGATGGCTGAACTTCTCACCCTATCCCTAAGGGAGAAGCCAGCCACCCTCCTGAGAAAACTCATCTTGGCCGCTTGTATCCATGATCTCGTCCTTTCGGTCATTACCCATCCCTCATGACCATAGGTGAGGATAGGAACGAAGATCGACCGATCGAGAGCTTTGCCTTACGGCTCAGCTCTCTTTTCGTCACAACGGTGTGGTAAAGTGAACGCAATACCGCCCCCTGCTGCTTTGATTCTCCGGCCAATCTCACGCTCCATCGTACCCTCACTTGCGAACAAGACCCAAGAGTTACTTGAACTCCTTCACTTGGGCTAAGGACTTCCTACCCGGAGAAGGCAATCCACCGGTTTCCTTCTAAGAGTCATGGCCTCAGATTTAGTGGTGCTGATCCTCATCCTAGCCGCTTTACACAGCTGCCAGCCGATCCAGTGAGTGCTGACGCTCACAGGCCGATGATGCCATCAGGACCACATCATCTGCAAAGAGCAGTGTTGAGATCCTCAGATCACCGAACTGCAACCCCTCCCCACCACGACTACACCTCGATATCTTGTCCATGAATATAACAAACAGGATTGGTGACAAAGCGCAGCCCTGGCGGAGGCCAACACCCACCGGCAACGGAACTGACTGGCTGCCGAGAATGCGGACACAGCTCTCGCTTTGGGAATACAGAGATTGGTGAAGAGCTGGTCCATAGTTCCACGTCCAGGGCGGAATCCGCATTGTTCCTCTTCAATCTGAGGTTCGACAATCGGCTGAACCCTCCATTCCAGCACCTTAGAGTAGACTTTCCCAGGGAGGCTGAGAAGTGTAATACCCCGGTAATTGGCACACACTCTCTGGTCCCCCTTTTTGAACAGGGGAACCACCACCCCGGTTTGCCACTCCTTTGGCACTGTACCAGACTCCCATGCAATGTTGAATAGGCATGTCAACCATGACAGCCCCTCAACACCCAGAGCTTTTAGCATTTCTGGCTGGATCTCATCAATCCCTGGGGCTTTGCCACTGCGGAGATGTTTAACTACTTCAGTGACTTCCACCAGGGAAATTGACGATGAACTACCATCAACCTCGAGCTCTCCCTCCATCATAGAGGGCGTGTTAGTTGGATTCAGGAGTTCCTCAAAGTGTTCCTTCCAACGTTCGACTACCTCCTCAGTTGAGGTCAACAGAGTCCCACCCTTACTGTACACAGCTTGGATGTTTCCCCATTTCCCCCTTCTGAGGTGTTGGATGGTCTTCCAGAAACACTTTGGTGCCGACCGAAAGTCCTTCTCCATGTCCTCTCCGAACTTCTCCCACACCCGCTGCTTAGCCTCCGACACGGCAGCGGCTGCAGCCCTTCGATCCCGCCGGTACCCTGCAACTGCGTCAGGAGTCCTCCGGGATAACATACCCCGGAAGGCCTCCTTCTTCAGTCGGACGGCTTCCCTGACCACCGCTGTCCACCACGGTGTCCGAGGGTTAACCTAAGACCCTGAGGCCACAGCTCACCGCCGCAGCTTCAGCAATGGAGGCTTTGAACACCGCCCACTCCGGCTCAATGCCCCCAACCTCCACAGGAATGCTAGAAAAGCTCCGTCGGAGGTGTGAGTTGAAGATCTCTAGGACGGGGGCCTCCTCCAGACGTTCCCAATTCACCCACACTACCCGTTTGGGCTTACCAGGTCTGTCCAGAATCTTCCCCCATTCCCTGATCCAACTCACCACCAGATGGTGGTTGGTTGACAGTTCCGCCCCTCTCTTCACCCGAGTGTCCAAAACATAAGGCCGCAGATCAGCTGACACAATCACGAAATCGATCTTCGATCTTCGGCCTAGGGTACTCTGGTACCAGGTACACTTATGAGCACCCTTATGTTCAAACATGGTGTTTGTTATGGACAATCCATGACTAGCACAGAAGTCCAGTAACAAATTACCACTCAGGTTTAGATCAGGGAGGCCGTTCCTCCCCACCATGCCACTCCAGGTGTCTCCATCGTTGCCCACGTGGGCATTGAAGTCTCCCAGCAGAACTACGGAGTCCCCTACTGGAGCCCCATGCAGGACTCCATTCAGGGTCTCCAAGAAGGCCGAGTACTCTGAACTGCTGTTCGGTGCATACACACAAACAACAGTCAGAGTTTTCCCCCCCACCACCCTTAGGCGTAG